>NC_088683.1:326661555-326964586 GCF_028017835.1 Emys orbicularis | reverse complement strand
ATCCCGGCTCACTGGGGGGCGGCGGAGGGAAACGAGCAGCCCCTGGTGGGTTGGGACAGGGAAAAACAAAGGCCGCTCCTTGGGGGTCATCCTCTGGGATAAGGAAGGAGACAGCCCCAGGGGCGGCAAAAGCATCACGGGAAGTGGAGGGGACAGGGACAGGGTCGGTGTCAAGGGTAGGGCTGGAATCAGGAATAGGGACAGGGGAAGGGGTGATATTGGGATCGGGGGTCCCAGCAGCCAGGCCACTGGGTGGGGGGGGTAACACCCCGCAAATGGGCTCAGGAATTTGCGGGGAGGGAGGTGGGCCCTCCGCGATGCCAGGCTCGTGCTCCAAGGCAGATGGTAAGGCCACGGCATCTGTAGGTGGAGAAACAACGGTGGGGCCCCCACCCGGGAAGGAGGTCGGCTGCCCCTCAGCCATGAGGGAGTCCCCTTGTGACTCAGGTCCCGGTTGCATGGTACTGGCCGTCGCCTCAAGAGGCTCGGCGACCGCTAGCGGGGTGCCATCTGCAGCCGGGTTGGTGGAAGAGTCCAGGGGCTCCTCGGAGGCGGGAGCGGAAGCAGTGGGTAAGGGGACGGAACATGGGGAAAGGGGGGCTGAGGCGAGGTCGCTCAGATCGAGGCCCGCTGGCAGAGGGTCGTCCTCCCCCTGGGTAACCGGGGTCAGACCCAGGGCCTCGATCTCCTCATAAATGGAGGGGAGATCACCTTCCACCACCCCAGGGCTCTCCCCGTCAGCACCCGAAGCGACGCTCGCCTTGGTGCTTGCAGGGGCTTTAGATTGTAAAGGGGCGAGAGGGGCTCCATCAGGGGCTTCCATAGGAAGGGACACCGGAGGAGGGGTAGTGCTTTCCTCCGATGCTGCCACGTCTTCCCTAGCCGGTAACGGTGGACAAAACCCACCCGGGGGCAAAGCGGAAGGCTCAGCATCGGTGCCCCCCTTCCTGGTCTTCCGGGGGGCTACCGCATCAGATGGGAGGAGCGGAGCTCGAGCCTTCCGCTTGCCCCGCTTCCCCTGTACTAAGGACCAGCCCTCCATGGCATCATCTGGGGGCTGGCTAACAGGTGTTGGGTCAGGGAGCAAGGACGAAAGTTTAGGGACTCGGGGAGGCAATGGTGGGGTAACATGTAGGAGGGAGGATTCTCCCTGGGGCATGCCCTCTTCAATGCCCGGCGGTATCCCTACCTCACCCTCCTCTACAGGCCCTGCCAGAACGCAGGAGGCAGAGGCGGGGCCCTCCCGCTCGTCTAGGCGCACTGGGGGAGATACCCCTTGGGCCCGAGCGGGAGCTTTGGTGGGCCGGAAAGGAGGAGGGGCGGCTTCGGGCGTCGGGCAGCTAGGGGCGCCGGCGATGACGGGGCCGGCGCCCTGCCGGGGCTCGGGGGTCTCGGATGTCCCTCCGTGCCGGGCCAAGGGGCAGTCCCTCCAGACGTGTCCCATCGCCCGGCGGAGGTAGCACCGGGCCTCCCCCGTTGAATAATGCACCCGGTAGCGGGCCCCCTGGTAGGGGACCAAGAAGGACCCCTCAAGCGCCTCTCCGTCACGTGCCGCCGTCGGCAGTTGCAACTGTACCTGCCGGCGGAACGAGAGGACATGACGGAGGGCGGGGTCTTTGCAGCCCAATGGGAGAGGGCTGACCACAGAGATCGGCCTCCCTAGGGTAGAGAGGGCGGGTAACAGGGCGGCATTTGGAAGGAAGGGAGGGACAGAAGTCAGGACCAGTCGGGCGCCCAGGTCTTCTAGCGGCTCCAGGGGGACGTACACGCCCCCCACCGCCAGGCCCTTCTCCACTGTCTCCTGGGCGGCTGCCTCCGATGCTAGGAAGAAGACGACCTTTCCGTACATCTTGGAGGCCGCCACAATGGCCGTGGGCCCCACCACCCTCGCCAACGCCCGCACGTAGGTCTCCACGTGGGGCGAGGCGGGTACCAGGAGGCAACGGACGCCGTGCTTCCTAGTCAAGGTGGGGAAGGGACCCCGGCCGCTATAGATGGTAGCAGAGGCAGTGGATGGGGGAGATGACGTAGCGGCAGGCGGGGGGGCCGCCGCCACCTGGGCGTATGCCCTGGGGGCCGGGGGAGGCCCACAGAGCTGGTGGAAGGAACAACAGGGAGGGACGCCGCGGCCGGTTGCGGGGCCGCGGCAGTGGGGGCACCCCCTGCCATGGAGGGTCTGGCTTTTTTAGCGGGGCCTTTACCCTTCTTTGTGCCCTGGCCCTTCCTGCCGGTTGGAAGGACTCCCCCAGAGTCAGAGGGAGCGAGGGACGTGGCAGCAGCGGAGGTCACCTCATTACCCACCGCCGCCGGTGCTCCAGCAGAGGTGGTAGCAGGTGGCTCGGCACCGGCGGTTGAGGTAGAGGCTAGGGGGGACGATGGTGGGGTGGGTGGAGGAGGGGCAGCATGGTCTGCCCGAGGGGTCTCACTCTCCTCGTCCCCTGCCATAATGAGGATGGGGGGAGAGCAAACAGTGGAGCGGGGGTAGGAAGGGGGAAGCAGGTCGACCACTGCTCCCCGCTAGGCTGTAGGCAGGGGAGGAGGGCGCCAAAAAAAAGGGGGGGGGGTGGATGGGGGGGCTATCAAGGGCTAGGGGTCAGTCACCGACTCAGGGAAGGTTTCCGGCTCCTCTTGTTGCACCAAGGAAGGGAGGATATAACAGCATTGGGGGGTGCAGTGAGACAGAATCAAACTAAAACGGGGAGGGGTACAAGCGCAAGGGAGGGGACATGGGCGCACGAGGGGAGAGGCTAATCAGGGCAAGGGGACCGCAGGGGGAAGGGAGCAACCAGGCGGGAAATGGGGCAGAGGAACCACGGGGCTAGCTTCAGAGGCTGGGGCGGGTCAAACAAACAAAGGCTGCAGAGGGAAAGGGCGGGGCAGGCAAACAAACTGGAGCTAGCAAGGGGCTGGGGCAAGGGGGAGGGGCAAAAGGCAGCAAGGGGCAAATGGGTAGGCAGCATGGGCAAAGCTGGGGGCTTGCTGCAGGGGGGAGGGGGTCAGTCCAAAAGGGGGGGGGGGAACGTGCACCCACGTGAGCTTGTAACAAAAGGAAAGTCTTTGGAAGCTGGCTGCTGTATCAGGCCCAATGGTGGCAACAGGGCATAGCAAGCCTAGGTGAGCAGCTGAAATCCCAGAGGCAGGAGCTCAAGGTAGATGGTAAGTAGTCAGTGGGGGTGGTGGAGGGGGCAACGATGATGGTGGTGGTGGGGGTCGGGGGGGGGGGACACAGATGGACCAGGGGCAGGCTCCACACCACACCCCCTATATCCCCACAAACCCAGTCTAGATCCCCACCACAAGAGCACAGTTCAAAAGTTACTCAGTCCGGGAGGGCCCCCTCCACGGTGGTCTGTAGAATTCCTACGCGCTCCCCCACTGGCAGATGGTCCTCTTCTTCTCCTCAGGACTCCAGCAGCTCCCCAGCAGCAAACGCAGCAGCTCCAGGCGGCAGTCTGGTGGCCAGCAGGAAGGACCCTTCTCAGGTGGAGGTGGTGGTGGCATCCCCAGCAGTAGGAGCAATGGCTGGGGTCTCTCCCTCCCCTCCTCTGGGGAGTGGGCCAGCAGGCCCCCCCCCAAGGGGCTGTAGCTGGAGCAGCAGCAACCAAGGATGTGGGTCGGTCTAGCAGCCAGCCAGCAAGCAGGTAGCAGAGAAAGAGGAGGAGCAGCCCCCTCCCTCCAGGCCAGAGGGCTACAGGAGAGTGATCTATTAGTCCCAGGTCAGACAGGGTTTCTGTTCCCTGAGTGACCAGAGCAGGGGCTGCACTAGAGTAATCAGGAACCTGCTAGAACCAGTTAAGGCAGGCAGGCTAATTAGGACACCTGGAGCCAATTAAGAAGAAGCTGTTAGAATCAATTAAGGCAGGCTAATCAGGGCACCTGGGTTTTAAAAAGGAGCTCACTTCAGTTTGTGGTGCGAGTATGAGGAGCTGGGAGCAAGAGGTGCAAGGAGCTGAGAGTGAGCTGCTGGAGGACTGAGGAGCACAAGCGTTATCAGACACCAGGAGGAAGGTCCTGTGGTGAGACTAAGGAAGGTGTTTGGAGGAGGCCATGGGGAAGTAGCCCAGGGAGTTGTAGCTGTCATACAGCTGTTACAGGAGGTACTATAGACAGCTGCAGTCCACAGGGCCCTGGGCTGGAACCTGGAGTAGAGGGTGGGCCCGGGTTCCCCCCAAACCTCCCAACTGACCTGCATTGGGGGTTCTTCCAGAGGGGAAGGTCTCTGGGCTGTTCCCCAACCCACATGGTGAATCTCTGAGGCAAGAAAATCTGCCAATAAGTGCAGGACCCACCAAGATAGAGGAGGAACTTTGTCACAGTATCTAAATTTGAACATGTGAATTTATTTGCTTATAGGCTGTTATTAAATATATTTATTTATGGTAGTACCTACAGTGTGGTAGGTGCTTCCCAAACATTCAGGAAGAAACAGTATTTGCTCCACGGAGCTCACACCGTAAGGAGACAGACTAGTAGAAAGAGGCTAAGAGAAGCAGAATAGGCAACTAATGTACAAGTCAGCTCGACTGATTGTAAGAAGCAGGACAAAATTGGTCTTCAAGAGTGACTTTGATGTTGGCAGGGTAGGGAGTCTTGCAGATGAGCTCAGGGAGGCTGCATCATGCACAGGATACTGCACAGAAGGCGGCACGGAGGAGACTGGACGAGAAACTAATAAACAAGCAGATAAAGCTGTGTATACTAGCTGAGCAGAGGGATGCAATGCAAAGCTTGAAAGGGAAGATAACTATGAAGTGCTATGTGGAGCTTTGAAGGTGATGACAAGAAGCTTGTTTAATACTGACAGCTTCTTCTATGTCAAATGGAAGTGACAGGTATTTAACACTTTTGAAAATCAAGCTCTTTAATTAGATGACTACATATGGATTTTGGTGCCTCCCACTTGGCACCTACATTTTAAAATGCTGATGCTGTATTCTTTGCATCAGTGAACATGTCCTACAGTTCACCTTATCATCTGTGGTTATGTTATATTTTGCTATGTTTTTAAAATCAACATATTTAGAAAAAACAATTAAAATGACATAAAAAATATCAAAATGTTGCTATAAGTACGAAAAGCAAATTTTCTGCTTCCCAGAGTTAGCACGCCATTCAGGTCTACTTCATGCACTCTCTCTTTTTACCTGTCAAATGGGTTCTGCACAAAACACTGTTTCCATACCATGGAGGCAATGGCCCTGGACATGAGGTAGGAGTAGTACTTGGCACCGTATCCCACTAGATGGCTGAATCTCAGCTGCCATGCCTATAGGGAAAAGAAAACAGAATGGAAATCACATCACTTATATCCTTCCGATTATTTTGAGAACTTTTTATCAAAGATTGCAAGAGTTATATACTGAATTGGTTCATATATTACATTGACAGAAATCTGACAGTATTAAGGAGAAACAATGAAAGAAAAACTAATGTGTAGAACCGCATTCTAATAAATATTTTCTGAGCTAAAGACTACATTTTTCCGATGCTAATCATTATAATTAATATTATGAGCAAACAGAATCAAAGGCACAGAAAACTGTAACCAGTAAAAAACTCAGACATTTAATAATATTCACATTGTTTCTATTTGGTGTTAAAAGAAAACCACAATTCACTTGTTACAATTAACACCACATTTTCCCACATGGATAATTACAGTGTCACACCTGAAAAAGTTAAATCCATGAGCTTTTGCCAAAAACAAAATTATAGTAGAGACTTGTATATGTAAAGTACATCTTCCCACATGCCAAAGTACAAGCTCAGAGGTAAATGAACTACATCCACATGACATACCATTGTTCACAGATTTGTTTGTATATTTATAGCAGATTGTAAGTATACTGTTATTTGTCTATAAATTGTTATTTAGTTTTATGACTCATTCCAGTGTTGCTGGACTCCTCTCTTTTACTTAGAGTACCCCTATTTGGCTCCATTTCTTTACCTTGGAAAATTGAAATGATCAGCTCTACTCTCATAGAAACAGAGTTTATGTTCTCATATTTCTCCTGCCTGTAATGTGAAAAGGGGAGTAGAATTAAATTGAAAAGACATACTGTTTCCCTGCAGTCTTATATGCTTCTTCAATCTATGATGGCTCTATCTAGCAATGGATCAACAAGAAACCGCTTCTCCCTTATTGGCTCCTTCTCAGGAAACGAAGAGGGAGTCAATTCAAAGATGTCATTTGTCCTGTTCAAACAAGATCAGAGATCTATGATAATCATAGAAGTGTAGGGGATCTCTATAGGTCACCTAGTCCAGTGCCCTGCACTCAGAGCAGGACTACATAACAACTAGGCCATTCCTGACAGATATTTGTCTAACCTGTTCTTAAAAACCTCCAATGACAGAGATTCCACAACCTTCCTAGGCAATTTGTTCCAGTCCTTAACTACCCTGATAGCTAGCAAGTTTTTCCTAATGTCTAACCTAAACTGCCCTTGCTGCAATGTAAACCCACTGTTTCTTATCCTATCTGCAGAGGTTAAGAAGAACAATTTTTTACCCTCTTCCTTGTAAACCCTTTTATGTACTTGAAAACTGTTGTCTCCCCCTTGGTCCTCTCTTCTCCAGACTAAACAAACCCAATATTTTCAATCTTTCCTCATAGGTCATGTTTTCTAGACCTTTAAATCATTTTTGCTGCTCTTCTCTGGACTTTCTCCAATTTGTCCACATCTTTCCTGAAATGTGACACCCAGAACTGGACACAATATCAGTGCAGAGTACAGTGGAAGAATTATTTCTCGTGTCTTGCTTACAACACTCATGGTGATACATCCCAGAATGATGATAGTAGGTTTTTTTGGGGGGGTGGGGTGCTACAGTGTTACACTCATATTTAGCTTGAGATCCACTATAACCCCCTGATCCCTTCCTGCAGTACTCCTTCCTAGGCAGTCATTTCCCATTCTGTAGGTGTGCAATTGATTGTTCCTTCCTAAGTGGAGTATTTTGTATTTGTCCTTGTATTTGTCCTAGTACTTTGTATTTCATCTTATTTACTTGAGACCATTACTCCAGTTTGTGCAGATAGGATTAAAATTCAAAACAATCCTCTAAAGCACATGCAACCCCTCCCAGGTTTGTAGTTTCCGCAAACTTTATAAGTGTACTCTCTTCATGTGGGGGAGGTGGGACCGAAGGGTTCAGAGTGTGGGAGGGGGCTCCAAGCTGGGAAAGTGGGTTGGGGTGCGGGTGGTGCGGGCTCTGGGGTGGGACTGGCGATGAGGGGCTCAGGGCTGGGGCAGAGGGTTGGGGGTTCTGGGGTGGGGCCGGGGATGAGGGGTTTGGGGTGGAGGAGGGGGCTCAGGACTAGGGCAGAGGGTTGGGGTGCAGGGGTGTGAGGGCTCTGGGGTGGGACTGGCGATGAGGGGCTCAGGGCTGGGGCAGAGGGTTGGGGGTTCTGGGGTGGGGCCGGGGATGAGGGGTTTGGGGTGGAGGAGGGGGCTCAGGACTAGGGCAGAGGGTTGGGGTGCAGGGGTGTGAGGGCTCTGGGGTGGGACTGGCGATGAGGGGCTCAGGGCTGGGCAGAGGGTTGGGGGTTCTGGGGTGGGGCCGGGGATGAGGGGTTTGGGGTGGAGGAGGGGGCTCAGGACTAGGGCAGAGGGTTGGGGTGCAGGGGTGTGAGGGCTCTGGGGTGGGACTGGCGATGAGGGGCTCAGGGCTGGGGCAGAGGGTTGGGGGTTCTGGGATGGGGCTGGGGATGAGGGGTTTGGGGTGCAGGCTGCTCCGGGGCTACGGCGGGGAGAGAGGACTCCCCCCAGCTCTCTCTTCCTGCAGCAACACCTGGGCTGGAAGGGAGGGAGAGGCACCTCTCCCCGTCACAGCAGCTCTGGGGTTGGGGCCACGGAATAGGTGCCTCTCCCCATGCCACGGTAGGTCCGGGGCTGGGCTGGGGCCAGCGGGGAGAGGCGCCTCTGCCCGCCATGGCAGGTCCAGGCCAGGTTGGAGCCAGGAGAGGGGCGCCTCACCCCTGGCCACGGCAGGTCCGGACCAGGGCTGGAGGAGGGGTGCCTCTCCCCCGGCTGCGGCAGGTCCGGGCTGGGGGAGAGTCATCTCGCCCCGCCACAGTCCTGAGCGCCTGCGCAGCATTTAATAGGCTGCTGCGCAGCCTTGGAGGGAACTTAGCTGTTTTCCCTCCTACCATTCCTTAGAATCATGAATGCTATCATTTCATAATCACTATCACCCAAGCTGCCTGTCCGTTTCAAATTCTCAACCAGTTCCTCTCTATTGGTCAATATCAAATCTAGAACAGCCTCTCCCCTAGTTGCTTTCTTCACCTACTGAAATTAAAATGGTCTCCAATGCATTCCAAGAACTTGTTGGATAATCTGTGCCTTGCTGTATTGTTTTCCCAACAGATGTCTGGGTAGTTGAAGTCCCATATCACTACCAAGCCCTGTGTTTTGGATGATTGTGTTAATAAGGTCTAGGGAATGCAACATCCTCTCCTGTTTTGGAGGTTCTGACAAAAGAAGGGTTAACTCTTGGTTAATATGGAAAGGAGAAATCTCCCATTAGGGGACTATGTTAAATATGCCCAATGGCCTGTGATGGGACACTAGAGAGGGTGGGATCTGAGTTACTACAGAGAATTCTTTCCGGGTTGTCTGGCTGGTGAGTCTTGCCCACATGCTCAGGGTTTAGCTGATCGCCATATTTGGGGTCGGGAAGGAATTTTCCTCCAGGGCAGATTGGCAGAGGCCCTGGGGGTTTTTCGCCTTCCTCTGCAGCGTGGGGCACGGGTCACTTGCTGGAGGATTCTCTGCACCTTGAAGTCTTTAAACCACAAGTTGAGGACTTCAATAGCTCAGACAGGTCAGGGGTTTGATACAGGAGTGGGTGGGTGAGATTCTGTGGCCTGCATTGTGCAGGAGATCAGTCTAGAAGATCATAATGGTCCCTTCTGACCTTAAAGTCTTCATGAGTCTATGAGTAACCCACTTTGTCCTGTGGTGACCTTATGAAAAATAAGAAAACATTACCTAGAATACAGGACAGCTAATTTCTCTATGAGCCTTGCCAAGGTTAAGGCTACAAGAAATGCTGTTTTGTATGCAAGTAGCTTTAGGGACACAAAATGTATTGGGGTAGAAGGGATGCATTAGGAGGATCTTGGACTCAAGATTAAGGGACTAATTCCTCTCACAGCAATTACCCCGTTGACTTCAATGTAGTTAAATCTGGTGTAAAGAGATAACATCCCCTGAGGTTCCAGGTGCTGGATCCTGATCATCATATTGGAGAGCGTCCCGAGAAAGCTGGAAACCAGGGAATGACACCCCCACTAGGAATCTCTCTATTTCACCTCTGGTGGCACTGAATCTAAACAGATGTGGTTACTGTATGCTAACATCCTTGAATTTTAGCCTATTGATGAGCCTATATGCCCCAAGTTGGACCCTGGAATCAGTCACTCCTCACCCTGGGACCTACGTCACTGGTGACCATACTTATTCTGGTTCTGACAAGGGAATCCTTCTACACAATTGCAACTGTTCATCCAACAAGATGTAGGATAATGGAGGGTCTGCAAGCATTGGTTCTATTGTAGTTGAACTGAGGGAAGTAAGAAGTTTGAACAGAGGCTGGTCCAGGGTACTGTACAGAAGGCCACAAGCATTTGCATCACTAAGAGGGCAGATGGAACCTGCAGACACTGAGACTGTGTGGTGGGTAAAATCATTTCCATTCTGTCAGCAGATGGTCTGACTATCCCTTCAAGTACAAAACATTGCTGCTAGGTGGCATATGCAAAGGAGGGAGCTCTAGTTCTGGCTAACAAAGAAGTCTGAGAGGGAAAAGTCCCAGGACCTATCTGAGTGGACCTCTGGCAGAAGAAGTGCTTTGATTAACCATTTGTCGAAGTAGGGCAAGACCTGGATCCCCTGGATCTTGAGGAAAGTTGCCACAAATTCATGAGTAAATTCTGTGGATCATTCCCCAAGTGGCAGTTTTGTCCCAGAAAAAGATCTGGGAAAAGAATATTTACTGTTTTTTTTACTGTTTTCCCCCAAACTTTGGTCACCATTTTATCCAAACTAACCAGGAGGGGAAAGGCTTTCACCCAAATGGATCTCTCAGAGAAGTACTCTTTGTATGTGACTAGTTCAGGAAGGGAGCACTGAAGTCTATGATTTGCTTGGTATTGCCAAAAAGCACTGAGGAATCTGAATCCAAGAGTTCTCCATCTTCTGATTGTTGGGAGGGAGCAAACTCAGGCCTTTCTTGGATAGTCATCATTTTTAAAGCAATGAGGAGAGATGGAGTTGCTATAGAAAATGGTGGAAAATGAACAGAGACCTACCTTTTGCTGTTGTCTTTCTGGAAGGCAACAGTGAAGAATCTTCTGAGGTGTCCTTTCTCACTCTCAGCTTCTTGCTTTTGAGAGAGATGGCAATTCAATCCTGAGGACAAGTGTAATCCAGAGCTCACCAGCTTCATCTGGCCACTGAGAAGCACCCTTGGACGGGAGGCTCATATAAGGACATTGTCTCATTCCAGGCTTTCATGAAGGCTTAATGGAGAAGCTTGGCTAGGCCTGGTAAATTTTTTCATTGATTATTATTTATTATTTGCATTACCATAGTACAGACACCCCCCAACTTACGCAATCATTCCGTTCCGGAAAGCCTCGTGTAACTCGAATTTTGCGCAAGTTGGAAACGTATACCTGTATGTTACGCAAAAATTTCCACAACTCGAAAATCCTATTTCTGGCTTATGGAACTTTTTCCGTAAGTGCGAATTTGCGTAAGTTGGGTCTTGCGTAACCCAGGAAGCGTCTGTACTTAATAGCTCTGTTCATGGACCAGGACTCCATTGTGCTAGGTACTGTACAAACGCAGAATAAAAAGACAGCCCCTGCCCCAAAGAATTTCCAGTCTAAACATAAGGCAAGAGAGAACAGATGGACACAGACAGACTACTGGGGAGTACAAGGTGTGACAGACTCAGACCAGTTGGGTGCAGGAGTCTGGTAGAAGGCAAATATACTGGGCACTGGATGAATAGTTTTCTGTTCCCTGAGTGACCAGAGCAGGGGCTGCCCTAGAGCAATCAGGAACCTCCTAGAACCAATTAAGACAGGCAAGCTAATTAAGACACCTGGAGCCAATTAAGAACTTACTAGAATCAATTATGGCAGGAAGGCTAATCAGGACACCTGGTTTAAAAAGAACCTCGCATCAGTTAGTGGGGGGGCGCACAAGGAGGAGTGAGTGAGAAGGTCTGCTGCTGGAGGACTGAGGAGTACAAGCATTATCAGGCTTCAGGAGGAAGGTCCTGCAGTGAGGATAAAGAAGGTGCTGGGGGGGAGGCCATGGGGAAGTAGCCCAGGGAGTTGTAGCTGTCACGCAGCTGATACAGGAGACGTTGTAGACAGCTGCTATCCACAGGGCCCTGGGCTGGAACCTGGTGTAGAGGCTGGGCCTGGGCTCCCCCCCATTCCTCCAACTCCCTATCTGACAAAGGAGGAGTTGACCTGGTTTGTGAGACACACCAGAGGGGAAGGTCATATTTGGAAAGGGATCTGGCCTGTCCCCGACCCACTTGGTGGGACAGAGACTGCAGAGATTGTTCTCCGCTTCCCCCATGCTGGCCAGCTATGTGGTTAGCTGAGTGAATGGCAGGTTTGAGCCTCTACCAAAAGCAGCCAAACTGAAGGCTGCCGTGAACCTCTGAGGCAAGCAAATCCGCCAGAAAGCGCAGGACCCACCAAGGCAGAGGAGGAACTTTGTCACAAAGGAAACAATGAGACAATTTTGGACAGCATGATAGGCAGTGGTCTCAGCAAACCAGGGGCCTACCATTGTCAGTTTTTTTGGTAGGTATCAAGCCAAAGAAGTTATAAGGAAAGTTTTGAATGAGGAGGAAATGAGGTAGCTTTGCAGAATCAGAATCCATGGTCCATAGGTGTCTGCTCCCTGCTCCTGACACCGCTGCCATGAAGTGCTGAGGCAGGCTAAGCAGAAGAGTGAAAGGCACCAGAAGTAAAATATAAGAGTGGGAAGAGGCAGCCTGATCCAAGCGGTGACAGCTGAAATATACAGAGTTGCTTTGTTGTGCGCCATCTAGTGCTGGTGCATTTCTGACCTACCTAACACAGAACAGAGACAGGAGTGGGGTCAAACGAAATGCTGGCCTTCTGGTGGATAAAACTGTGGCTTATCAGTCCTACTGCCTCAAAGCAAGGGAAAGAATTGTGGCCAATTCCATGATCCAGATCCATGTGAGGGGATAAGGAAAAACAGGAGTTAGCAGCATGTTGTCTGTTCAGCATTAAACAGCCAGAAATAAAACCCTGAGGGGTACATTTTCAAAAGCAGTGAGCTGGAATTTAGCCATGCAACTCCCAGAGCACTGTTTGGAAAATGGGCTCCCGGTTCCTACAATATCAGCACGAGTCAAAAACTTTCTTCTTGCTTTGACTTTACCATTTAATGAGGGGTTTCTACTCAAATTGTTTTGCAAGGCATAAAGCCATAGTCACTAAATGTCATTGAAATATTATCAATTTTTAATTTTTTGATAGAGTGAAATATATAAAAATCACACTACAAGCGATCTTGTGCAAGCTCTTAAAAATGAAATGATTTTTTTATCCGATTCCAACTATTCTTACCTCCTACAGTCCAGGGTCTGAAATTAAGTTCAGCTTGAATTCAGATTTTTCAGCTTGCAATGAAAAGTACTGCGGTTGCAACATTTATACATAACATCTACAATTTTTCTAACTCGTCCCTTAATTTTAACCATAATCACTAAACTGAAAACACATTTTAAAAACAGATCAGAAGGCCAGTATTTTTAGAAGCCTGAAGCAGGAAAACATGTCAGTCTTTATTTTATTCTATATTAAGTCTTCAGATTGAGGATTTGAAGTTTCAGTTTGAAAGATTACAGCTCTCACAAGAATGGAAAAAGCTTTACTGTTGAATCACTCTTCACATGCCTAAAATCTTAATAATTTCCAAATATATCTGCTTATGAAAAACTGAAAGAATACATCTGCTTTTTCTGTTATAAAAGAAAACCCTTTTCAGGAGTTTGGCATGAGAGGAAAATACTTAATCCTGTGTTATGCTCCTCAGAAAGGATTAATTTCAATAGCCTTCATAAACGCCACCTAGTACAGAACACAGCAACATGTCTCTTCGGCAACACGGGCTACTGTGAACACACAGAACTGTCCCTCCATTTCCTACAGTGACTTCCTACAGAATACCATCCAAATGTCTTCATTATCTCAAAGGCACTCAATGGCCAGGGCCCATTGTAACTAAAAGATCACCTATAGCTCCAGGATGAGGACCACTGTCAACAGCTCCACTCCACAGGCAAAATGAAACTGTACCACAAATGTGCAGGACAAAGAGCTTTCTTGGTCCAACACTATGAAACCAACTCCCAGTGTAAGAACCAACATAAATCGCATCACTTTTCATTCCAAGCACAAGATACACTTGTTTGGCCTTGCCTTTGCTAATATAATTAGTAAAAAAAATCCCCACACAACTTCATCTTTGGGAGAGGAAGAGATAAGGAAAGAACTACATAGAACAGATGCTAGCCAGTCACATCACTTAATGCACCTTGGAAAGTGCTCAGATACTACGATGAGGGCATATAATATAACTTAAAGGGACAAGAACAGATAATGGAATATTAGCAAAAGTTGAATATATTTTAAAAACTGCCACTGGATATGACATACATTCCAGGGTATTAAAGGAATTAGCTATAAACTCAATGTACCAAAGGATTTTTTTTTAAATAAAGCTATGGACAACTGGGTTGGTAGTGAAAAATGGGGTTATATCCCTAGCGTGGCAAGTGCCACACTGATTTTAAGAAAAGGAAATAATTCTGGCAATTACTATTGGATAAGTCTAACCCAAACCACCTAATGAAATAATGTAACCAAAGTTTTGTTCATTCTGCAAATACCACGTCAAGAAACCTGATTATAACATAGCTGTCCCCCAGCTAGGTTTCAGTGTAGGCTGGACTTAAAAATGTGTTTAGTAACCAGGCAAAAAGTCTGAGGCCAGATTGTCTCACTGCAGAACACAAGTAGTTCTAGTATGTCTCTTTCCCCAACCTCCTGTAACCTCCCCACACAAAATAGATTCTAATTACTGTCCTCCTTGCAGCAATTACCAATTCCCCTACTCCAGCTCTCAGTAGATCTCAGTTAATGCTCAGTTAATCCTCTTTATTTCCAATTTCCAGGGCTGAATCATTTCTCCATATCAATAAAAAAAATCTGACATATGAATTTCCCCGTTGGAAAACCTGCAGGCTAGACATACACAATTAGGACGCACTTTTTATTACAGGTTAATTTCTGTTAAGCTGCAAGAAAGTTAATGAAGATTCTGAGTACATCATCTACTACAGGAATATATGTAATAATTATGAAAAAGTTCCATGAAGACATTCCAGGAGTTTATTAAATAACAGTGTATTCTATAGCATAGCCCAGGGGTTATGATAATATGCCATCTGCAGGTCATGTTACTGCCTGTTTTTTGTACAGTATAGCTGACAGAAATAAAGGTGCGTGACTGATCCACTGAAATTATTAGTTAAAGATGCCTGCTTTCTATCAACATACCATCAATCCTCCCTGATTATCTTGTCTGAAGAATTTCCAAAATCCTATATGCAATGGCTTTTCATCCTTTCTAATAAAAAACCCTGCTTTACTTTAACTAAAATAAATTGTAAGTCTTATTAGGAGTTTAAATGAAGATACACATTTGCTGCATTCTTAGTATATGGAACAACACTTTAAAGATATTACTACAATTTCCTACAACCTATTAATAAGTGATATCCTTTAAAGTTTAGCTGACACTTCAGTTATGTATGGTTAAAGATGTTTCCAGCCTATACCTATCAAGACTAGACTGAATTCTCAGATTTAGCAATGTTCAAAAGTACAACAAAATCAATTAATACAAAATTCAGCCATAGTCCTTACGAGACTAAACCAAAATTGTAGAAGGGAAAATGAGTTGCAAATAGCACTGAATAACTTATTACATTCCCATTGTTAACTAGTTTTCATTTGATCTATAGCTAGTCTTTGTTTTCATTTAACGGCATTAGTGCTGTAAAATATCGTAACTGTTTAGACTACAATTTCCTTTTAGAAGAAAAGAACTCATAGTGATTGTGCTAATCCAGCCAAACACTGTTTGATTTGTCCTCGAGAAGTGCCTGAGCCTTTCAAAATGCTCTTTGAAAGTTTGTGCTGTTATTTAGTCTCCATAAATCTTCAACTATTTCAGAGCAGATGAAATGTCTCCATTCAGTTTCGAGTCTGAAGACAAATCACAGGGTAAATATTACAAGATCCAACATTAACTACGTAAATACTTTTCCCCCTTCATTTACTATTTTGAATTTAAAATTTCTACTGTATTAAATCTTAGCAGGAGAGTTGCTAAATAGTTTCCATAAGCAAAAATATTTGGTGGCGGTAATATTTGGTGGGGCCCTCCCTTCCCAATTAAATTTTTATCCCTGGCAGTAGATGCAAGCAGATGAACAGCCAGCTCCTCTTTCCTGCAGGGACCATTGGGTGGAGACGCCATAGATCTGGCGCCAGCTTGATGCTGCTGCTCCTACGGCCCATGAAGTTGGGCGTCAGCATGAGGTGGAAAAACTGCTGAAAGTCATCAACGAGCTCCTGGCTAATTATAAAAGCCATTCTATAAGCCAGGCTCTTAGCAGCCCTTCTTCCTTTGGGCAGGAGGAGCGCCGCCGGAGAAAAAAAGGGCGGCCAGAGGAGGGAGGGAGCAAGCGAGCGGGGAAGCTGCCCCCACCCACAGGCAGGGCGACCCAGAATGCAGGGGCTTTAGGGGCTGCAGGGCCCTGGGCCAAGAGGGCCCTGGCCTGCAGCTCTCAAGCCCTTTTCGGAATGTGGCCCTGAGTCCTCCGGCACGTGGAGGAGCAGGGGCAGCTGTGCAGCCAGCGGCTGGAGAGAAGTGGTGCTTTACCCTTCAAAGCCAGCTTTGAAGGGGAAAGCGCCGCTTCTCTCCGGCCGCGGGCTGTGCGGCTGCCCCTGCTCCTCCTGAGTCCTCCGGCCCGTGCTCGCACGGCCGCATTCCGAAAGGGGCTTTAGAGCTGCAGGGTAGGGCCCCGGTGCCCCCTTAGCCCAGGGCCCTGCAGCCCCTAAAGCCCCTGCGTTCCGGGTGGCCCTGCCTGCTGGGGGGGGGGGGGGGCAGCTCCCAGAATCGTGACCATGGGAGAGGAGCTGTGCTGCGCAGAGCCACCTGCACACCCCCTGCACCAAACAGGAGCTGCCCCAGGTAAGTGCTCTGCACCTCCTGCCTGCCCCAGCCCTGAGCCTCCTCCCGCACCCCCACCCCGAGCGCCCTCCCGCACCCTAACTCCCTCCCAGACCCCGCACCCCATCCTGAGCGCCCTCCCACACCCTAACCCTAATCCAGACCTTCGAATCGCTGTATCACAAAGTGTTAAACCAAGATTTTCAGAAATAATAAGCATATTCAATCACATTGCTCTTAATAAAAAATATTATTATTAATAATAATATTTTTGGTGAGAGCAAAAAGGTTTTTTGTACCGTTAATAAATCAAATAAAAAAATATTTTAAAAATATTGTTTATTTCATCTTTAACTCATCCTTTTTTTAATTTATATTTTTTGTGTATGTTTTATAATGTACATAATATATTAGTACAGTAGTACATGTATATAATTTATACATAAATAAATATACATATATTGGGGGGGGGTGCTCAAAAATTTTTTACTGATAGGGGCGCGCGATCAAAAAAGTTTGGAGACCACTGGTCTAGAGGAAGGTGCACTGAGCTGGGAACCAGGAGTTCTGGTCTCACCTTTACTGACTGCTGTCTACATTTCTGTGTACTTCAGAGCTCTTATTATTGCCTTCATATCTTAACCAAGAGGGCAGTGAAGTATTGTTCTTACCCACTTTATAAAGAAGTTAACTGAGAGTTTGCACAGGGCAGACCTGGGAAATAGTGCTCAGTCCTCTAGTATGACAAATCCAAGTCTCATCAACTCTGCCTCCGAAAATTAACAAGCTAAATCTGTGTGCTTGGCTACCCAGACTCTAACCAATATACATACACCCGTGCCAGAGCCAGGAAAAGAATTTCCAACATTCTAGTGCTGTTTGACAATTAGTTCTGAAACTTAATGGCAAAGTGTATGGTAGGTGCCTTTCTAGTGGCTGGCCCACAAAGTGTAGCTCAAATGGTAGAAGTCTGCACTGGGGATCTGAAACTCCATGGTTCAAGATCTGCTAGCAAGCCACAAGTGTTGGTGAGTCCTTATGGTTGCAAATGATGGAATTTGTTTTTCAACTTTTCTATTTAAAATACCAGTTTAATTCACAGAATGACAAAATATCCCTAAACCAGGTTAAAAAAACATGATGATCTGAAAATTATGGCCCAAAATGCAGGTGTTCCACAATTTGGTAATTTGTCACACATTTTCATAGCTTGTCTCTCAGTTTTGAAGGTTGAGAGGTATGGTTTGCTCTAGAAGAAAACCAAGGGACTCATGCACTATTTTATTTTAAACAAAGAACACACTTTGGAAGGGCATTGAGCCATACATTCTCTCATTTTAAATACACAGAATTTCAGTGGGTGGTTTTATCATTTATATGTTTGTTTTGGGATGAGGTTGTTTATTCTATATGCTGGGTCTGATTCACTATTGTGTTACTGCAGTTTAATGTTGGTGTAAACTCTTCCAATTTCAACAGAATTACATCAGCATAACACTGGAGTTACAAAAAGGTGAAAAAGATTCTTAAAGAATTAAAAAAAACAAAACACCTTTTTTCTCTAGTTGCAGCTTCTAATTTTGGGTGGAATAACTTGAACTTAATTATAAGAAACAACTTCTTATTTCCCACTAGCTTGGCTAATGTCACAATAGTTCAAAATTTTACAGTAAAGTGCCTTTCTGAGGTTAGGAGTGGGATAGTGTGTAAGATAAACCAACTAAGATACCATTGACATTTTAGAAAGTGAGTCAAACAAGAGATTAAAGTTTCAATTTATAACACTTCTGTGTTTTTCTTATAAAGTCATAAATAAATCTAGCAAGACAGGGAATGTAAATATTTTTGCAGTTGTTTATATTGGGGAAGAGGAAAGGAATTTAACGTGCAATTAACCACTTAAGTGTTTCTAGATATGTACCATATGGTTGTTGAATTATTTGAATTATTAACAAAAATATAAACATTTTTAATTTAACCTACTGAATGACTTGATCATCACAACTCAAATGTACAAAAGCTATATACCACTATATATCCACTTCCAAGACGACGTAATGAAAATTGCCATTTGAGAGATATAGAAGAATATATACTTCAAAAGGTTACGTTTACGGTTCAGCATTGCTTCAAAAACTTTATTAGATGTTCATATTAAGATTCTGACTGGAAATTCTGACAATTTAGGATATTTAAATTGGACAAGAAGTAAATTAAGACAGGCTATACTAGTAGTATTATGCAGTGTAGTTGTAGCCGTTTCGGTCCCAGGCTATGAGACACACAAGGTGAGTGAGATAATATCATTTATTGGACCAATTTCTGTTGGTGAGAGAGATAAGCTTTCAAGTTCCTTTCCCAGACCTGAAGAAGAGTGCTGTCTGGCTTGAAAGCTTGTCCCTCTCACCAACAGAAGTTGACCCAACAAAAGAAACTACCTCACCCACCTTGTGTCTCTCCATAGTAGTAGTATTACACATTTTACAATAAAATGATAGCTTTCTAAAGTAAAATATTGACATAATACACAAACCTGAGAATTTCCAAATTCATCCCTTCTATCGTGATAAATAGCTTTGGATATATACACACATGCAATAACACAAAAAGAGCATGTTACCAGCCATGAATGAGTAATACTAATGTCTCAGGCCTACAATCAGGTCAATATCCGCAGATCTTTTCCCAACAAAAGCCCCACTAAGGTCAGCAGGACTTCAGATGGGTACAGGGGCAGGTCTTAGTCCATCTTTCAGTACCTTCTGTTAAGTAACACACTGGGCTTAAATTAAATAATGAGTCAATGCTTTAAGGTAACATATACAAATAATACTTGTGATGACTACAAGTTTCCCTTTTTTAACTAAATTATTGTAAGAAGTTAAAATTACTAGTAAAAATCTATATGATGTTATAAACACATCTTTACCAATATATCCGCTTAATCAGGTAAAACCTCTGTACCTACAAAATGAGACATTTAATATTGTAAACTAATGTTATTTTAGTACCATTCTGTTCTTGTGCCTGAATATCTGAGCACACCAGACTGGAATTTAGGAGATCAAGATTCAATTCCGGACTCTGCCACAGCTTACAGTGTAGGGTGACCAGATGAGAGACGTGGGGTGCGGTGGGGGGGGGTCCAGCAGAGGACAAAAAAAACCCCAAGAGCCGACGGCAGAGGGGAAAAAAAAAAAAAAACAACCCCAAGAGCCGGCAGCGGAGGGAAAAAAAAAAAAAGAAGAAAGAAAAGCCGGAGCATAGGAAAAATTGGTGGAAGCTGAGCATCCACCGGCAGCTCCACACCCCGTCCCCCCCCCCCCCCCCAGCTCACCTCGGCTCCGCCTCCACCTCCCCTGAGCTGGCTGCCGCATCCTGCTTCTCCCCCCTCCTCCAGCGCTTACGCCGCCATACAGCTGATTAGCGCAAGCCTGAGAGGGAGGGGTGAGGAGGAGGAATGCGGCATGCTTGGGGAAGAGGCGGGGCCAGGGTGGGGATTTGGGGAGGGATCCAATGGGGCAGTGAGGGGGCGGGAATTTGGGGAGGGATCCAATGGGGGAGGGAGGGAGCGAAGGGGGCGCAAGCCCCCTCTGCCTGTGTGCCAGAGTGCAAAATATCAGGACAATTCGCGACCCGACCGAACATCGGTCGGGACGCAGGACAAACAAGTAAATATCGGGACAGTCCCGATAAAATCGGGACGTCTGGTCACCCTATTACAGTGTGACCTTGGGCAAACCACAGAGTATGTCTATTACATTGAGCTGGAGGTGTAATTTCTGATCAAGTGCTCTGAAAACTGAGTGTAGCCCCTTCTGCTACTCTCATCGCTATGACTAGACTCTAATTTTAGCATACTAGTTTGATCAAAACTGGCAGAGATTATGTCTCCTGGAGCTGGGACTCACACCCCTAGCTCAAAGTGTGGACATATCCAAAAGATGTATCTTCATAGCAGTTAGCTTGAGTTATAACTTGAGGGTTACCCCTAACAACTCCCATCCACACACAAAATTCTCTAGCTCGAGTTAAGTGGTGCTTTAAACTCCATCTAACTAGCCTGTCGGGGGTGGGTAGGTGGGTGAGTTGAAGCTTGAGCAATACTGATCCTTGAGCTAGTAATGCAGTTGTTGCATCCCCCACTGCAGTTACAACAGCAGCTAATCCAGGGTTTAGCTATACTGCACACTCCTTACAGCAGCATGTGGAGTACATACACTGAATGCTGTGCCAGCACAGGTATAAACAGCAGTGTAGACAGTGAGGCACTGCTTAGGCAAATAGAATAAAGACACACCAGAACCTTAGGGTATATATCCTACATGACTCTCTACACACCCACCCAGTGCCTCCCCTATTTTTAGCAGTGTACCAGCAGCAGGGAAAGACTCTGGCAGTGCCCTGCTGCAAGTCTTTTCCTGCTGCTTCCCCCTGCCAGAGCCTCTCACTGACACATGTAGCTACACACCAGAGTACAGAGGCAGCCTGCTTTTCACACTCTACATTGCCACCAATGGTATGCAGGGTATACCCAGCCCCATGCTTAACTTGAGTGTTGCTTTGAAGTGTGCTTGCGCTCATTTGAGCAAGCTAACTCTAGCTAACTGTTGCAGTGAAGACAAGTTTCACTGAGGATTAGTCCCCCTTCCTTTTTCCGATACGTTGACAGTCTTTTCTATTTAAAGCAAAGCTTTTTCAGGGAAAGCACTGTCTCTTACTATATGTTTATATGGCACCTCGAATAATAGGGCCTTGTTATCAGTTGGGATATCTTAGATATCATATCTACCCCCTACTGAAATATAAATAATAGATATAATTGAGCTATTAAGTATATGTAGGACCAGTCCTTCTGTCCTGAAAATAATGGGAGTTTGGCATGTGAGAGAACTTCACTTTACACACTGACTAAATAATAGAGTTTAATCCCTTCCTCCCCTTCTTCCCCCCAAGTGATTTATAAAAGTTAATTAAAAGTATTACCAGTAAGGGACATATACAAATTTCTTCATAGTTCTTTAAAAAGCAGCTCCATTACACATAAATATTGCTAAATATTTGTTTGAGTTTCATGGAGGTAACACTTGTAAAAAGGAATTCCTTAAAAGTGCTTCACTGTCTTACAATTTCTGTAAACATTCTGCGGCCACAGACACAGTTGTTTAGTGAATAGTGTCATATTGTTGCTGGAATATAAATATTTCATGATACTTTGCTATCAATATTTTCCCTATCATAAAGGTGATCTGAAAAACGTTAACGGGAAAAAAAAAAAGCCAAACAAACCTCCTAGAGTGACTTCACGAGCTTTTGAAAGTTCTAACCATTGTTATAGGTTTGAACTGAATGTTTAACTCAATATGGAATCAGTCCTTTCCAAATTGCTTTTAGCTATTAATTATTTATACAAACTTCTATAAAGTTCATTGCATGCTTATTTAATTTTCCTCCCACCATACTCACATTCTTATGTTTGATTGTATAGTATATTTTAAGAAAGCCCATTTGAAAGCTAATCCAGGGATTTGAATTTTTTGTAAACAACTGGGGTTTCCAACTTGGCAAAAGTAGCAACTGACTCTGTAGAGGTTATACCAAATCCAAAAAGTAGACAAATGGCTGCATCACTCTTCAGAAAACTAACAAGTTATAATCAGAGCTGCATCAGTGTCTGCTCAAGTAGCTACGCTACTTAGTAGAAAAAGGATCCATCTATTATACATTAAAGCCTCAATGCCTTTATTACAAAAACATCAAATAGGAAACAAAGTGTTTCTCTTTGATATGACCTACTAAATATGAAGAAAACTTCTCACGCTATGAACCAAACTACATTGTGGACAAAGGTATGAAGCATAATTAAACCTGTTACCTAAGGGAAGCTTTAGGTCACTAATAGAAGTGACCTTTCTGAAATACTGCATTTTTAACATGTTGGAACAAATCAGGTGTATTGCCAGATTATTTAGCAGCCCAGAAAATAATCAAAAGGCTTGCTATCCAAAGTTATATAAACCAAAACATGTACTCTCCTATCATGGGTAATTACAACAATTTGTGCATGCTAGCTCTGATGCATATTATATATGAATACAACGAAGGAATTCCTCCAAATGTTGAATAAAGTACATAATAGGAGGAAACACTGTTCACCAAAAATCCATCTCTTTTCCCAAATTAAAATTGTTTTATTTTGCTGTGCTCTAAAAAGAGAGATTAACAAAAACTGATTGCTCTCCCTTAGAACCTGGTATTGCTTTCTTCCGTTAAAAGCATCTTTTCAATTATCTGGACTTTTATTCATTTTTTATGCATAAAGTCAAAAGTGGTTAGGCAACAAGCTCAAAGTTTCTACCCCCAAAATTAACTTTGCAATACTGGCATTGTATAGTTCCTTATTAATTGAATTTCACCAATTTCTATACCAATTTCTTTCCGGTCATAAGTCAAACTAACCATTAGTGTCCCCACATCTGCCACACTCACCTGGGCTCTGACAATTAAGGTGAGTTATTTCCAGGTCAGACATGATCACTAGTAACAGAGGCCCTACAGACCAAATTACACCCCCATTTACACATATTCAACCCCACTGTTTTCAGCCTGCACAGATGCCACTAAGAGCATAAACTGATAAACTGGAGAACTGGTCTGAAATTAACAAGATGAAATTCAATAAAAGACAACTGCAAAGTACAACACTTAGGAAGGAAAAACACAAATGCATAAATATAAAATGGGGAATAACTGGCTAGGCAGTAATGCTGCAGAAAGAGATTGCAGGTTACAGTGGATCACAAACTGAATATGAGCCAACAACGTGATGCAGTTGTGGAAAAGGCTAATACCCTGGGGTGTACTATCAGGAGTATCATATGTCAGACAGGAGGTAACCATCCTACTCTGCTTGGCACTGGTGAGGTCTCAGCTGCAGCACTGTGCCCAGTTCTGGGTGCCACACTTTAGGAAAGATGTGGACAAATTGGAGACAGTCCAGAGGAGAGCAACAAAAATGATACAAGGTTTAGAAAACCAACCTATGAGGATAGTTTTTAAAAAAACTGGGCATGTTTAGTCTTGAGAAAAAAGACTGGGGGGGGGGGGGGGGAGGAGGAAGGGAACACCTAAAAACAGTCTTCAAATATGTTAAAGGATGTTACAGAGAAGATGGTGATCAATTGTTCTACATGTCCACTGAATGTAGAACATGTAGTAATCAACTTAATCTGCAGCAAGAGAGATTTAAATTAGATATTAGGAAAAACTTTCTAACTACAAGAATAGTTAAGTACTGGGCTAGGCTTCCAAGGGAGGTTGTAGAATCCCCTAAGAACAGGTTAGACAAACACCTGTCAGAGTTAGTCTAGGGGCATACTGGGTCCTGCCTCACAGCAGGGGGCTGGAATAGATGACTTCTTGCGGTCCTTTCCAGCCCCACATTTCTCTGATTCTATAATCTTAAACAATGGGCTGCAGAGGTGTTAGTGAGGGGAAGGGGCTAAATTTTGGAGAAGGGACTAGAAACCACAACTGCATTAAAGAGGCACGAAGAAAAGCAACAGTGTGCCAAATAATCTTCAATGCCTGTAAACCAATGCAAGGAGTATGGGAAACAAGCAGGATGAACTGGAAGTCATGATCTTTGAAGAAAATTATGACTTAATTGGCATTGTGGAGACTTGGTGGGACAACTCCCATGATTGAAGCACCAGCATTGAGAGACATAGCTTGTTCTGGAAGGATAGGTATGGGGGGAAAAGGAGGGTGTTGCACCATATGTCAAGAATGTATACACTAGCCCTGAGATCCAAGAGGAAGTGAGCAACAGACCTACTGAGTGTATCTGGGTAAAGATAAAAAGGGAAAACAATAACAGTGGTGTTACGGTGGGGATCTATTATAGAGAACCAAATCAAGAAGAGGAAGTGGATGAGGCATTCTTCCATCAGGTAACAAGATTAGCTAACACACATGGGCTAGTATTAATGGTGATTTTAACATCCCTGATATCTGTTGGAAGACTAATACAGCAAAACATAATATGTCCTGCAAGTTCTTAGCATGTGTAGGGGATAACTTTCTGATTAAGAAAGTTGAGGAAACAACTAGGGGGTCATCCATTTTGGATCTGGTGTTGACCAACAGGGGTGAATTAGTTGCAAATGCAAAGCTGTTCGGGAACTTGGGAGGAAGTGATCATGATCTGGTAAGAATTCAAGATCCTAAGGAAAGGAAGACATGAGAATAACAAACCAGGACACTGGACTTCAGAAAGGCAGATTTCAACCAATTCAGAAATAGTTGGCAAGGTCCCATGGAAAGACCAATTAGGAAGAAAAGGAGTTGACAGGGGCTGGCAGTTCCTAAAAGATGTAATACTAGAGGCTCAAGATCAAGCTATTCCAATGCAGAGGGAAGATAAGAGTCACAGGAAGCCAATGTGGCTGCACAAGAAGCATTTTAGCTATCTGAAAACCAAAAGGGACACATACAGGAAATGGAAGGAGGGGCATGTCACCAAGGAAGTGAACATGGGAATAGCACGAGCATGTAGGGACAAAATCAGGAAAGCCAAGGCAAAGAATGAGTTACAGCTGGCAAGAAATATTAGAGACAACAAGAAGGGGGTCTACAAATATGTCAGATAAAAAAGAAAGATCAGAGATGGTATGGGTCTGCTGCTCAGTGAAGAAGGTGAGCTGGTAACGGAAGATGATAGGAAGACAGAGCTGCTCAATGCCTACTTCGCTTCAGTCTTCACACACAAAAATAACACGCGACCGGACAACTAGCTAAGTTATTACGGATAATAACGGGGAAGGGATGCAGATAAGTATAAGTAAAGAACATGTCAGAGATCTTCTGACTAAGTTGAATGAATTCAAGTCAACTGGGCCTGATGCTATTCACCAGAGGGCTGAAGATATTAGCTGAAGGAATGTTGGAGCCTCTGGCAATAATATTTGCAAACTCATGGATGACAGAAGAGGTCCTGGAAGACTGGAGAAGGGATAATGTAGTGTCCATCTTTAAAAGAGGGAAAAAGGAGGAGCCGGGGAACTACAGACCTGTCAGCCTGAACTCAACACCTGGGAAGCTACTAGAGCAATGTACAAAATATTCAATTTGTGAATACCTGGAGGATGAATGGGTGATCACTAGCAGTCAACAGTGCCTCTGTGGGAATTCTGCACCACTGGGCACATGCAGAATTCATTCATTCATTGAGCACATGAAGATTTTTTTGCTTCCCCACAGAAAAATGACTATCAGGGAAACAAAGGAAAGTCACAAGAGCAGTCACACACCCCTCTAAAGCATCACAGGTGCATCGTTTCAGGCACCTGGAGCAGCTGGCAGAGAGTTAAATCACTGTGGGGGGAGGGGAAGGGCTGTGGATGCCCTGGCTGGTGGTTCCTACCCTATGCTGGGCTTAGCTGCAAGTCCCCTCTTCCTCTTCAAGGAGCGGCCAGGGCTGGGGCTGACCCTGACCCATGCCCAGAAACCTCCCCCAGCTGCAGAAATCTCTGCATCCCCCCATCCCATAGGCCCCATCGTTCCTCAGCCGCATGGGAATGGGTCACTGTGGGGGGAGCTGCTCCCCATCCACCCAACTCCCGTGCATCTGGATCCCCCCATGCCTCCTGCCGAGCCAAACCCCCTACACCCAACCCCCCACCCCACCGAGCCTCACCCCCCCTGCACCCAGACCCCCACCCGCTGAGCTCCTACACTCAAACCCTCATCCTGATGAGCCCCAGTCCCCGTGCACTGGACCATCCCAAAGAGCCCCCTGCATCTGGACCCCACCCCACTGAGCCCCAACCAGCTGCACCTGGACCGCCACCCCACCAAGCCCCACTCCCCCAGCACCTGGACTCTCCCGCTGAGCCCCCAACATCCCAGACCCCCCATGCCAAGTCCCATCCTCCCACACCCAGACCCCCCCCCTCCTTCACCTGGACCCCCTGCAGAGTCCCATTGCCCCTGCGCCTGGAACTCCCAGAAGAGCCCCTGTGCCGCCAGATCCCCCCTCGGAATCCCCACTGAGCCGCCTGCACCCAGAATGCCCTACACAGAACCCTCTTACCCCACATCTGGATCCCCCCACACTTGGATCCTGCCAGGCTGAGCTTGCCTGCTGACACCTGGTGCACTGGCATGGAAGGGCAGCGCCCCGGAGTGTTTCTGGGGCAGGCCCAGCCCTTGCACTGTATCAGAGTCAGGTGCAGCCTCACTGCCAAGTTTGTGTCCCGGGGCAGGGGTGGGTGGGCTGCAGGGTGATCTCCCACCTCCATGCAGCCAGTGGCCCGTGCTCCCCACTGCCATGCTGGAGCCTCCACATTTATTTATTGACAAATAAAATTTTCAGAATTTTGCAGAATTTTAAAATAGTGCGCAGAATTTTTCTTTTTTTGGTGTAGAATTCCCTCAGGAGTAATAATTGGTTAACCAACCGCAAACAAAGATTAACTATTAATGGAATAATGTCAGACTGGAAGGAGATCTCAAGTGCGGTTCCACAGGGATCTATTTTGGGTCTGGCATTATTTAACATTTTATTAATGACCTGGAAGTAGGAATAAAGAGCACACTGATCAAATCTGCTGATGACACAAAGCTAGGGGAGGCTGCAAATACTTTGGAGGATAGAGCTAAAATTCAAAGGGACCTTGATAAACTGGAGAACCAGGCCATAGACAACAAAATGAAATTCATCAAAGACAAATGTAAGGTGCGCTACACTTAGGGAAGAAAAACCAAACGCACAAATACAGAATGGGGGATAACTGGCTTGACAGCAGCACTGCTGAGAAGGATCTGGAAGTTTTGGTGGATCACAACCTCAACACCAGTCAACAATGCGATGCTGTTGCAAAAAAAGCAAATGTAAATGTGGGTTGTATTAACGGTTAGGCCTCAGCTGAAGTACCGTGTCCAATTTTGGTCACCAATGTCTAGAAAGGATGTAGAGAAACTGGAAAGGATCCAGAGGTGAGCGACAAAGGTGATCAAAGGGATGGAATGCAAGCCATATGAGCAAAGGGTTCAGATTACAGCATAGCAGATTTAGATTAAATCTCAGAAAAAACTTCCTAACTGTAAGAACAATAGGACAACGGAAGGAACTGCCTAAGGAAGTCATGGAAGCTGCTTCACTGGAGGTTTTCAAAAAGAGGTTGGATAGCCATCTGTCTTGGATGGTTTAGACCAGTGATACTCAGACCTCAGTGGTTCAGGAGCCAAATTAGTGATCATTACCCAAAAGAGCCATAGTAGTGTGAATTCATTGTTTCATTTACTATTTTTAGATACATATTACTCTCACAGCAAAATGACTGACCAGGAATTCTAAAATTGGTTAATAACATAGTAAAAGCCTCCTGATTGGTTAATACTTAAACTGCACAGTGTTTTAATATCAGGTGCTGCAAAGGGCCGCAGGAGTCACATTAAAGAACCACTTGCGGCTCCTGAGGCTGAGGCTGAGTATCACTGGTTTAGATACAACAAATCCTGCATCTTGGTAGGGGGTTAGACTACATGACCCTTGCGGTCCCTTCTAACCTTGTGGTTCTATGATTCTATGATCTAATTTGGCCTCCAGAATCTCTATTAGATGTGAGGGTCTGTGACATAGATAGGATCCAGCTGACCCAACGGCTCTTGGCTAAACAGCGTTCAACAATAGTTCAGCTGCATCTACTGCTGAAATCTTGTCAGCAGTGAGTAATTTTTATAGTGCACACACGTTTTCAGAGCCCAGGGTGAGTTTATGGAGCTGGGAGTGAAGGAGAAATAAAAACTAACAAACATCTACTTGAGAACTGAGAAAGTTTGCTATGAAGAGCAAACAACTAATATGGAACTCCATAGGTTCAGTTTTACAAAGTCACTATTTAGGGGGGAGTCACAATTTAAGAGCAATTCATAATTTAATGTGGAAAAGCAGTGTTTAAAATCCAGGCTTTGAGAAGAATTGTGTCATTCCATTTTCTTTTAGATGTATCAGGAATGTCTGTGCTGACCTACATACAGTGAAACCCACATGAAGTCAATGGGCTTGCACTGGATGAAGGAAAGTGCAGAATTTAGTCCATTACTATTGTCTTTTCATAGCTATATGATTGCTTGTAATATAGGCATTGCTGCTTCAAAGTTGTCTCCTCTCAACATGGGCAGATAATTTCCGTTAGCATTAACAAAAGTTACATGCATATGTCAGGAAGAGAATAAACCCAAAATGTATAATTGAGTTATTCAATTTTATTCCCCTACTCAGGAGCAGAAAACAAGTTATTTATCATACAGTAACTGTGATTCTTCGAGATGTTACTAAAGCTCCTCTGACAGCCATATAAACGTCTATTTAAGACTACTGGAAATACACAATAGTCCCTTTTCATTATTACTAGCACTGATGGGAAAGCAAAAAGTATGCAGTTTGGTTTGTGCTACATTTAATACTCTCTATAGCTTAAAGGAGAGGTTACTTACCTTTCTGTAACCTGAATTCTTCATGTTGTGTGGCCCCTTTCGATATTCTACTGTGGGCACGCACGTGTTCCACACAAGCAAGACTTTCTGAAGACCACGCCTGTGCATTTCCTCTCCTCAGGCTGTAGACTGAGAGAATAAGGCAGTGTGAAAGGACTGCCTCTCCAGTTTCCTCTCTACTGCAACTGGCCAGATCTGCAGCAGAGGAGAAGGAGGGTGGGTAGTGGAATATAGATAAGGACCAACACATCTCCAAGAACTCAAGTGACAGAAAGGTAAGTAACCTCTCTTTCTTCAAGCACTGGCCCCTATCTGTATTCCACTGTGGGTGACTGACAAGTAGTCTTCCTTATGGAGGAGGGTGTGATGACCTCAAAGAAGTCAGTGAATGGAAGACTGCTGAGCTCACTGCCGCATCAGCTGCTGAGGTCTGCACTACAATGTAATATTTTGCAAAGCTATGAAATGAACTCCAAGTCGTAACTTTACAAATCTCAGTTAGGGGAACTTCGCTGAGGAAAACCACTGACACCGCCTGAGTCCTGATACCCTATGGAGGAGGGATGCCAGCCACTTCGTAACACAGCAGGATCCAGCCAGAGATACGTTTGGATATTTTCTGCGCCAAAATAGCTTCTCCCTTCATGTGTTCAGTAAAGGATATAATTAGCTTGGGAGACTTTCAAAAGGATTTTGTTCTGCCTGGATAGAACACGAACACTCTTCGCACTTCCAGAGTATGAAGTCTCCTGTCTTTGCTGGTCATGTGAGTTTTGGTGAGAAGACAGGTAGATAGTCAGTCTACTTTAAATGGAATTTTGAGATCACGTTGGTTGTACATGTAGGGTATAGTCATAGGAAAGCCTTCTTATGAAAGACTGGGTCAGCCAGGAGGGCCCTGTAAAGATAAAGCCTTTGTCTGCAGCCATACTGTAAGGCAGAGGTGGGCAAACTACGGCCCGTGGGACCGTCCTGCCTGGCCCTTGAGCTCCCTGCCAGGGAGGCTAGCCCCCAGCCCCTCCCCTGCTGTCCCCCCTCCCCCGCAGCCATGCCGCCACGCGGGCAGCGCTCTGGGCGGCGGGGCTGTGAGCTCCTGCTAAGCAGAGCGGCAGCGTGTCTAGCTCCGGCCGGGCGGCGCGGCTGCCAGACATGCTGCTCTGAGAGCCATGGTAATGGGGCCGAGGCCATGGGGTTGGATAAGGGGCGGGAGGTCCCAGGGGGCAGTCAGGGGACAGGGAGCAGGTGGATGGGGCAGCGGTTCTGGGGGCGCGGTGGTGGTCAGGGGACGGGGAACAGGGGGGTTGGATAAGCATGGGAGTCCCGGGGGGCCTGTCAGGGGGCAGGGGTATGGATAGGGGTCAGGAGACGGGAGAACGGGGGGGGTTGAATAGGTGTGGGGTCCCGGGGGAGGCCTGTCAGAGGGCGGGGGTGTGGATAGGGGTCGGGGCAGTCAGGGGACTGGGAGCAGGGGGGTTGGATAGGAGGTGGGGTCCCGGGGGGCAGTTAGGGGCGGGGGGTGGTTGGGGCAGGAGGTCCCGGGACAAGGAGCAGGGGGGTTGGATGGGCTGGGAGTTCTGAGGGGGGCAGTCAGGGGGCGGGAAGTGGGAGGGGGCGGATTGGGGGTGGGGGCCAGGCTGTTTGGGGAGGCACAGCCTTCCCTACCCAGCCCTCCATACAGTTTTGCAACCCCAATGTGGCCCTCGGGCCAAAAAGTTTGCCCACCCCTGCTGTAAGGCCTAAAGCCTAAGGCCTTTGTCTGCAGCCAGATTAAAAGAGCAGCCAAGCAACAGCCATTAGCTGAGAAGCAGAAAGTCACATCCTCACATTCCATCTAAATTACATTAAAACAGGCTCACATATTAGATGGCTCACATATCACATGCCCCCATAGGTAGAACATATGCTATATTATCAAATTGTGTGGTTCCCATTTATGGTCCCTTGATAGGAATCTGCTAAGGCTGTCCACAAACTTGTTGCATTGCTCCAGGAGGTGCACTGCTGACAGAGTGACTGATGCACCAATTCCATAGGTTGACAGCTATTGCGCATAATGGAGTGGATTTGTTGGTCTGTTGATATAGATTACTGTTGACTTGTTCAATCGCACTTGTGCATGTCTCACTGCTGTGCATGGGAGGAAGCATTTGCAAGCCCTGCGGACGGCTTGCGGTTCTAGCAGATTTATATGCATTCTGAACTCTTGAGGTGTCCAAGTGTCTTCTGCCACTTGTTCGTCCAGATGGCTGTCCCAGCCTAGGGAGGAGGCATCCGGAATTAATACTTTTTCTGGTGGTGGTGAAGTGAAAGCAATTCCTGTGCAAACCTGGTGGCTGTTTGCCCATCAGTTTACTGAGTCCTGTATTCTCTGAGTGGTGGCTCTTTTTCGATGCAGTCTCTGCTTGGGATGTACATTGTTTTGAGCTAAGTTTTGAGCTAAGGCACAAGGTCGGAGCTTTGCAAACTGTGTTACATAAGTACAGGCTGCCATTGGCCTAAGAGTAAGACAAGTTTGAACCCAGGTCTGTGGACTGGCCTGAAAGCTGCATGACCATTGTTGTTACTGTCTAGCAGGAAAGCTCTGGCTCTGATGGAATTCAGTGTTGCTCCAATGAATTCTTCTGTCTATGTGAGGACTAACAACGATTTCTCTTTGTCTACAGAGATGCCCAGGGACTGATGCAGCTAGAATAGGGGCTCTTGTTGCAGAATGGACCTCTTAGTGAGATCTCCCAGTCAGTAACCATTTGTCAAGGGGCAGAAATATTGAGATTCCCTTGAGGCAAAGGTGGGCTACCACTGACATCATTTCTGTAAACACCCTTGGGGCTATAGCCAGACTGAAGGGAAGTAGCTTGTACTGTTAATGATAGGATCCTATGGAAACCTGAGAACTTTCCTGTGTGCAAGTGAGGTACATGAAAACAGGTATCCTTCACGTTGTGAATTGTGAACTAGTCTCCTTTGCTTAATGATAGAATTGCTGCTGCCAATGTTACCATTCTAAATCGTGTTGCTGGGATATAGACACTGAGTTGCTGTAGGTTTATGTTTTTTTTCTTTGAATCATGAAGTATTTGTAATAGAATCCTCTTCCTTGGTAAAGGGGAGAACCAGGTTCTGTGGCTCCCAGTTGAAGAAGGGAGTTTATCTCCTGAGAGAACATCTCCTTGTGAGAGTGATCCCTGAAGAGAAATCGGGATGGAGAATGAGGAGGGGAAAGGGAGAGGAATTCTATTGTATATTCTGTTTGGATAATATCAAGAATCCATCTGTTGGATGTAATGCTCTGCCAGTTGTCAAAGAAGTGGGCTAAATGACCCCCAAATCAGAAAAAGTTAGACAAATTTAGCTATAGAGATGATTTGCAGCTCCTTAGGTTCCAGTTGGAAGGAGGAGGCAGAAGGAGTTGTTTGTCTAAGCCTCTGTAGTTGTGTGCACTTCTTTGGGGGCTCATAATGGCTATGATGGAAGAATGGCTCAGGAGTTGATCTTTGTCTGGTGCATAAATCCTGAGGGAGAGGAGAATTGCCCAGGATACCTTTAACGAACATAGGGACTTGTTCATCCTTTCACTAAAAAGCTAAGTTTCCTCTGAAGGGCAGATCCTCGATTGTGACTTGGCTCTCCTTTGGGAACCCAGATGAGTGAAGCCACGTCACTCTTTTCACAACCACAGCAGTGGCTACTGACCAAGCAGCCATGCCAGCCGCATTGATGGCAGTGATGACTTCACAGTCAGGTTTCCCTCCTAGATGAGTGCTTCAAACTGTCCTCTAAGCTCACGTGGAATCTTATCTGAAAACTCTGTGAATATGTTGTAGTTCACAAGGTTGTACTTGGCCAAAAGCACCTGACAGTTTGCTATTGTGAATTGCAGGCTGGTAGCTGAAAAGACCTTTCTGCCAACAGTACAGTCCCTTAGCTTCCTTATCCAGTGGAAAAGATCATACCTGGTGTTGCCTGTTTCTCTCTGATGCTGCTTGGGCAATCAGTGGATTTGGTGCTGGATGACTAAATAAAAATTCTGTCCCTTTGGCTGGGACAAAACATGTCTTCTCTGTCCTTTTAAGGGTGGGAGCACATGTGGCAGGTGTGTGCCACACCATCTTTGCTGGTTCCATGATCACGTCATTAATAGATAGTGCAATTTTACTGAGTCCAATGATCTGAAGGATATCAGAGTTTGTGGGATGCCTCCTGCACCTCCACCATATCAAGTAGCAAGAGCTATGCTACAAAAGTTACTAACTGTTCTTGTAGTGTAGTTTCTTGATAAGTGTAATTTAGATGTTAAATGTGTTAAAAGTCCTAGCCCAGATGCCCTCAAATTCTGAATATAAGAAACTAGACAGTATATTGACAATATAACTCAATTATTAGTGCTTTTGTACTGGGACAGACTGTGGGATCAAGTCATACACCAAAGCTTGTACTAAAATGGTGATGCTATGCTGCACTACAAGATGTTGCTTAATGTTACAGGCACCATCCTGTGGATAAATTATGAAGGTGGAGATTAAAGATTACAAGACAATCTTCAAAGCAAGAAAGGAATTTATCTGGTGACCTGGCCAACATTCCCCTCTTAGGGATTTGCAGGGGGAGAGGGGTTCTAAAGTTCAAGACTATGTGAACAAATATTAAATGCCTCCATGTGCCTAATCATTCTATATTAAGAGTATTTAAACAATAAAGTTTGAGTATTAAAGACAATGTACAATCAAATTCTATTCTCTAGGAATATCCGGCCTCTGACTCTGTGGCTGAGAAGGGGGCCATGGGAGTGGAATCAGCTGCTACCTAAGGAGCAGGAAGGGTTTGTAGGGAAAGGACGCACACCCTTTAGGGTAACTGGAGCCCCATTCTTTGTGGGGAAGGGTTGTTCGGTTCCTGCACAGCACCTAGCAATGAAAGAACACAACTGCATTATGGGAGGAGTGAACGGCTACTCAGGCTGGGCTCCTAGGTTCAGAATTTGATAGGACAGAGTACAAGAACTATGTGTATAACTAAACAATTGATTCACTTTTGTTTGTTTGTTTAAAATGTGATTTAAATTCCAAGGATAAAAGGTTTTGCATCTTCAGAATATAATTTTCACATAATTAAAACACACACATTCTCATTCAGAAAAATAATTAATAATCAATCTGACATCAGGAATCATAAAATTCAAAAACCAATAGGAGAACACTTCCATCTCTCTGGTCACTCAATAACAGACCTCAAAGTGGCAATTCTTCAACAAAAAAACTTCAAAAACAGACTCCAATGTGAAGCTGCAGAACTGGAATTAATTTGCAAACTAGATACCATCAGATTAGGCCTGAATAAAGACTGGGAGTGGTTGGGTCATTACAAAACCTAAACTTAATTTCCCCAATACTAATTTCTCCCTACCATTACTCACACCTTCTTGTCAACTGTCTGTAATGGGCCTCTCTCTTACCACTTCAAAAGTAATTTTTCCTCCCTTGGTATCCTGCTGTTAATTGATTTATCTCATTAGACTGACCTAACACTTGGTAAAGCACCCCCATCCTTTCATGTATTTATACCTGCTCCTGTATTTTTTACTTCATACATCTGATGAAGTGGGTTCTAGCCCACAAAAGCTTATGCCCAAATAAATTTGTTAGTCTCTAAGGGCCACAAGGACTCCTCGTTTTTCTTGTATTCTCTGAATGCTAACAACATACAACATGTTTTACACAATTTGCTTCATTTGCCAAAATGGCTGTTGGACTGTTAGAGTGGAACAAAAATGCTGTTTTTCACAGTCCCAAAATTATAGAAAAACTAATTCCACTAAGCTCTTTGTCATTCGGAAATACAGTACTAATAGAGTACTGACTCCACATTCTCATCACAGAAGCAAGGAAATTATATTTAAATGCAAGCACACACAGGCACAGTAGCTTGACAGAAGTTCTGGAGTTGAAATTTTTCAGTTTCAGTAGTGACACACCTGGATATTTATGCCAAAAACCTCAGTAAGCGGCCTCTGTTTTGAATTATGCTGATAGGAAATGTGGAGATTTTAAGATTCTGCTGAAAGCTTAGTCAGCCTGCTAAAGTCACGAGGCCTAAGCATTTCCAAACTTTCCTTTTCTTTTAAAGTATGAATGAGAATGAAATGTTATACTCACAGTGTTTGGTACGTATGGTAATCCATAAAATTTCTCCTGGGTTTCCTTTAAAATTTCTGTGGTTGACCTCTTTAGAGGATGTTCCCCATGGTAGAGTTGGTCCAAGACAGCATAAAAGACCTAGACAGATAAAACATATATTCAGCTTTGGCTCACAGTCTTGGCATTTGACATGTGGTTAACCAACAAAGACAGAGGCAATAGAATAAACCACGAGAACTTAAAATATGTACATTTCCTGGCTCTTCTATTTTTGGTATAAAATAAAAGGATAAGGGACTGATCCTTGTGCTGAGTGCCCTCAATCCAACTGACAAACAGATGTTGAGGACTTAGTGTCTTGTAAGATTAGTTCCCTGACACTTAAAATGCACTGTCAACCTCTGTAAGCTCATGTATTTGTCTACCTTAAACAAAATTGAAACCAATGCCTAATGTCCCAAAGAAGTCCATCTTTTTGGGGGGGAAAGTTTTAAAATACTCTTATTAATAAGAGACTTTCAAAATACCTTCCTTGGGTTCTGAGAGAAAGACACAGCACAGCCCAACATGATGTCACTAGGATGCACATGCTGAGTATGGGGCCATGAAGAGTAGAAGATCACAACTGCCGTGAAGAAGGCTAAGCAGTGGACACCAAAAGTGTCTTGAGACGGATGGCAGAAGGAGCCACTGGTGGCACCTCTCAAAAGTTCCCTCTAGAACTGGTCCAAGGCATAAGAAGAGGTAAGGGAATTAGGAAAGAAGTGCTACTGAAAGAGATCAATATTTTACTGGTGCTTGGAGCAGCATATGTGGGACTTTTATGGGACTCAGGAATTGTATGAGAGGTGCTGAGGGTTTTTCAGGGTTGGAAGTCACAGAGTGAGAAATGGAGTTGCAGCATGTTGATTTGTGAGACTAAATGCTTTGTGGGAGGTTTGTGGGGCAGACAAAACGAGAGACAACTGTCCAATTCACGATATTCTGCAAAGATTTGGTGGAGACAGACATTAGGCCTAAACCAGGAGTCAGGTTGCAGTAGGATGGACCAACTGTTAGGTGGAGCAGCAGCCACACTAAGCACCCTAGGGACCCATACAGGATTTCTTGTCTGTGGATAAAGTGGCCCAGTGCAAATCCCATGGAAATAAATATATTTAGGAGTTAGGAAGAAATAGTTAACTGCAGCCCCTCCCCAACATTTAAGTGGAGCACCAGGATGTTTCACAGGAAACCATTGTGCTCCTGCTGGAAGGAGATGAATTTGTGATTCTTGCTGTCAGGAGGTAACATTAATATCTTATCCTTTATCAACACTTGTGTAATACAATACTACTATATTAACTCCTTTACTGCTTTGGGAGCCCTGAGACAATTCAGGAGCTTAACTGTGTACTAGCTCTGTGCTATCATGAAAATCCAAACAGAAATGGCTTTTTACTGAAATATAACGAGATTAAAGTTTTAACAGACATTTGTCACAGCCCTGTTAAAGCTCCCCCTGCTGGACATTCACCAGGCTGCCACGTTTCAGTCTCACATGCCAGACCCATCTGCTTCTAAGCTTCCCTGGGTCTGGGTAGCCTCCGGCACTGTTTCTTTGGCCTCTCTGGAATACATCCCACTGGGCACAGCGTCTATTACCCTTCACAGAAGTGGGAACTCAGGGTCCAACTGCCTTAGGTTCTCAGAACCACCACCACCCCCTGCCAAGGTACACCAGTTGCTTAAGCACACTCTTTCTCATAATTCCAGCCTTGGGAGCACTCTGGTGTACAGTTTAGATGAAACATGTAACACACAGGCATTGCAAAAGGGATTCTAAAACACTTATCCTTTACTTTAAAAAACTTATGAGATATACTGTTCTACACAAACCAATAGAACTCCTATTTATCATTCCCTTCCTTAATTTCCTCACCACTCAAGTGTTCTTTGTTTGGGATTTAGAATGATAGAATTGTAGGATCGGAGGGAACCTCGAGAGGTCATTTAGTCTAGTCCCCTGCACTCATGGAAAGACTAAGTATTATCTAGACCATCCTTGACAGGTGTTTGTCTAACCTGCTCTTAAAAATCTCCGATGATGGAGATTCCACAACATTCCTCAGCAATTTATTCCAATGCTTAACGACCCTGAGAGTTAGGAAGTTTTTCCTAATGTCCAACCTAAACTGCCCTTGCTGCAATTTAAGCCCATTGCTTCTTGTCCTAAAAAGGGTTAAAAGTAGCCCTGGAGAGGTCTGCGGCAGGGATAGAGAAGTAGAAGCAGCAAAAGTAGGCTGATTGGGGAAGCAGCCACAGCTGTCACTGCGCCCAATCAGGGCCCAGCTGGCCCTGATAACAGGGCTGGAGGGCCAGGAGACAGGGGAGTTTCTCTCCAGCCCTGGAGGGAGAAGGGCTGGCTGCCTGGGAGAAAAGGATACCTGAACTGGAGCAGTGCTGGGGAATAAGGCAGGAGGAACTGGGGAGCTCCAACCTGGTAAACCTCCAGGCTGCAGGCCTTGTGCAAGGCCTAAAGAAAGGTACTGGGGTTAGGAAGAGGCCGCTGGACCAAACCTCCTTGCCAATGAGGAGTGGCCTTTACAGACTGCAGTTTGCCCCAGTAAGCAGGGGCTAGATGACGACTGGCAGTAGCCACTGAGGCAAGGTGAGCTTAGAGGGTTGGGGGTTCCCCTGGGAGGGGAGACCCAGAGCATGGGGGTACTGCTGGAGCAGAATCCTGAAGTAAAGGGCACCAGGGTCCGGGAGGGACATAGGGCCAGCAGCAGGCGAGACACCGGCCTGCAGAGGGTGCTCCGAAGCTGGAATTGAGCTAATTCCCAGGACAACCGACAGGAGGTGCTGCGCAGGTGAGTCATCACATCACTACACCTATCCTCAGAGGTTAAGGGGAGTGATTTTTCTCCCTCTTCGGTGTAACAACCTTTTATGTACTTGAAAACTGTTATGTCCCCTCTCAATCTTCTCTTCTCCAGACTAAACAAACCCAACTTTTTCAATCTTCCCTCAAAGGTCATGTTTTCTAGACCTTGAATCTTCTTTGTTGCTCTTCTCTGGACTTTCTCCAATTTGTCCACAACTTGCCTGAAATGTGGCACCGAGAACTGGACACAATTCTCCAGTTGAGGCCTAATCAACAGAAAGGAATTACTTCTTGTGTCTTCCTTACAACATTCCTGCTAATATATCCCAGAATGATGTTTGTTTTAGTTTTTGTAACAGTGTTACACTGTTGATTCATATTTAGTTGTGATCCACTAGGACCTCCAGATCCCTTTCTGGGAGTACTCCTTCCTAGGCAGTCATTTCCTGTTTTGTATGTATGCATCTGATTGTTCCTCCCTAAGTGGAGTACTTTGCATTTGTCCTTATTGAATTTCATCCTATCACTTCAGACCATTTCTCCAGTTTGTCCAGATCATTTTGTATTTTAATTGTATCTTCCAAAGCACTTGCAACTCCTCCCAGTTTGGTATCATCAACAAACTTTGTAAGTGTACTCTCTATGCTATTGTCTAGATCACTGATGAAGATATTGAACAGAACCAGACTCAGAACCGATACTGTGGGACCCTACTTCATATGCCCTTCCAGTTGGACTGTGAACCACTGATAACTACTCTCTGGGAACGTTTATCCAACCAGTTATGCACCCCCCCTTATAGTAGCTCCATCTAGGTTGTATTTCCCTAGTTTGTTTATGAGGTCACGCAAGATGGTATCAAAAGCCTTACTAAAGTCAAGATATACCACATCTACCTCTTCCCCCTTATCCACAAGGCTTGTTACCCTGTCAAAGAAGGCTATTAGGTTGATTTGACACGATTTGTTCTTGACAAATCCATGCTGACTGTTACTTATCACCTTATTATCTTCTAGTTGTCTGCAAACTGATTGCTTAATTACTTGCTCCATTATCTTTCTGGGTACTGAAATTTAGCCATTTAGTCAGAGTACTTCAGGGGGTCCAGGATCGCGCCCTCCTGAACAGGGCTTCTCCTCCAAATCATGGAGTCTCTCTCGCTCTCTCTCACACAGCTAGCTTCCGTCTCTCTCTCCCCTCACATAATGGCAGGTGAGAGACCCTTTCTTTTATAACCTCTGGGCCCCTCTATTCCCTTTAAAAAAAAAAATCTGTACATGAAATAGGGAACTTGGGAGACGGTACTGTGAAAAAGATGAGCGAATCATTCACATCAGCAGTTCTCAACCAGGGGTCCCGTGCCTCCTGGGGGGGCTGCGAGCAGGTTTCAGGGGGTCTGCTAAGCAGGGCTGGCGTTAGACTGTATGGGACCCAGGGCAGAAAGCCCAAGCCTGAGCCTGAACCCTGCCATGCGAGGCTGAAACCAAAGCCCGAGCAACTTAGCTTGCTACCCGCTAATGCTGGTTCTGGCTTTTATATGCAGAAAAACAGTTGTTGTGGCACCGGTGGGTCGTGGAGTTTTTATAAGATGCTAGGGGGGGGCCTCAGAAGAAAAAAGTTGAGCTGATCTGACTAAAATGGAATTGTGTCTTATAGCACGCTCAACTATTTCTTTGAAAGTCTTATGATTGGGTAAAAAAAATCCAAACCCACTGACAGCTTGCGACTTAGCTAGAATTCATTCATTATCATAGATTTGGTTTGGATTATGTCCTATCTAAGTCTTTACGACTAAACGTAAATATTTCCTAAGGATTATGTTACTTCTGTTTGAATTACTCTCTTCCAAACATATAGCAGCTTATTAAACCTTTCAACTAGATTTCCAAAATGATAAACTCTAGTAAGACGTTCAAAAGCTGCTTTTCCATGGCACACGTGTATGCTCTTGTGGTTAGAGCAGAGAACTGGGTGTCAGGACTTCTGGGATCTATTTCTGGACCCTCTCCTAAAAAACAATGAGGTGGGTTACTTAGAGAATAATGCAGAAATAGAGAGCTGGAGAAATAAGCCACTGAAGCGAGTTACAAGCTTCCCCCTTCCCTGGCACATGTAGAGTGTTAGAAGGAAGTTCTGACCCTTGTAGGGTGACCAGATGTCCCGATTTTATAGGGACAGTCCTGATTTTGGGGTCTTTTTCTCACATAGGCACCTATTACCCCCTACCTCCTGTCCTGATTTTTGACACTTCCTGTCTGGTCAGCCTAGACCCAGGCCACCAGGAGTGCATAGCGAAAATAAATCCACCCTGGAAATAAACACTGATGACTTTACATAGGTAAGTATTTTCAACTATGAGTCATAGTTAGGTGTGTCTGCCATAGCTATGGGAATGAAAGATATTTCACATTGCCGTGTGATTTGGAGATTGTTGCTGAGGACCCCATTTTTAAGCATTTAGATACGGGTAGATTTCTACTATCAGTGTTTATCTAGAATAGACTTTAAATAAGAGGAAGCAGTGTCTTACTGTAATTATTATAAATTACTACATTAATTAGCTTAAACAGTGCACTTAAAATGTTACTAATTAATTTGGTTCCAATTATTTCTAGCTCCCTGCCTGCTTGTAAAGAGTCATTATGTAATGAGCTATACCTGTGCCAATGAGCTATACCTGTGTTTTGAGCTCTCAAAACTGGAGACTCTCATACAAAACCAACCTTCCACACAAACTTCCACGTGGCTGGACTTTACAAAAATAAGACAAGCAATTTACAACACACACTTTGCTTCTCTACAGAGGAAAAAGGACAGTAAACTATCTAAACTCAGACATGCCACAGGGGGCTACAACAGTGGTACCCTTAACTCACCCAACAATATTGTTAATATATCCAATCACACACTTAGCCCGGCAGAAGAGTCTGTCCTATCTCGGGGACTCTCTTTCTGCCCCACCACCCCCATGCACATGATACAGTTCTGCAGTGATCTGGAAGCCTACTTTCACCGTCTCCAACTCAAGGAATATTATCAACACACCACTGAACAGCACACTGACCCACAGGAATCCTCCTACCAACACTACAAGAAGAAGAATTCTGTGTGGACTCCTCCTGATGGTCGAAATGACAGACTGGACTTCTACACAGAGTGCTTCTGCAGACGTGCACTGACTGAAATTGTGAACAAAACAGCATCACTTGCCCCATAACCTCAGCCGTACAGAACGCAATGCCATCCACAGCCTCAGAAACAACTCTGACATTATAATCAAAGGGGCTGACAAAGGAGGTGCTGTAGTCATCATGAACAGGTCGGATTATGAACAGGAGGCTGCCAGGAAACTCTCCAACACCACATTCTACAGGCCACTATCCTCCGATCCCACTGAGGAGTACCAAAAGAAACTACACCATCTGCTCAACTAACTTCCTGCTACAGCACGGGAACAAATCTACAGAGACATACCCCTAGAGCCCCAACCAGGAGCATTCTGTCTGCTACCCAAGATCCATAAACCTGGAAATCTTGGACGCCCCAGCATCTCAGGCACTGGAACTCTTACAACAGGATTATCTGGCTCTTTGGACTCTCTCCTCAGACCCTATGCTACCAGCACTCCTAGCTATCTTTGGGACACCACCGACTTCCAGAGGAAACTACAATGCATTGGTGATCTTCCTAAAAACACCACCCTGGCCACCATGGATGGAGAAGCTCTTTACACCAATATTCCCCACACGAGGATGGACTAGAAGCTGTCATGAACAGTATCCCTGATGAGGCCACGGCACACCTGGTAGCTGAGCTTTGTAACTTTGTCCTCACCCACAACATTTCAGATTTGGGGACAACTTATACCTTCAAGTCAGCAGCACTGCTATGGATATCCGCATGGCCCCACAGTATGCCAACATTTTTATGGCTGACTTAGAACAATGCTTTCTCAGCTCTCGTCCTCTAGTGCCCCTCCTCTACTTGCACTACACTGATGACATCTTCATCATATGGACCCACGGATAGGAGGCCCTTGAAGAATTCCACCTGGATTTCAACAATTTCCACCCCACCATCAATCTCAGCCTGGACCAATCCACACAACAGATCCACTTCCTGGACACTACAGTGCAAATAAGTGATGGTCACATAAACACAACCCTATACTGGAAACCTACGGACCACTATTCTTACCTACATGCCTCCAGCTTCCATCCAGGACACATCACACAATCCACTGTCTCCAGCCAAGCCCTAAGATACAACCGAATTTGCTCCAATCCCTCAGACAGAGACAAACACCTATAAGATCTTTATCAAGTATTCTTAAAACTACAATACCCACCTGGGGAAGTGAGGAAACACACTGACAGAGCGAGACAGGTACCCAGAAATCATCTACTTCAGGACAGGCCCAACAAGGAAAATAACAGAACACCACTGGTCATCACGGACAGCCCCCAACTAAAACCTCTCCAGCACATCATCAACGATCTACAACCTATCCTGGAAAACGATCACTCACTCTCACAGACCTTGGGAGGCAGGCCAGTCCTCGCTTAAGACAGCCCCCTAACCTGAAGCAAATACTCACCAGCAACTACACACCACACCACAGAAACACTAACCCAGGAACCAATCCCTGTAACAAACCCCGTTGCCAACTCTGTCCCCGTATCTACTCTAGCGACACCATCATAGGACCCAACCACATCAGCCACACCACCAGGGCGCTCATTCACCTGCACATCTACTAATGTGATATATGACACCATGTGCCAGCAATGCCCCTCAGCCATGTACATTGGCCAAACCGGACAGTCTCTACGTAAAAGAATAAATGGACACAAATCAGACATCAGGAATGGTAACATACAAAAGCTAGTAGGAGAACACTTCAATCTCCCTGGACATTCAATAACAGATTTAAAAAGTAGCCATCTTTTAACAAAAAAAACTTCAAAAACAGACTTCAAAGAGAAACAGCAGAGCTACAATTCATTTGCAAACTTAACACCATTAATTTGGGCTTGAATAGGGACTGGGAGTGGCTGGCTCACTACAAAAGCAATTTTCCCTCTCTTGGTATTGACATATCCTCATCAATTATTGGGAGTGGACCACATCCATCCTGACTGAATTGACCTTTTCATCACTGGTTCTCCACTTGTAAGGTAACTCCCTTCTCTTCATGTGCCAGTATATTTATGCTTGTATCTGTAATTTTCACTCCATGCATCTGAAGAAGTGGGTTTTTACCCACAAAAGCTTATGCCCAAATAAATCTGTTAGTCTTTAAGATGCCACTGGACTCCTCGTTGTTTTTGTGGATACAGACTAACACGGCTACCCCTTTGACACTGTGCCAATAAAGTTAATGCAGGCCCAAACTTACAGGAATTTACTCCACATGACAAAAATATGCCTATTGAAAAGATGTGTATTTAAATGTAGAGTACAGAACTCAGGTTTCCTCATCTCTCTCCAGAATCTACTAGAGATCACAGCAGCTGAAATTATTATAGCAAAACTCAAGTTTGTGGATGAAAAGGCAATTTAATTTTATTCTCCTTTTTTTAGATACCATAAAAATTAGTAGAAGGTATCTGAAAGTTGTTTTATTTATTTATTTTTTGAATAGGCTAAAACACATCTATGATATTTCCCTACTCTTGGAAAATTCAAAGCATTTTCATTTTCAAAAGGTCAAGTAATGAATGGCATGTATGGCACTTAGCCCTCAAAGAGAAATATGTGCTTTTGCTAAGTTTGATGAAAATGAGTTTGAGTTTTCAATTATAAAGTTATATCTTTACCAATTTGTGTGCAATGAATGTTGTTATTCAGATATTAATACATATGTAGGAGAACATATCTGGACAACTAAATTAAAACAAATACAAGAGTTTATTCCAATGACTATAACTTCAAATAACTACACAGAAAACAATACACATCTCTACAAAGGAATGTGGGAACTCTGTATTCACCACCATGCACACATCTCCAGGAACAATTTTTGTGAACGAAATAACTGAAGTGACCGTCAGCCAATCTTTTGATCTGGGATTAGTTTATATGCACCTGCAGGCATTACTGTTAGATTCCCTGAAGATGCATTGAAATAGAAAGTCAAATACTTATGGCAACTCTGGTCCAGGACAAATATAAATTGACTGCTGAAAGGAAATCCTTTGGCTCTATTGCTAGTACAGATATTACTGAACAAAGAATGTCTGTGTTTGAAAGCACATGTCCATCACTTCCGAATTTCAAGTCAATTACTGGTGGATTATTCAAAATTAGTGGCTCTCATGAACAGGGTATTTTTTTGAGTATTCATTCATCAGTAGTAAATTTTGCTTTTTCAGAATTGTTGTACAGTTCGGAGCAATTCTGCTTTAATTCTTGTATAATTCCTTCTAGATTGCAAACATTCTCTCTCAGATAGCTCTCAGATTTAGTAGCATAGCACATATCTGTATATGAAAAAAATTATAAGGAACAATTATGCATTTCAAAATCAGAATTGCCAGGGGCATTTCACTGTTTTCACATTACAAAGTTTAAAGCAGCGCTCCCCTCCACATCACTCAGTTCTCACAGAACCCACCATGGCCAGTGACACCCAAAGTTGCAGTGGTTTAACTAAAAGTGTGATGACGTCATTAGGCTTATATACGAACCAGAGTTCTTCCATGTTTAATTCTAAGCGGCCTCAAGAGCCAAGGACAGGAATTGGAATGTGTAAATAGCCAGTTACCTATTACGACCTTGCTTATAACCAGGTCCTAAGCAATAGTGATGAGGTTTGCATGTTTCTAGCTGGAGGAGAGGTGGTAAACTAGAGTAAATAGGACCCAATGATTGTTTAGAGGAATGTTACTAACAAGCTAGATTTATAGCCCTAGAATGACTTAACGGCTTAAATGTATGAACATGTCTTCGGTAGAGCGGGGAGGGGGAGTAGGGGGGGGGGCTTGATTGTAAAGTATAAGAAGAGAGAAGCTGCTTTGTTCTGTGTGCTCGATTTGAGATTTGCCTGTCTCCTTGCACCACTTTGAGATCTCAAATAAACCTTTGATTGTTTCTCCACCCCGGTGTGTTTATTGGCGCGAAGCACGCCGGGCAACGAACCCCTGTTGCTTTGCCTCGGGCACCTCTGTGCCAGCAACAGTCTTGGCGTCCCTGGGTGGGCTCGAGGCTGAAATTTAGCCTTGCCCGGACCCCTCTCGGAGGCCGACGGACTACGGCGACGACCGACGCCCAGCGCGCACCGGTGACTTCATCGGGGGCCTCGGCGGAGACGTGGTTTGCTCGACCCCGGAGGGCACAACGGTGCAACGCGCTTGAGTAGTGGAGAAGCAGCTGCGGGCGACGGTGGGGAACCGGTCCTGTGGATAAGGTAGGAACAGTCCAGTGGGGACTTTATCTGTCTTGACCTGGGGACGCCCAGTGTCTACCTGTTTTGACTTGGGGACGCCCAGAGTCTCCCTAATATGGGGCAGGGGCAGAGTACTGCAGGCAGGGCAAGGTGTACACCCTTAGAATGCATTCTGGTGAACTGGAAAGTGTTTGGATCAGATCCGTTGATTAAAAGTAAACTGAAAAGATTCTGTACAGTAGACTGGCCTCAATATCAGCTAGAGGACCAGGAAAGGTGGCCACCGGAGGGATCACTTAATTATAATACGATCCTTCAATTGCTTTTGTTTTGTCAGCGAACGGGTAAATGGAATGAACATATGTATGTACAGTTGTTTATGTTGTTAAGAAATAGGTCAGATCTTTTGCAAAGGTGTAATTTGACTCCGACAGGTTCGGTAGTAACTACTGTTAGTCCCCAGAACCCTCCCCCGGTTGTAATGGCAGAGTCGGTGTCCCCTTCGGCTCCAACACCCCCACCATATAAAGACAGGGTGCCTCAGGTCCCAGAGATTGCCCCCTCGGTGGGATTCTATCCATTGATTACTGAGACTCGGATAGCCCGTCCTGGAGCAGATAATCGCTGAGCCACTACAATGCAGGTTTACACCCATGTGCCTTTTAATCCAGTGGATCTGGCAGCTTTTAAGACACAGGCAGGAGAATTCTCTACGAATCCAAGCAAGTTTATCTCGGTTTTTGAAGGGTGTCTGGCTAGTCATAAGCCTGACTGGGATGACTGTAATGTCCTTATGCGGACCCTGCTGTCTGAGGTGGAGCGAAATCAGGTTGTGTCTAAGGCACGGGAGGAGGCACAGCGTAGACATGAGGCAGATGCAGCAAACGTCCCTGTTGCTGCAGCTCAGGTCCCTACAGCAGACCCCCAGTGGAATCCCAATGTGCCGGCGGATTTCACCCTTCTCACTGTATACAAGGAGCTCCTATTACATGGTCTCCGACACTCAGCTGTCCGACATAATAATTGGGCTAAGCCATATGAGCTAGTACAGGAGCCAAAAGAGAGTCCGGTTGCTTTTCTGCAGCGTATTCGGGATACCATCAGGCAAACTACTAATGTAAACCCCGATGATCAGGCTACTGAGGCAATTATAAAGGGTATCTTTACCAGCCGTGCTGCCCCTGATCCTCTATTGGGACGGGACCTGCTTTGTCGCTTAGGTGCTACCCTGCATTTCACTCAAGATGAAATAAGCCTCACCTTACCCCCAGAGAATGCCTGGATAATGACACTTGCAATTGAGCCCTCAGCTATGCAAGCCCCAGAGTGGAGTCAGTGGGAGAAGCGGGTTTTTCCTCTGGTATGGGCATCAGGGATCCCAGGAAAGGCAGCCCATCATACTCCTATTACTGTTCAGCTTTTGCCAGGAAAAGGTCCAGTGCGAATCAAGCAGTATCCAATCAAAAAGGAAGCCAGAGAGGGACTGCAGGAAACTATAGACCAGTTCCTAAAGTGCGGGGTACTTCGAGAATGCCAGTCAGCTTGGAACACTCCTATCTTGCCTGTACAAAAGCCCAATGGTACATACCGGCTGGTCCAGGACCTGAGGGCAGTTAATGAGCGGGTTAAGACTCTACACCCCCTTGTTCCCAATCCGTATACATTGTTGGCCTCTATAGGGGGGCAGTACACCCATTTTTCAGTCCTGGATTTAAAGGATGCTTTCTTCACGATTCCGGTTGACCCCCAGTCACAGGAGATTTTCTCCTTTGAGTGGGAGGACAGAAGGAGGGTTAGAAAGCAGTTTTGCTGGACAGTGCTGGCCCAGGGATTTAAAAATTCCCCCACCCTTTTCAGCCAGGCCCTGGCTAGAGACTTGGAGGAGTGGGACAACGAGGACAAAGTCCTCCTCCTGCAATATGTGGATGACTTGTTAATTGCTGCTGTGAGTCTAACCTCTTGCCTTAAAGCCACTGTGAGTCTCCTGAACTTTGTTGGACTCCGAGGATATCGAGTAGCACAGAGTAAGGCTCAAATTGCCCTTCCAGAAGTACTCTACTTAGGATTTTACATAAGGCAGGGGGAACGTCAGCTTTCAAATGAAAGAAAGGAAGCTATCTGCCAAATTCCTATCCCAACCAATCGTAAACGGCTCAGGGCATTTCTGGGTATGGCAGGCTTCTGTAGGATTTGGATCCCAGAGTTTGGACTGTGGGCTAAACCCTTGTATGAATGTGTTAAGGGAGCGGATCATGACCCCTTTTACTGGTCCTCAGAAGCCGACAAAGCATTTAAGGTTTTAAAAAGGAAACTGATGGAAGTCCCAGCCCTTGGTTTGCCCGACCTCACTAAGCCATTCCAATTGTATGTGCATGAAAGAAAAGGTGTGGCCCTGGGAGTGCTTACTCAGTTATTAGGCACCTGGAAACGTCCTGTGGCATATTTCTCTAAACAGCTGGATCAAGTTGCTAAGGGATGGCCAGCATGTTTGCGAGCGGTCGCAGCAACTGCCTTAGTGCTTGGGGAAGCTGAGAAACTGACACTGGGGGGAACTGTGCAAGTGTATACTCCCCATATGGTTCAAGCCCTGCTGGATACTAAGGGTAGTCTCTGGCTTACCCAGGCTCGGGTAGCTCGGTATCAGGCAAAGCTTGTAGAAAATCCTGAAGTTACCTTACAGACCTGTCCCTCCCTTAACCCAGCTACCTTGTTACCGGAGACAGAGGAGCAGGAACACGACTGTTTGGAGGTCATAGATGCTCAATACTCCAGCCGCCCAGACTTAAAAGATCAACCCCTCCTGAATGCTGATTATGAGTGGTATACGGACGGCAGTAGTACAGTTGTAAATGGGCAAAGGAGGGCTGGCTATGCTGTTGTATCTGTCCACGAAACTGTGGAAGCAGAGGGTTTACCTGCTGGGACATCAGCCCAGCTGGCTGAATTGGTAGCCTTAACCCGTGCACTTGAACTGTCAAAAGGGAAAAGAGTTAACATTTTTACTGATTCCAGATATGCCTTTGGAGTACTACACGCCCATGCTGGTCTATGGAAGCAACGAGGAATGTTGACAGCTCAAAGCTCTCCTGTCAAACATGGATCCCAGATTCTCCGGCTGTTAGAAGCGGTGCAGCTCCCCTCAGCAGTAGCAGTGGTACACTGCAAGGCTCATCAGAAGGAAGAGCAGGATGTGGCCAGAGGTAATGCTAGAGCGGATAGGGAGGCCAAGCGAGCTGCTACCCTGGAACCACTGGAAGCTGAAGATGCCCATATGCATGCCCTCATCCCATCAGTGGGGGAGCTCCCGACCCCTCAGTACTCTGGCGAAGAAAGGAACCTGGCAGGCAGGCTCGGTCTCCAGGAAAAAGAGGGGTGGTTCCACTCTCTGGAAGGAAAGATCCTATTACCAAAGGGCCTAATTCGGCCGGTGTTGCAGCGGCTACATCAAACCACTCACGCAGGAAGAGAGGCTCTCTCTCAGCTAATGGGTAAATATTTTTTAACCTCTGGACTTAGGCCTCTGGCCTCCCAGGTGCAGGCTGAATGTTTAGTCTGCCAGAAGAACAACCCTCGACCTGGAGTGTCAGTGTTGCCAGCCACTCTGGAGCCTACCCCAGGCCCAGGACTGGTTTGGCAAATAGATTTTACTGAGTTCCCCCGGACCCAAGGATTCAGATACCTCCTTGTCTTGGTGGATCGATTCAGCGGATGGCCTGAGGCCTTTCCATGTCGTAACAACACTGCCAAGACAGTGGCTCTCAAATTTGTCAAGGAGATCATTCCTCGCTTCGGGCTCCCCCAGTGGATGGAATCTGATAATGGAACACACTTCACATCCCAAGTCGTTCAGAAGATATCAGATGCCCTACAGATCCCCTGGAAGCTTCACACGCCATGGCGACCGCAGGCCAGTGGGGTAGTGGAGCGTACAAATCAGACTCTTAAGCGGCACCTCTCAAAGGTTTGCCAAGAGGCTTCCCTTAAGTGGCCTGATGCTTTGCCCCTTGTTTTGCTCCGCATTCGCGCTCTCCCTAAGGGCAGGTTAGGGCTCAGTCCCTTCGAGATTATGTTTGGAAGGGCATGGCCTATGAATGGTACACCGGTTCTGGCAGGGGAGTGGGAAATGGGGTGTGGTTTCTTATCTCAGTACATGTGCTCTCTGTCTGCTGTTCTTTGTTCTCTCCACAGGTATACCAAAGATTTGCAGCCTCTCCCGCTGGATGCCCCGATCCACTCCTTGCAGCCAGGTGACTCCGTACTCGTTCGGACCTGGAAGGACGAGCCTCTCCAAGAGAAGTGGAAGGGACCTCACACCGTCCTGCTGGTCTCCCATACAGCGGCAAAGGTTGAGGGACACAAGAACTGGATTCATCACTCTCGCCTGAAAGCAGTGCCTGCTCCTGAACGGTGGACCGTCCAGCCTGCAGAGAAGACTGCCAGCGACGATCTGAGACTTAAGCTGTTATTCAGGCGACAATAGTGTCTGCTGGGAATGCCCTGTGCTCTCTTTGGACAGTCACAGCGCACTCCCCGCGAGACCTCTGAGCGTTGGTTGTGTTTATTTTCACAGGGCCGGCCTAACCTGGTGGCCTGGTCCCTGTTGTTTTTAATCTGCTTGCTATTAGTATCTTGTCTACAGAATATGAGAAAACTCAGCCAAAAGTTTGTTGAGTATTCTCAAAGGAGGGAACTGATGACGTCATTAGGCCTATATATGAACCAGAGTTCTTCCATGTTTAATTCTAAGCGGCCTCAAGAGCCAAGGACAGGAATTGGAATGTGTAAATAGCCAGTTACCTATTACGACCTTGCTTATAACCAGGTCCTAAGCAATAGTGATGAGGTTTGCATGTTTCTAGCTGGAGGAGAGGTGGTAAACTAGAGTAAATAGGACCCAATGATTGTTTAGAGGAATGTTACTAACAAGCTAGATTTATAGCCCTAGAATGACTTAACGGCTTAAATGTATGAACATGTCTTCGGTAGAGCGGGGAGGGGGAGTAGGGGGGGGGGGCTTGATTGTAAAGTATAAGAAGAGAGAAGCTGCTTTGTTCTGTGTGCTCGATTTGAGATTTGCCTGTCTCCTTGCACCACTTTGAGATCTCAAATAAACCTTTGATTGTTTCTCCACCCCGGTGTGTTTATTGGCGCGAAGCACGCCGGGCAACGAACCCCTGTTGCTTTGCCTCGGGCACCTCTGTGCCAGCAACAGTGTGACTTAAAAACTGACTTAGTTAAATCAGTGCAAACCTGTGTAGATACTCAACCTGCTATAAACCTGGCTTATTGTTTTAATTTGCACATGTAAATTTACAGATATAAGCTCAACTATTATAACCAGTTTTAAACCAATAGACGTGTCCACACAGCGGTTGGCACAGGTTTAATTAAGATATTTTAAAAATCAGTTTTTAGTTAAACTCATACAGTTGGTGTTTGTAGAGAAGGACACAGTCTTTGGGACATCTTTTAGAAAGAAGAAATCACAAATCCCTGGCCTTGGCCCAAATGTCCAAACTGCCACCTGATTCTTGCTTCTGCATTTCTTAAAAAGAGACTGAGTGCTCCCATTTGGAGCACCTAAAAGCAGTTGTTCTCACTTTAAAGCTATACCAATTGTGGTTTAAAAAAAAAAATCAAACAAGCCGTATTTAGCAAAGGGAAAAAAGAATAGAGAAAAATCATACAAAATAAGCATGAGCAGAATATAAACACAAGCAGACTAATCGCTATGAAAAACATAGCTAATCTGAATGCCATTGTGACTATTAACTTTTACTGGAATTGCTCTATTAGGATTGAGGAAACAAGCTTCCTGTTTCAACAATGACACATATTTATTGTTTGTTTGTTTGTTTGTTTGTTTGAAAAGAAGAGTGAAAGACACTAACATATTTTACCTAAGTTTTAACTCCCCTTTCATTATAATGCTAAGACTTAGAAGGTGGAAGCAGACATGTGTTTTCTTACTAACATTATTTAACTGAATTGCACAAGTTCACCAACTGTGAATGCAGAGCTGTGCATTAATGCTGAGCTGAGGAGTTTGATTTTCTTCTTAAAGAAAGTGTTGAAACACTTGTTTTGGAAAAGCCAGACAGAACTGCATGAACTTAGCAACAACTATAACAATATAATAAGGTAGATCAGATATTAGACCTACAAACTTTGACAGTGTCCTTTTAGTAATAAAAACCAATATTTTCAAACCTGGCTGCTTATGTCAGGAAACCAAAAATCCGTATTTCATCACCTAAATAAAACTGGGCTGATTTTTAAAAGGTTCTCAGCATCTCCAGCTCACACAAAGTTTAGTGGGATTTAAAGGTGCTCCATATTTCTGAGAATTAAATTGGTTTTATTTAGGAGCCACAAAATGGATTTGTGAGCTTAAATGTAGGGACCCAGGTGTGAAAATTTTGGCCAAAGTAAATACAATTAAAAATGGCTACTTCAGCATACTTTTGTTTTCAATTTATATTTGAGATATTTTAAAACATTCAGTAAACAAAATATCAAGTCCAATTTTAATTCATGGCTTCCTATTAAAACTTTCTTAAGTCTGAAAGGCAATCATTTTCAAAGCTGTGTACCTAAAGATAAGCATCTAAATCCATATTAAAATACCAACTTTATGCAGACAACTGACAATGCTGATCAAAATATATTAAAATGAAGTTGAAAACAATTCAGTTTAAATATTTTGCATTTGTTTAGATAGCACAGATACATCACTGAGTTAAGTGTTAAATTACAAACATTTGTAAGATTTCACAAATTAATAGAGTCAAATTAAATTGATATAGTTCCTATAAATGTAGGAAGTCATTTCACATTTAGGTCCTGGAGAAACCTGAAATCAAAGAACATACCTGAAGTTGCATATCAGCTGCAGCACAAATCTTTTTAGATTCACAGAGCCGTGACACCATGCTTTTTGGCAGTGACTTGAATAAAGAAAAAAGCCACAGTACATTTAGAATTAAGTAAATTAAGCACATTGTTTGAGAACATTTAATGTACAGTACTTCTGACTAAGGAAGACAAACAGAGAACATAAAAGTAAAACAATGTATTTTTACTGTCATTTTTAAAACAATTACGACTTTTAGAAAACACTTTGAATTGAAAAACTGACAAGGATGAAGACATTCTATTAAATTTCAACAAGTACTAATTTGTCAAACAGAAGGTTTGAACATGCAAATACAGAATGACAGACTACTACATTGGCCCTGCTTTTTAACTAGCAAACTGGGATAACCATTTATTGTCTCATAGGTGCATATTTATAAAACAATACAGTAACGCCTCACTTAAAGTCGCCCCAGTTAACGTTGTTTCACTGTTACGCTGCTGATCAATTAGGGACCATGCTTGTTTAAAGTTGTGCAATGCTCCCTTATAACGTCATTTGGCAGCTGCCTGCTTTTTCCACTGCTTGCAGGAAGAGCAGCCCGTTGCAGCTAGTTGGGGGGGGTTTGGAACCAGGGTGGACCGGCAGCCCCTCTATCAGCTCCGCACTCCCCTAAGTTCCCTGTATGGCAGCCGCCCAGCAGGCTATCAATTGCCGGCAGTTCAACTGTCCCTCTCCCCACTGCCATGTGCTGCTCCTGCCCTCTGCCTTGAAGCTGCTCCTGCTTGCTGTGCAGTGGGGGGGAAAAGGGGGGTAATGTCAGGGTGTCCCCCTCCCCCCTGCTCCTGCACCCCGCCTCTGTGGGGGGGGAGGGGGAACGACAGGATAGGGCTCAGGACGGAAGGAGCTTCCTGGGAGCAGCTGCTGTCTCAATTTGCTGATCTACTTAACAAGGCAGTTTACTTAGAGTGGGGTCAGCGTACTTAAAGGGGCAATGCGCATCTCTCTCTCACACAAGGTGTGTCTCTCTGTCTGCCATGCTGTCTCCCCTCCCTCCCTCCCTCCCTCCCTCCATGCTGCCTTGTAGAGTGTGAGGCTACATTCACAACAATGGGTTAACCCTTGAGGGCTCAGCCGAGTGCTAGTTCATCATTTAGCAGCAAGGCATTCCCTGGGAAATATTCCTTCCTCTTCCACTCTCTGACTTCATCACCTCAACCAAGCTTCACAATCATCATCACTGTGTCCAGTATTAAATTGTTTAAAACTTATAGAGTGTGTGTGTGTGTGTGTGTGTGTGTGTGTGTGTGTGTATATGGTATTTTTATATGGTATTTATATATATATATATATATATATATATATATATATATATATATATATATATATATATATATATATATATATATATATAATATGGTCTTTTGTCTGGTGAAAAAAATTTCCCTGGAATTTCCCTAACCCCTCCTATTTACATTAATTCTTATGGGGAAATTGGATTCGCTTAACATCGTTTCGCTTAAAGTCGCATTTTTCAGGAACATAATTACAATGTTAAGCGAGGAGTTACTGTACTTTGCTATCAACATGTACCTATTTAAAATATTATGACTATTATTTCAAACAATAAAACACAGCTATTGCAGGCAGTGCCCCAGGGTCATCCAGTCTAGTCTTCAGTAGCAGATATTAGAAATAAAAAAATCCTTTTGATGTTTGAGCATGTCTAGTACAAATCCATATGGGCCTGATCCAATCTCAAATGACGTCAACAGGAGGCTATTCATTGTCTTCAGTGAGTACTGGTTCAGATCCTACTTATTTATCAACATGAAGATGTTTTGCGAAACTGAACACTATTCTTGATATTTTTAATAAAACCTAATCTGTGTTTCACATTTACATGACTAAAGTTATTTTAAATACTCCACCACATCCCTTGCAAGACTGATTGATTTTTCCCAATATTCAGTCTAGTTTTCCCTTTTCCATCTAGATCTCTATAAATACATCCAGAGACTGTTCAATGCCATGTCTTTCAAAATACTGGTAGGTGAATGTCTGGCCCTAAATTTCTTGTCAGTCCATCTTTAGGCAGTTCAATAAATCAGTTTTCCCAATAAGCATATTCTTTTTGTAAGTATTTTAAAGTATGTTAATCAGGGTTAAAATAACTCAGTTCTTGCTATTGTTAAACAATATTATGCAATGGTTCTGCACTGTAACACAGATGTTTGCTATTACACCGAACTCAAAAAGCATACCTGAAGTTTTACAGTGTGTTCAAGTGTTTAAGAAGTAATACATCAAAGTTTACAGATTCTGATCCCATAGCCATATGTTTAGATTCTGTACAAATGATATGACTTCAAACCAAACTATGTTGATGTTCATAAAATAAAAATACATAACAATTGCATACCAAATTATACAAAAGTGAGAAAAAAGTTAGCAATTAACTAAATGGAATCTGGAAGTTAAAAACAGAAACTCTCAAGTTGCACAACCTTTTTTTGCAGCCACTTGTTAGGACCTTGTAACCTTTTTTCCCCAGATAAATGCAGTGTAGTCCTGAGAATGGGATACAATAGTACTCGCTATTTTGCCAATCATAATGTATATAGCTGTTAAATTTCAACCTACAGAATGGACTAATGGCCATTAACTCTGTCCTGCAATACTCTTATTATTCCAGTGCTAATTCTTTCCTGAATATAGAAGACTCCTCATTTAGAAGTATGTGATGATTTTTGGAATAGGAACTTAGCTATATTGCTGGCCTCCAGATCAAGAAAAGGATATTGAGTGTAAAGAGAGATAAAAAGGCAGCAAAAGTTAACAGGCTAATAATGGATTACTTCAACTAATCATATGCAGACTGGTCTAATAGCACAATGGGACAAAGGTTAGAGAAGCAATTTCTCAACTGATTAAATGATTGCTTCTCAACTTGGTTTTACTTAATGCACAGGCATTAATTCAAGAATTAAAAGTAGCTGAACCACGATGTAATACTGACCTCAATATAGTAATGTTCAACATCCTAAAGGAGAGAAAGGTACCAAAAACTGACACAGCGATACTAAACTTTGGACAGGAAGATTTCCATAAAATGAAGAGGTGCTAGCCAAAAAAGCCCCAAATTAAAAGTAAAGGAAGTAAATTGCTTAGATGTGGCACGGATACCACTTAAAATAACAATGTCAGACAGCATGTGTGCTGCTGAATAAAAATGGAACCAGGAAGGCAAAGAGTAGACCATAACTGACTATTCGCACCAGAGAGCTCTCAAAATATGGAAATCTGACCTTACTGAAGCCAATAAACAGGAAATAAATAGCATCAGGCAATATGGAAGAGGGAAATTAGGTGGTCTTAGATGGATTTTTAAGAGCAAATAGTTAAAGGTTAGTATATTGGAAGTAATAAGCCAGTGAAAGAATCAGTGGGTCTTCTGGATAACCAGTTGTGAAAGGGAGTAATTAAGGATGATAAGGACATTGCTGAGAAATAAAAGGGATTCATATCTTTCAAGGCCAGAACAGACCATTGTGATTATCCATTCTGACCTCCTGCCATAGAACTTCCCCCCAAAAATTCCTAGAGCATATCTTTTAGAAAAACATCCTTGCATAAGTCTTCATGGCTGAAAATATCAGAGAGATACCAAAAATGAGTAGGTCCAGAGTAGGTAATAAAGATGAGGTATTCTCAGAGACTGGAAAAAGGACTGGAAGAAATTAATAATTTAAAAAGCAACAATTTACCAGGCCCGGATTGTACATCCAAGAGTTCTGAAGGAGCTCAAGTATCAAGTGGCTGAGCTGCTAGCAAAGATAGGTAATTTTTAATTTAAAAAACAGCTACTATACCAGCAGACTGGAAAGTAGCAAACAAATAAATATTAAAAAACAACGCCTGGCTGATTTGGGAATTACAGATCAGTAAGCATTACATTGGTACCTGGTAAACTGGCTGAACAGATTTAAAATAGAATAATAAAACATGTGGAAGATGATGATATGATACAGTTTCTGCAAACAAAAATCATGTTTCACTAATCTATTAAAATTCTTTGAATGTGTCAAAATAGTGGATGAAGGAGAACCTGCTCACAATTTATTTAGATTTTCAAAAGTCTTTTAAAAGGTCCCTCTCAACAGGCTACTAAAGAAACCAAGAGTCAGTGTGTGAGAGGCAAAGTACTGTCCTGGACCAAAAATTGGCTAAGAGACGGGGGGGGGGGAAGGAATAGCAAAAAAATGTTAAATTTTCATAATAGACACAGGTTAACAGCAGGTACCTCACAGTTCTGTACTAGGTCCATTATTGTTTACTGTATTTATTAATCATCTGAAAAGAGAGGTAAGTAATGAAGTAGCAAAATTTGCAGATGACAAATTATTTAGGTTACATAATTCTTCCTCTACATCTGCCAGTGCATTTTGTCCTATCTATGTGCATTTTGCCCCCGTGCTTCAGCGACTTCAACGACCATTCATCATGGAAATAAATGAGCACATAAATGTATGCAAGATGACAGCCTGATGGAAGAAACTTAGTGCCTGATACATGTTTAAGCACATTTTGTTATTAAGCACCAACAACCAACATATACATTTTGGATACAGTACAATAACGAAAAGTTGGATATGTAGCTTTAATTTGAAAAAAATTTCTGCATTACAAAATCTGAACACCCTAAAATCTTAGCAGCAGTGGATGTATATATTTTATATAGTTATAACTTTTAACAAATGCTACAGCCAAGATCACTGCTACACTTCAAACTGAATTGGCTCTTTCAGCACAACTGATTTATACAGTTTTGTATTTTGGCTGTTTTAAACAACATTAAGATAAATGTAAGTATAGCAGCTGTCAGCCAGTATGCTATTTAAAACAGAACAAAACACTAGAACTTCACTCATAGCCATTTTGGTAAACCACAATCCCGGAAATCCTCACTGAAATGGGAAATCCAGATTTGCAGTTCACAGTGATGGAGACGGACAGTGCAAGTGATATCACACTCTCCATGGGCTATGTAGGACAAACCACCTCACCCCCTAGCTTAGCTCATGCACTCTCAGCAGCTGTGGAAACAGCTCTAATCCACAACTTACAATTGACTATTTCTCTTCACTGCCATGCTTCTGCTACACTGGAAGAGTGAATATAGGAATCCTCTCACTATACTGGAAAAGTGAATAGGTGCTCCCATGGCAGAGAAGATATGGAAAGTCAGCCACTGCTTCCACTCCACTATTCTCTTCTTCTTCTTCAACTGCTCTGATGGGAGTTTCTACTATGTTCCCCAGCTCCTTGAGTCCAAGTGCAAGGAGCAAATAGAGATGGGCACTGGTCGTTCTCTGTGCTAACCAAATCTCCCTCGCCAAAGGACCAGAGAGACAACTCTCCAAAAAGTTGCTGCTGAAGATGTAGAGTTGGGTCACAGCTGTAGTCTTTCTAAAAGAACTGCTTGCCCTCATTCAGCCTACCAACTTGCTTTGTATGTATTCTTGTAGCTATAGGAGTGCCACAACAGCAGCAAAAAGAACAGGAGTACTTGTGCACCTTAGAGACTAACAGATTTATTTGAGCATAAGCTTTTGTGGGCTACAGCCCACTTCATCGGATGCATAGACTGGAACATAGAGCAAGAAGATATTAATACATACAGAGAACATGAAAAGGTGGAAGTAGCCATACCAACTGTAAGAGGCCAATCAATTGAGATGAGCTATCATCAGCAGGAGAAAAAAAACCAACTTTTGAAGTGATAATTGAGATGACCCATAGAAGGTGTGAGGATACTTAACATGAGGAAACAGATTCAATTAGTGTAATGACCCAACAATTTCCAGTCTCTGTTCAAACCTAAGTTAATTGTATCTAATTTGCATATTAATTCAAGTTCAGCAGTCTCTCTTTGGAGTCTGTTTTTGAAGTTTTTTTGTTGCAAAATTGCCACCTTCAAGTCTGTTACTGAGTGGTTAGAGAGGCTGAAGTGTTCTCCCACCGCAAGACTCTGTCCTTCCACCTGAGACATAGCATCAGCATGAGAAGCAGAGAAGAACAGCTGATAATTTAAAGTAAATTACATCCATCTCATGAGTTCAGGGGAAATCATGAAAATTCACAGAGACAAATGACATTCTACAATATGAGGTTTGTGACTAATAGGATATAGTGATTAATTGTATAGTCTAATATCAACTAATAATATCAACACCCAAGGGCTGTGTTGAAAGGATAATTCACAAGCAAGAAGAAAACAATGGCTAAAATTGGTGTCAGAAGTTAGGTTTCACTGGGGGAAACGATGAGGACATGGGACTCAAAAAAGAGAGACTTTGGTCAGCAAAAACAGCATGACAGAATGAGGCGGCCTATCAAGCCTAGTCTAGTTCGAGAGCCACTGGAAAGAGAGAGACCTGCAGAGACCAGCCAGATGGCATTTTGGACTGGGGAAGCAAGCCAAGGTTTAGATATGCTCCTGTCATGGCTGATTCATCTGCCTCAGGCACCTATCCATGACTGATCAACACACACCAGTTCTTGCAGACATCAACAGAAAGCTGTCTTTCCCCATACTTTTTTATTTTGCTCTCTCTTCCACTTTGTCTCCTTGCCAAAAGCAGCAATAGCCTCAACAACAAGCAACTGAGTTAAAGGTCCAGCTATAGAACTATTATTTATCTTACCCCAAAAGAAGGACTCTCTGATAAAACCAGGGACTTTAATATCCACTCTCTGGAAAAAAAAAAAAAAAAAAAAAACTTTGCTGAGCTTTGGCTAAGATTGTTTTGACTGAATAAACATTCAATTTTTTACTTTAAATTCTTTTTTTCTTGTCTTTTATGTTCAATAAACTAAGACCTTGGCATGAATTTTACAATGCTTGTCATGGTGCCTAAGGAAGCCCAGGTATCTGTGCTCCCAAACCCCAAAACATGTTTAACTGTTTAATATTCTACAGTAACAAAATCATAGTAATAATTCTGACTATCTGGGCCCATTTCTTTAATGAGATTAATAAACCACCATCTTTGTAATTCCATCTGCCTATAATACTGGAAATAAATAAACTCACAAACAGTTGAGACAATGACTTTTTAAAGCCAGCATCCAAAAAGGCATTAAGTTGAAAAATGGTTTAGTTTAGACATTCACCACCATCACATTGCTACACATTTAACAAGAAAATCGGGAACACAAAATAGTACATGTCCACAAGGTGGTCTAATTAACATTCTTGGAGCTTTAACATTTGCATTTCTGTGATTTTAACTGTGTAGTGGAACCTCAATATTAACATTTTGGGTATCTGTATTGTATTTAATTTCCCAGAGGTTTGTTTTTGTGTGTGGATGTTTTTAAGGAAAAATAATAAGCTTGGTATGCATCTTCTTGAAGAGAAAGATGCTTACCTTGTGGGAACTGGTGGTTCCTCAAGATGTGTGGTCCCTATCTGTATCCCCCTCAGGGTGTACATGCGCTAGGAGTTGGAGAATTATTGCAAGCAGTGTACGCAGGTCTGCACATGTCCTATAGTCCTCATACCTCAAACTGAGGACATAAAGGGTGAAGCAGTCCAATTGCCACTCCAGTTCCTTCTCTACCCTGAATCAGGAATGATGCAAAGCAGAGGAGGAGGAGGACAGGTGGTGGAATGCAGATAGGGACCACACAACTTGAAAAACCTCCCGTTACAACAAAGTAAGTAACTTTCTCTTTTTCTTCAAGCACTGGTCCATACGTATACTCCACAGCAGGTGACTGACAAGCACTATTCAAGTAGGAAAAGGGTGCAAGGATACAGGTGGAAGAGCCATCCAAAGGATTGCTGTCCCAAAGGGTGCATCAATAGAGGTATCCAGTACTAGAGCATAATGTCTTTCACATGTGGAGGAAACATCACGTAACTGCCTAGCAAATGTCAATTAGAGGTACTTCATGAAGCTATGGTACTTGGTACTGTTGTCACTTGTGCTCTTGTAGAATGATCCCTTACCTCTGAGGGCAGGAAGATATGACAGCTGGTAGCAGAGCACAGTACAGCCTGAGATCCATTTAGAGAGTCTCTGGGAGGCGATTGCTTGGCCTCAAATTCATTCTGCTTTGGCAAAAAAAGGTCTAGGTGATTTTCTAATTAGTTTTGTCCTTTGTAGATAAAGGACCAGTTTGTCACACATTGAGGGAATGAAATCTCCTGTCCTCCTCCAATGCACGCAGTTTTGGGAAAAAAAATAATCCAGTCAATCCTTTTACATGTAAGTGACCATAAGAACGGCCATACTGGGTCAAACCAATGGTCCATCTATCCCACTATCCCATCTTCCAACAGTGACCAATGCCAGATGCTTCAGTGGGAATGAACAGAACAGGGAAATTATCGAGTCATCCATCCCCAGTCATTCAGTCCCAGATTCTGCCAGTCAGAGGCTTAGGAACACCTACAGCAAGGGGTTCCATCTCTGACTATCTTTGCTAATAGCCATTGATGGACCTATCCTCCAGGAACTTAATTCTTTTTCAACCCCAATTATACTTTTGGCCTTCACATCCCCTGGCAATGAGTTCCACAGGTTGCCTGTGCATTGAGTGAAGAAGTACCGTATATACTCATTCATAAACCGAATTTTTTTGGTAAAAAAGTAAAGCATTAAAGCGCGGGGGTCGGCTTATCAACGGGTCTACAACGGAATATGATGATTTTAAGCTCTATTGAATTATTGAAATGAATATTTAATACATTGTCATTTTGTTTACCTGGAGCGTTCAAAGGCACGGAGTCCCTCAGCTCCCATGGCTGCGGTTTGCCGTTCCCAGCCAATGGGAGCTGCGGGAAGTGGTGTGGGCCGAGGGACTTGCTGGCCGCTACTTCCCGCAGCTCCCATTGGCTGGGAACGGTGAACCACGGCCACTGGGAGCTGAGGGGCTCCGTGCCTGCGAATGCTCCAGGTAAACAAAACGTCCCGTCCTGCTAGCGGCTTACCCTGACGGGCCAGGAGCCAAAGTTTGCCAACCCCTGAAATATAGGGTCGGCTTATGAAAAGGTCATACAGTTTTTGCCATTTTTACCTATCCATTTTGGGGGGTCGGCTTATAAACAAATGGGCTAATTAACAAGTATATATGGTACTTCTTTTTCATTTAAACCTCCTGCCTATTAATTTCATCGGGTGACCCCTGGTTCTTGTGTTATGGGAAGGGGTAAATACCACTTCCTTATTCACTTTCTTCACACCATTCATGATTTTATAGACCTTTATCATATCCCCCCGTTTGTTGTCTTTTTTCCAAGCTGGAAAGCCCAGTTTTATGAATCTCTCCTCATATGGAAGCTATTCTATACCCTTAATCATTTTTGTTGCCCTTCTCTGTATCTTTTCCCATTCCAATATATCTTTTTTTGAGATGGGGTGCTTAGAACTGCATGCAGTCCTCAAGGTGTGCGTGTACCATGGCTTTATATAGAGGCATTATGATATTTTCTGTTTTATTATCTATCCCTTTCCTAATGGTTGCTAACGTTATATTAGCATTTTTGGCTGCCGCTGCACACCGAGGAAGAAGTTTTCAGAGAACTATCCACAATGACTCCAAGATCCCTTTCATGAGTGGTAAAAGCTAATTTAGACCCCATCATTTTATATGTATAGTTGAGATTAGGTTTTCCAATTGCATTACTTTGCGACGCCAAAACTACCTTGTTGTGAACTTTGGATATAGTTGTAATGAGACTATGTCCTTACAGAATATGGTGTATCATGGGTCCGCCATTAGGGTTCTGAGCTCACCTACCCTTCTAGTTGAGGTGATGGCTATACGGAAAGCAACTTTCATTGATAGGTGAGACATGGAACATGTAGCTAGCGGTTCAAAGGGCGTAAGCTTAGTGAGAGCCAAAAGTACAAGGTTTACGTCTCAGTGAGGAGTAGACATCCTTACTGGCAGGAAGGTACTGATTAGGGCAGGGGTCGGCAACCTTTCAGAAGTGCTGTGCCGAGTCTTCATTTATTCACTCTGATTTAAGGTTTCGTGTGCCAGTAATACATTTTAACGTTTTTAGAAGGTCTCTTTCTATAAGTCTCTAATATATAACTAAACTAATAACAACAAGATGACATTCACAGGAGATTTGGGAACCAAAATTGTCTGGGTCAGTTGGGGGTGATGAGGATGATTCATGCCCTGTCCTGTTGAATTTTCCATAAGACCAATGGCAGGAGTGTTATGGGAGTGTTATGGGAAGTAGTAATGATGGTTCTTCAATGTGTGTCCCCCTATGGGTGCTCCATTGTAGGTGTGCTTGAGTCCCTGCGCTGCTGATTGAAAAACTTTGGTGGCAGCGTCCCTTGGTCCCGCACATGAACGGTCTCTTCTTGTGTTGCACCATGAGGCTAACCAGAACGTGTAAGCCAGCAGAGGTTAAAGAATATTTAGATAAGACCTGCGCCATTTAAGCAGAGTGGTACTGGTTGTCTTCGAGATAGACATAGAGGGTAACCTCCTTATGTGCTTATGAGAGCATTTCTTGCCTTCTCAATGAGACCCTAACTGAGTGTCTATAGGAAAGGATTCCCTTGCACCAGAGTCTGACTTCGCGGCGGGAGACACACTCCGTGTTGATTCAGGTCAACGTACAACTCCCACAGCCTGGGTCCGACTGCAGCCGCATGGCCTTCTCCATAAGGTACTTTCTAAGCTGCAATTCCCGTGCCTCACCGGTACGGCTAAGGAAAGAGTGGCAGATTTTGCACTTAGCCACGAGGAGTGCCTCCCCCAGGCAACACAGACAGTGTTTATGGTCTTTGTTGACCGAAAAATAACAAGGGCAGGACACAAGTTTTTGAAGCCCAGAATTCTGGGCATAGTCCAATACTCATAACCGGATAAGGGGTCCCAGAGGTGGGGAAATCTATCTAACTAGAAAAAACGATATACAAAGGCACTAAGGCCAATTTTGAAATATTTACAGATCAAAGAATAACTATGAGGAAGCAGCAGCTCCGTACACTGGAGGTTCTGACCCAGGCCATGTGGTGATAAGAAGGAACTGGAGAGGTGGTTGGTCCACTCTGCCCTTTATGTCCTTGGTTTGAGGCATAAAGAGAGTTATGGCACATGTGCAAACCAATGGACTTGCAAGAATTCTCCAACTCTGGATGCATGCGGACCCACAGTGGAAAAAACACATAGGAACCAGCGCTCGAAGAACTATTACTTTGGGGCTGGCTAGCTTTTTGGACTCAGTTTTGCTAATTTTGCCAGTGAAAATTGTAAGTTCCTTTAAACCCATCAGTGCTCACTTATGAACAATTCCAAAACCATAGAAGACAAAGGGAGTCTTTTCATGACTTCAGTGGGTTTTGGATCAGGCCTTTATCCAGCTGCACACATGTGCATAATACTTATGTAACTTTAAGAGTGTTCCTATAGAATAATTTTTCTGCTGTATATACTCACTTACTTTTCAAATGTTCATATGTTTTAAAAATCAAAACCAACTGCTTTCCATTCAACAAGCCAGGAATCAAACCTCAACGAAGACTGTGAGCCCAGGACCTTATCCTACTACAACTGACTTTATAGGGAGCAGTAGGCCACAGTTAGAGTCCCTTTATTCATAAGTGAAATTAATGACATGCCTAGTTTGTGTAAGAAACAGAATTTGGTGCTAATGCCTATGCCAAGTTTCACACTTCAGCTATTTGTGCCATAGCCATTTTTTTCAAGAGCGTGGTTAGAATAATTTTAATAATGGATACAGTGGATTTTGTTTTCATATTCACAAAACTCAAACAGCTCAAGGGAATTTTGCTCAAACTTTCTACACAAAAAAAATCACCTCCAGGCAGAGACCAAGCATGGAAAATTGAACCCCAAATGTCAATTTCTGTGAAGTTATAAGTGTGTGAAACCAGGGGTTTATTACAGAATCTACTTAGCAAGCTTAAATAAAGCAGTTGCTACTGATGACTACTATAGTAATAAATAGGCATTTTTCCTAATTTCTATGTTTTGTTCATATGTAAATACGAGACACTGAAATCTTTTACATCAGCTTCCTCAATTTCTGAAGACTGACTAAAGAAAGGAAAAGCAGATTGATCTAGATTCTAGATAGTGGTTTATAAATATAATCTAAAATTTAAAAATTAACAATAAAGAACAGCAGTTCAAAACCTCGCGTGCCACATAGTAGCTCCAGGCTCCATTCCTAATCTTACAGCCTAATCCAGTCGTGTCTCCCTGCAAAATTGAATTTCTACATTAATATACACTCAATTCAATTGCTCCCTGGCACACAATAATTCTGTGCCATACAAGGGCAAGTATCTACACCCAATAGAAGAAATTTAAAAGAAAGTGCTAGATGGGATATAGTGTCTGGTTCTTAGCTTGTGCGCTGCAACAAAACATGGTTTAGATTTAAACCATTTTGAAGACACAGAGCAGTAAATGATGTTCCACAAATCTCTTTCAGATGTTTTTCCCCGAAGATCAAGTGTGTTCATGCTCTGAATCCATATGCAGTCAGATAACTTCAGAATACTTAAGCAACACTACACTTAAACTTCCCAGAGAATGCTAGAATGTAATCAGTTTTCAATTTTTATATTTATTTCAACAACATGTTATATGGGTTAAAACCTGCCAAATGATGAACACACTGGTGCTGAGCACCCTTAATTCCTACTAACTTCAACAGGACTTGTTGGTGCTCAACACCTTACAGGATTGAGTGTCCCACATGAAAGCAGATGTTTACTACTTTGGTAAGGCACGTAATACTATTGAGTGCTATGGGAATCTCCAGTGAGCAACATTAGATAGTGCAGTTCCCAAGGCACAAACGGAGAGAGAGCTAGCCTCACCAATAATTTCAATTTTAATAGATACTATACAAGCTATTTTATCTAACTACACAAAGTTACTATAGAAGCAGACAGCAAAATATTTCCAATTACTCTCATACTACTGAAATATAATACTGAATGTTTATGACTTTATAGATGTCTGTTGAAAGTTTCTCATGCTATGTAATACTCTCCTGCTTTGAGGAATTAACTGCAGATCACCACTGTGGATGCAACACACTACATGCTTGAGTACACTGGAGCTTGGCTAATAAAGCATCTGAAACAGATTTCTGATATATTGTTCACTTGCTTAGTATCTCTGAAATGGCTTAACAAATATAAATTGTGTTTTGTTACCATGCACGAACAGCTAGCCAGCTATGGTCACTCTGTCCCACCCAGTGCTTTCTTCTAATTTCCTCTGCTTATGGTGAAGGGATCCTTGCCCGAGCCTGACATAGAATCACTTTATGTCAAAAAAACATCTGAGTGAGCTTTAACGCAGGAATCCAAAACTGATGAGGGATGAGATTCTGTAGACATGCTGTAATGTGAAAATGTTATGTGTGGTAACATAATGAAAACATGTATTTATCAATATAAATGTGCCAAAACTTTTGTACTGTTTGGATTGCACTTATCCTGATTCATAAATCTCTAAGGAAGAATGAGATAGGAGTAAATTCAACAAGTTTATTTTGAACTGAATGAGTAGTCCAGTACTCCTAACTTTGCACTTAGTTACCAAGGTTGACAATAAAATTTTTGCTGTTGGAAAAATGATTAAAAGATTGTTAATAAGGAGTTAACATGTTACACTGGTAGGCTTGTTGCACTAACATTTTACTTTAAAAACATTTAGGGACTGATCCAAAGTCCACTCTTTCCACGGACGTCAATGGGTTTTGGATCAGACTGTTAAGACGGTATTTGTCTTGTATGATCTGGCAAATATTCACATGCCTCATGAGGTGAGAGCTCTTCACCCACTGAAGTCTGTGGAACTGAAGAGCACGCTTTAGTTGATACACAGAATATGTACTAATTTAAGAGATGTAATGTTTCAAGATCAATTATTATAATTAGGGTAACTTTCAAGTGGAAATGCATTCATGTAGTGGGCTTACTAAGCAAATCATTAGATACTGAACGGAAAGGACCTCACTATATTTTGGTTTGGTCAACAGAATAATTATTCCTAATAAATCCCTAAAATGACTCCACTCTACTACTACTAATTTTCACCACAAAATTGAGTGTACTTTTCTTATGCTACCTTTCTGTAGGTCACATACCCAAGTTTTCCAACATTATCTAAAGCAGGGGTTCTCAAACTGGGGGCCGTGGGGTTATTACCTGGGGGGTCACAAGCTGTCAGCCTCCACCACAAACCCCGCTGCACCTCCAGCATTTATAATAATGTTAAATATAAAAAACTGTTTTTAGTTTACAACGGGGGGTCGCACTCAGAGGCTTGCTGTGTACACCAGTACAAAAGTTTGAGAACCACTGATCTAAAATATCTAAAGTATCTTATCTAAAGTAAAAGAGGCAAAATGACCAGAAACAAACATAACAACATTTTATATGTTCTCAAAACATAACTGCAAAGATAAAACACTCCAATGTATAGTACTTTTCCACTGAACTGCTGGTTCCATACACTATGGCCCCAGTAAAAAGAATTACATTAAAGATTTAGGCAAAATGAAGAGAATTCCCAAAACAACCGCAAAATTATTAAGGGATTTAATGAGAGACAAGACTAAAAGAACTGGATACATATAGATTATCGCTTTTATTATTATTTGTATTTCAGTAACTCCTTGAAGCCCCAACCCAGGATAAGGGCCCCACTGTATTAGGCACTGTACATTGAAATTAACAACAAAAACAAAAAAAGTTCCTGCCCCAGAGAGTTCACAGTCAAGTAATATTACAAGACACAACAGAAGGAAGAAATGGGCAAAAGAGGTGGGGGAGAGGGGAGGAGAGAGAGAGAGAGATGTGAGGACAAGATGACAGCATAATGAGGAAGCTTTGCAGTTAAACTGGTAGTCTCATCTTGCTATAAGCCTAGCCACTGTCAGATGGCAGGATTTTACAGGTAAATCTTAAGAAGGGATGTGAAAGAGGACAGGGATTTTATGGAGTTTTTCCCTCAAGTATGGGAATAGGTGGGAGAAAGCGTGAAGGTGCCTGAGTGAGAAGTGCAGGCTGAGCACAGTGAATAAGGGCCAGATTTTCAGATAAGTCTCAACTAAGCCTCAATTTTGGCAGGCACAATTTTGCACCTGCTGTGTACTGCATATGCAAATACTGTAGTTAGATGGCTAGCTACCCAGTTTGTGGGTGCAGACAGTCAGACATCTACTAGAATTTGTGCCTGCAGGAGCAATTGCAAAAACGGAGCTTGCTTCTAAAAATCTGAACTCAGGGAAAATCTGAGCACTGTCTGTAAGCCCTTGTAAAGTGTAAACACAAAAGAGGGAAGGAATTGGACAGAGTGGTACAAGGCCATACAGGCAGGATTACTGGGATACAACTAAGAAAAGGCACACTTAGGTAACGTTTCGGCGGGGGGAATGGTCTCTTAGGTGAAGCACTGCAACCTCAATAACTTGAAGTGTTTAAAACTACTTAAAGCACTACAGTACCCTATGGGAACAATCCTGCTCTGAAACAGAAATGCCTCATACTGTTGATACCCCATTATTTTCCATGATTTTGTGACAACATGATTTAACACTGTATAAAGTGTGAGCAAAAATAATATTAAAAAGACACTGAATTTCTAACTTTGGTATTAATATTAAACGCTGTTTTTCACATCATTTGGTTCGTAGAGTAGCTTATTTATTGTACTTCTTGTACCACTTTTTGTATAACTTTGCAAAATGATTTTGGTTGAAAGTTTAAAACTGCCAGTACAACTTCAGATGTAGAGATTCAATTTCCTTTTATACACAGTGTGCTTCTTATTGTGGGGAGGTAAACAATTCTTTTGTCAACCATTAGATATAAATTAAAATAGAAGGTTAATGTTAGCAAAGTTTACTGTTGTCTTCATACTTCTTTATAAATGACAACTGAAAAAATTAATTCATTTAACAAATCTGTTTATAATATTTTAAATAGTCTGTATGTTCATTTTTCCTACCTGGCCAGTCTGAAAATGCCTTGCAAACTGATTAACCACTCGATAGTCACTTGCAAAATACTCCATGAGGATAGAGGGAACTTCAGCAAAATCAGTAGGACATCTGGTCCCTAGGGAAGGAATTGATTGAGAATATGAGTATACAGCTATTTACGTTAGCACACATAATTCTCTTTCCAAGAGCTCGTTAGCATTTAATTTGGACTTCTAATGAACTGTAATATTCTTTCATTCCTTAAGTCAATATTTTATTTCTATACCATTACTGTACATATTGGCAGAAAAACTTCATTATTATCCTACACATTTTACTATAAATCACAACGTAAAAAAATATTTGAACAGCTGGGTGAGGCACTTTATGAAGCTGTGGACCACACCTTGCTAAAATAAACCAAGCTGCAGCCAATCTGGCCCTACATAAAACACCAAATCTTCTGAATTGTCCTCAACCTAAATCCAGTCACAATGTAAATCAAACTTTGCATTAATCCCACTCACAATCCTTGTTCTTATCTCCCATCTGTTTCCTGAGCTCACGTAGCTCTGTTTTATATTAGCCTTTCTTTACAATGCAATCATCAGGTGAAAACATTTTTGCAGGTTCAAAACATGTTCTAAATAAATTTGAGGAAGTAATTATTTGCAGTCACACAATGGTGTTTTAAAAAGCACAACCCCCAAATCCTCTCTCTCTTCCCTGATCACCTTCACTCTAGCTCTGTGTTATCAGCACTGTACCAACACTGAGAGGTACTAGAAAAAATGAGACATCATTGAACCAAAGCTGTACATACAACAGCAACATAAATGTGAGTCAGGAATAGCAAGTCCTCAGTTATTTTATTTCCTCCCTGACCCCAATGTTAAGCTATCTCCTTCCTTGAAGAAAAAAACTCTTTAAGCAAATATCACTTCCAACCTCAAACTTCGCTGCATGTGTATTAGGGCATGCCTACACTGCAGTAAAAAACCATGGAACTGATTAACAGGGCCCAGGTCAGCTCGTGGGGCTTGGTCTGCGGGACTAAAAATTGCAGTGCAGATATTCGGGCTCAGGCTGGAGCCCAGGCTCTGGAACGTGACTGGGGAAGGAGGTCTCAGAGCCTGGGCTCCAGACTGAGTGGGAACATCTACACTGCAACTTTTAGCCCCACACGCTCAAGTCAGCTGACACAGCCACGCAGGGGCGGCTCCAGGCAGGGGCGGCACCAAGTGCGTGCCTGGGGCAGCAAGCCACGGGGGCAGCCTGCCGGTTGCTGTGAGGGTGGCAGTCAGGCTGCTTTCGGCGGCATGCCTGATGGAGGTCCGCCGGTCCCGCGGCTTCGGCGGCGGGGACGCCGATGGCGCGGCACCGGTGGACCTCCCGCAGGCATGCCGCCAAATCCACGTTACCAGCGGACCTTCCGCAGGCACGCCGCCGAAAGCCGCCTGCCTGCCGTGCTTGGGGAGGCAAAAAACCCACCCCTGCAGCCATGTAAAAGAACTTTCTGAACTGTCTGCAAATATTAAATGCAGCATATGATGTACCAACCAGTTTGGACAAAACCAGGACTCTGACCTGTTTACCAAAGATGAGAGCAGGGCCATACAGCTTGCCAGCTGCCATCCAGTACACTGATGCTGAGTGCCATGGTTTGAAAAGGACTGACAATGAAAAAGGAGCTCTCTTTTTTTCTCATGTGCACTACCCCTTTTGTGTATGTCTGGTGATATGTGACTTGGTAGGCAATGTTTTCATTCACGCTCATTTATTTGTGATAAGACGACGTACTAAATTCCACACTGATAAATTACCAATTTGTTTTGTTTACCAACTAACAAAATGTACAGCCTGGCTTTGGAATTTCCATATTGCAAGTGCATTCTTTTTTTTAAAAATCACTTTTGATGCAATTTTTTTCACAATAAGTTTTCTAAATCATTTACAACCCAGGATCATCATACTTTTATGTTGGGTGCAAGCTGAGTTCAATTTACTTTCAATCAGCCCATTATTCTATTACTACAAACAGAACTGGTTGAGAGGGGAGCTTGCAGGGCACTGGGCAACACCACTAGAAAGCATCAAAGAGACAGCAAGAAAGAGTTTGTTGGATTCCTTAGCAGGAAAGGGGACCAATTTCACTTTTTGTAATTGGGACTCTGAAAATCAAACTAATATCGGGAGGCTGAAGGAATGCTCACAGCATCCCAAAGGGAGTGGTAAGTAGACTTACAACAAACTGATATGAAAAAGGAAAAAGAAAATTTGAGGTCAAGGATTACTCTAAATTTCTGACCTTCAGAGCAGAGTTAAAGTTTCAATTAAGGAAAGTGATAGCTGAATCAGAAACATAGAACAGTCCTTGTCTTAACTTTGAAGGAAAAGCTCCTTTCATCCTTGTTCATAGTTAAGGGTAGAGTAAAGTGAGATGGTCCACCAGCTGCATTTTTCCCATCATCTTCAAAGGGTACACATCATGACAATCCGCCCTCTGGGCAAAACCTGGATACATGTCCCTTTGAAGCCAGTCAACGTCACTCTGTGCATTAGTCACTGGGGTCTCTAGAGACGAACAAGAGGTGTTCTCCCCCTACCCATGATCCCATCCCAAAGACTGAGCATGCTGCTTTTCAATCTCCAATCTTGCCAGCCAAGCAGCCAGGCATCTGAATTGTGATACTTTGCATGATGCTGCAATATACTTCCAGGTTGCATTTACAAGAGTAAGTTATACTTTTCCTATGTGCTAACAGAGTCAAGACAGTAAACAGAGATCATAAATTGAATCAACAGGTGTGGAGGGTTAATTGGAAATGTGACTTTTCACAGGCTTGTCACTGAAACCTGCATTATGATATAAAGATCTCTAATACCCTAATAAAATTTAAAAGATTATACAATATTTTGGAAGATTAAGAAATACATAAACCCTGCAGACAGAATTACTCCATGGCTGCACACTTAATTTTAAAATGCAGTTTGAAGAACTAAACTAAACTAAACTACCTACCTAACTACTGGTTTACCAGGTTCAAGATACTACAGTTATTTAAATACATACTCCCTACTTCAGGAAATTAATAAGTGCGAATTATTCATTCAAACATTTAACAACAACAAAAATCACTATTCCTGATGTCTTACCAGTGACATGTTGGTACCGAGTTCGTCCCAGCATGGAATGCATAGCATGTCCCATTTCATGGAACAGATTCTCCATCATGCCAGGGGTTAGTAATGTGGGTGAACTCCTAGTTGAATGGGGCAGACTCAGCATAAGAACAACAACAGGGAGCTGGTATTCTCCATCTTCCCTTAACCTGCCTCCACGAATTGTAAAGTGACAGTCCTTTGAAGATAAAATAACCACTCAGAAAAAGCCATGCTATACAGATACTGTTATCACAGTAACAGTATTAAATAAATGCTGAATGTCTTAACATTAAGAGTCCTATTCTGCTCTGTTACACCAATGCAATCCCATTAACTTCAATAGAGTTGCTTCAATGTAACATAGCAGAATTTGAGCCAGTCTTTATTATACTTTCCCATCTCTGTTTACTATTTTTTTACTTGAGATTATAATAATGTTAAAAGATTCTTTTATTTCATAAAGATAAAAACAAAATATTGCAATAGCTTTAACATCTTGAACAAAATTTTATTTTCTAAAAGCAGCATGTTTAAGTTTAATCCATCTAAGGAGTAAATATCCAAAAGGTTAAAATTCCCATCTTTCCCAAAAAGATTTAGTTTATTGTCACATCAGAACTTCACTGACCTACAAATACTATATATCATATACAGTCTCTCCCCATTAATTGGCAGAGTTTTAACAGCAAGCTCTATTGTGAGGAGACATCTTATTAAGACATCATTCTTTTATAAAATATATCGCAGAACATGTTACAAAGTGTTAGCAAAAATAACTAAAACCAAACCACACTTGACAAAATAAGTAATAATGCTGTTTCACAGTGTGTGTTTGCTTATTCACAAATTCATAAAATTCAGGCATTTGCAAAACATTTCTCAGTCATTAATGCCAATTAATGAGGTTCTGTTGTATTTTGTTTTGTAGTTTATAGACTGGCACCACGGTGGTAGTCCGCATATCTAAAAATTGTAGACAGCTTCATCTATTTAACGTGAGGTTTGAGAAATAATCCAGCTGACATTCTGGACTTTTGCCTTGGTACAGAGTGTATTTGATTTCAGATACTGGTTGTTCATAAGCAGCAGGTAGATAATAAGAAAGCACTAACTCTCAAAAACCTGCTTATTTTAGGGTTTTCATAGTGCCTGTCAGTGTAGTATCTGAGGATTCAACATATGTGGGGCTTATTAAAAGGAAGTTATTGGCAAAAATAAAAAGTTTAAAGGAAGTTAAACAATCAGTGTAATTATATATACTTTGGAATTAAGTATTCCTAGAATCTAAATACATTATAGATTTTTCTATAATTATGTTTGGCCTTACAGGTGGTCTTGTTATGTGTGAATTTGTTTGTTAGTTAGGGGAGAGGGATAGCTCAGTGGTTTGAGCACTGGCCTACTAAACCCAGGGTGTTGTGAGTTCAAGCCTTGAGGGGGGCCAAAAAAAAAAAAAAAATAGTTGGGGATTGGTCCTGCTTAGAGCAGGGGGTTGGACTAGATGACCTCCTGAGGTCCCTTCCAACCCTGATATTCTATGATTCTAAGTCCAAATGTATGTTGCTGGACTAACATTAATAGTAAATGACCCTAATACTGTAGTCCTTATTCAAGCAAAACCACCAGTGAAGTCAGCCCATAGCTGTTACCTGATGTGGTTTGTCTGCTCGTTGGTAGAAGTCACAATAGATGTACCCCAGCAAACCCTCATTTTCATGGACGACTGCCTGGAAAAGAAATAAATATATAATTTCCAAAGTGAAAGTTCTGCTGAGCTGGGAAGGTGAGAAAGTATCACTCTCAGATATATTCAATAGAAAAGGTTTATACTGCATATATTTTGCAGCACATTATACTTTTACATAAAAAATAATATAGGAATAATTTATTCTACTGCAGTTGAAATATTGATGTACAAAATATTTCAAAGCTTGACCTTCAAACGGCACAAATTTCTGCAGTTTATACAAACTGATTACTCTCACACAATAAAAATAACCACCCCATCTTTTACCATCAGATGGCAAGTTAACTACTCCAGGGCTGCAGAACATAAATTAAGTACAGCAGGAGTTGATTTACCAAGGAGACAGATATGAGAGGATAGCCAGAACTGGTAGATTAACCACTGAGGATTTGAGGAGCAGCAGTCCTCACTGGAGGCTGAGTTTGGAAGTGGAAGAGAGGGAGGGAGGATGCCCACTGGAGAATACTGGGAGGGAGTGGAAGGACAAAAGAACAGAGCAAAATGGCAAATAGAGAGCAGTCCATGTCTGCTACTTCCATCCTACAGAACAAGCCAGAAATAGAAAGGCTTGAGTCAAATAAGAAAATAAGACATGCACAATAGGAAAGAAGGGAAGAGTAAAAGCCCTACACAGTAAGAATGCACATTTGTAGCTGCATGAGTTAACAACCATGTACATTATTTCAGGTTTAATTCAGAAAATACAATTCTCTCTCTGTTTCTCTCTATGGAGAGACCCAGCCATTCTGAATCTGGCATCTTTCACTTGGGGAGAGATTTTTCAAGACATTTAGGCGCCTACAGATGCAGATAGGCATTTTCGCAAGTGACTAGTCACCTATCATTGACTTCAATTGGAGATAAATGCCCTACGCAATTCTGAAAATCCCAATAGATGCCTATCTGCATCCTTTGGCACCTAAATACCTTTGAAAACCTGTTCCTTGTCTCTTAAGAGACCACATGAGCAACTCTACCATACGCTTTTGTGTTTAAGACTGTTAGGAATTAGAATTCTCACCAGTTTGCGAACATCTTCACACCAGAGCTCTCCTTTCTCAGTTTGCTCTGCATAGAGAGAGATTCCTAGGAGCTGATTGAACAAGAAGTTCAGACCTTCCATACATGCTCCAAGAGAGAAAAATGGACAGTACAAACTGGGCTCAATGTTATACCTAAGAAAACAAACAAAAAAAGAGTCAAAATATTTGTTGAGCTTTACAATCGGAGGTGTAAAATATGGTCTTGATTTACTTATTATAGGCACTTTATGGTGCTCATCTTCTGTATCCCAGCATCTCACAAGTACAAATGAATTAAATCTCACAACACCCTTGTTGAGAATAAATAACCTAATTTTTCAAATAGGGAAAGTGAGGCAGCGGTTAAGGCACAACATTTCAAAAGCATCCACTAGTTTAAGTCTTTAATTTTGAGTACCCAACTTGACACATGAAGGACACTATTTTCATAGGTGCTGAGCACCCCTAGCTCAAACTGAGTTGAACTAAACAGCTTGTCTATCACGAACAAATGTTGCCAGATGAATAGCAAGATATTGTAGCATGCATTATAGGGATAATACAAAGGACACAACAAAATGCCAAAACTGCAAAAAAGTTGTAAGAATGGATGAAAGTGCCTTAGAGACCTAAGCAACCTAGTGCTCAGAATCCCTGATAATCAGTCCCTACATGTCGCAAACTGGGCACCAAAAATTGAGGTATCCAAAATTAGTGAACACTTAAGAAAGCTGGGGCTTAAGTGACCTGCCCAAGGTCACAGTCTGTGACAAAACTGGGAACAGAATGCCTAGTGCCTGATTCTTGCATGGCCCTCAATCACAAAAACATCCCTGCTTCCTGGATTTGCATACAAATTGCCAACAATTGATACACACTAGCCAAGGGAGCAGCTGCCCTTACATCTGCCATTTCTTCCAGGCTCCAGAGTACTGAATGACTGCACTCTTAGTGTGGCTTTTTCTTTAGAAGATCATTGCTCCTTCCATCTTATATGCTTTTCCTCTTTCATGTCATTTTTTTTTTTATTTCTCCCTGACCAATCAGTAGTCACTGAAGTCTAAATTTGCATCAGGAAGACTACAACAGCTGAACACCAAACATTTAGAACCCTGTTATTTTAAAGCCTCTGATCAAAAGGCTTAACTATAGCTAAGCTGTGAAAGAGTCAGTTACTCTTCATCCAAACTGCTCACCCCTCCTTCCTCCTCACCCCAACATACACAAAAGACAGTGCCTTAGAACTAAACACACTTTGGCATCGTCTTTTGGAGTCATGTTGCTTATAACTGCAGTTACAATTCACTACCCAACTTTAGTAGGCTGTGGTGCACAGCGGGACAGGATTAGCGCTCTAAGCCACTACACCCGTTCTTTTAAGCATTTCAATGTGGGTTTGTTTTTTCCCCCACCATCTTTTATATTATCCCAATAATGCACTCCAGCAGTATTTTGCTACCACCATGGCAACATTTGTTGAAGCTAGTGGAGATGTTTAGTTTCAAGACTTCGCATATTTGCACACTCCACCCAGATTTTATTTCTGGCTTCTTGCGTGTGTATCATTCTGATTTTAACTATAACAGAACACAGAAAAAACCCCAAGAATTCTGAAAGGGTATTGTACTGGTCATTACTTCCCCCAATACAGGCAGCACCATTTAAACTCACCCCACTTATGTAACAGCTGCACTTTGGGGTGTGACACAGCAAAAAAACAAAAAACAAAAAAAAAAGGACACACTTTCCTCCTTTATCATTGATAAGTCTCCAAAGAGCAAAACATATGCTTCCAGCCTAAAAGGCATCATTTTAGATTAAAGAAAATAAAAAGACAGAACACAAGTCTCCATGAGAGAGAGAGAGAGAGAGAGAGAGAGAGAGAGAGAGTGTGTGTGTGTGTGTGTGTGTGTGTGTGTGTCTCTGTCTGTCTGTCTGTCTTCCATAACAGCACACACAGCAACTGTGAGAACAAAATGGCTGCTGTCTCTGCATGCAGGTACACTTCATAGTACTGTAAAGTACAGTACCTAGACTGCATCTATGCTACTGTTTTTCAGCCCTGTAATTCCTAACAGGTGCAGCTCCAGCAGTAGTAGCACTGTTGTAAACTGTAGTAGAAAAAGCTCAGACAGACTCGAGAGTTTTTACCGTGTTGTCTAACCCAGCTCAGAAGGACGGCTACTGTGCAAACCTCTCAAAAACCTCTGCCAAAGCACGTTAGTCTTACTATACCACTCTCTCTGGAGTTGATTCCAGTACTGACCTGAGCACAAACAGCAAATTTGTGTTTTAATGGTTCTTTTTAAAAAAATGTGGAAAGACTTAGTAATTACTGTGAAAGCTTACTGTCTTTATACACATTGTTTTGATATCTTATTTTGTCAGTCTACATAGCTATTAGAAGATCGAATTTTTAAGAACCCAATTTCCCTTTTGTATTATACTCATGCCTGTAGCACATGATTTATCACCTGACAAGAGAAAGTTCAAGACAACAATGTAAAGTAAGGATTTTTCGGGAAGTATATGATTCTTATCATTATAGATATTATAATAATGTATTCCAAAAGAAATTAAGAATGGAATAAGAGACAAGGCTGTTCTGTTTTTTGGTCTGATAATATTTCAGTTCAATTGGTGCCCATTTTGAAAGAACAGCGTGAAGAATTTTCAAATAAATAGGACAAATTTGGAAAGAGTCTGAATCTTAGATCCAAACATTACGATTTGTTGTATTTGATTCATATGAAAGTACTGGAAGTACACGGAGCACCCATAACAATACAGTGATAGTTACATTATAAATACATTTGTGAAGCATACCTTCTAAAGATAAAAAATAAAGTCAATATTTGTGGTATGGGATTTCATATACATATGCAGAGATCAGAATCGCACAGTACTTTCTAAAGGGATGATGCAAGACCTGATGATAAGGTCATGTGGATGTATTGCCAGGCACATTATTTCAACTATGTTAAAAGACGACAGTATGTTTTCTGCTATTGCCGAAACCCAATGGAAATGTTATATTAGCATGATGTTTTAAAATATGTTTGCTTGAAAAAGGCACAAGCAAATCATAATATTTTACATTCATATAATACCTTTTACCAAAGAAGCTCAAAGTGCTGCACAAAAGTGAATATAAATCTCTGTGTTCCAGAAGATGTAGGTAATTTTCCTCTCTCTATTTTTAGTGGTGGGGAGGGAAGAACTACTGGAGTGCATGGATTGTAGAGGTAGGAGAGGATATGTTGACCCATTGCCCCCACCTTAGGGGACCCTGAGGCAAAAGCTGCCTCCATGAATATACCCCCATGCTGAGATGGAGGGGAGGGAAGGAGAGCAGCTGGAACCACACGGCTTGCCTTTACATACTCTGAGTTACACAAGCATCATCTGATTTGGGAGGAAAGCAGATAGTGTTGTAGTGGAGCAGACAGAATGGAAAGGAGACAGATTGGGTCAACAAGCTGGCTGGGCCTGTGGACAATGTAGAGGAAGAGGGGCGCAAGTGGACTGTACTTTTTTTTTTTTTTTTTTAAAGAAGGTTGGCTAACAAGACATGTTTGTTTATATCTTGTTTGTCTGTGTAATTAGATTGTAAGCTCCTGGGACAAGGATTATCTCTAACTATAGATCTTCAGCAATCATGCAGAACTAGATAGACACGCCAAAAGCCTAGGGCCTCTTTACAACAGCTCCTCTCTTCACTCACTGTATTATGCGGAGCACAGGTACAGCCATTCACTGGGAAGGATACCGTCCAAGCCTAATTATAAATGCCTTTATAGGAAGATTCAGTTCTGACAATGCCTCAGACTTGTTATGTGACCTTGGCCTAGTCACACAACTTCTCCATTGTTAATATTTAATCAGGATCAGGCCCTCATCATGCTGTGGAAACACAAGTGCCACAAATGCCACTATTTAAACACGAGCCCTGAGTAGGGGACATATATTGGGGAGATTGTGTCTAAGCATGCACAGTTTCTCCTGATGTTACCGTTTGCTTATCTGTCCCCCCACATGCAATCTGCTAGACCTGTTAGACGGTTAGAATGCTCATCGTGGTATGCTGGTCTCATTCTGAGGCATTGTCAGCAACTGAATCTGCCTATAAAGGCATTTATAATTAAGCTTGGAAGGATTGCATTTTTAAATCGGTAAATATTGATTTCATTGTACACACACAAACCAACAAAAATATTTCCAGGAAGGCAAAGGAAGACAAATGCTGCCTGAGAATGTATTAGAGTTGTTTTTGGTTTATTCTTTGTTTAAAAATTCACAGGAATTTTTCAGTGTTTATTACAAAAATTAAAAAACTGGAGTGCCAAAAACTAACTTAACAGTTTTCTAGGTAAATATCAGAGTTAATATTGGGGGAGAGGAAGAAAAGTAACGGAGAAAAGTAAGAGTAATAAAAGTAAAAGCAGTTTAATGCTATGGTTTATTTCATGGATGGTCTAGGTTTATTTCGTCCTCCCTCAGCATGAGCTGAACTAGATGACCTCTCAAGGTCCCTTCCAGCCCTACATTTCTATGGTTTTAAGAACTGTACTTTAACAGTATGTATACATACACACACGTGTTTTTTCCACTACACTGCCTTTACTTTAACAACCTTTCATTTACACTTATATTAATTATTAATGTAAACACATCTATCTAATGTAATGTATTGGATATCCTTAATGTAATCAGTATTTTCATGTACTTTAATAATCCAAAATTTGAGTGAAAAAAAATCATTTAAAAAAATGAACCACAGCTTTTGTAAAATCTGGGAAATGTTCAGTTAAAAAAAAAAAATCAGTAAAAACTGAAGGCTAAGGGCCTTAAGTATGAGGTAAGGCTGGGTTTCTCCATCTGTAAAGGGCCACTGCTAACTGGAAATTTAGTCAATTTTTAAAAATTAATTAAAAAATAGTTTCAAATAGTAACTTTGCCATCAAGTGCCTCTGGTAATGTTTGTGGTGTTAAAATACAGCGAAAAAATGTGATTGTAAGTTGTTTGTCTCACTTGTTGCTGTGTAAAAACCCAACAAACTGAGGGTAAAACTACCTACTTACCTACATGGGAGAAACCGTGAAAATGACTATGCACAAAGTGCTGTCAAATACATGAAGTAAATCAACAATGCTTTTTCATCTCCTTTAACCTTTCAATTAGTTACCTTAGGTAAAAAAAAAAATCAGACACCAGTATGATTTTACGGTAATGATGCCCCTTAAATTACCCTGTTGTGCCTGTAGGAATAGCAGCATGTACGGTATATACAACAGGGTACGCTTCCGAAATCCTGTAATACAGTGATGCAATAGAGTAAATAATGAACTTAGTTTCCTTGCTTTCGTTATCCATCTTTTAGCAAATTCCCCAAACTCTGCCCCCCTGAGTGTTTTCTAAAGCCAAGGAATTTGCACGTTGTATCAAAATCCATGCCAAAAAACCTGAACTATTTTAATAATGCACTTAGTGGCAGAAGATGAGTGTAGAGATTTTCAACAAGAAGTCACAATACACTCTCAAAGAAAGCAGAAATACCAAATACAACAGCTTCTTTGATGTGAAATCCTGGTTTATATTAAAAGATGAACTATAGGAGAAATCTAGACATCTTAAAGTATGTGGCTCAGCACTATTTTTAAAAACTCATGCATCTAACTGATTTAACAAAATGAAGTGACACAATGGGGTGGGGTTATTCTTCAAGAATAGTATACATCAAACAAAAAGGCAGTGTTGCTATAAAGAACAAGGACGGGGTGTTTCATTATAAATAATTATTTCTAAGCTTGTATGACTTCACTGAGTCTAAATAAAATGCAAGCTTCTAAAACGGCTTTCATTTAACCTGTTCATTTGGAAAGAAACTAAGACTGTTTTGTGCACCATGACTTTCATCTACGCCATTCAAAATGCTTTTGATAAACTTGGACATCAAAGAATGATGATATTTACTCAAATATCACTAAGGACTAAACATTAAGACCTGTAAATTACAAATTAGCCGCTTGGCAAGGCTTGTTATTGGCAGGCATTAACTGTAAAATCTGAAAGATCTGGACATTTTCTCGTTTTTCACAAGGCTCTTTTTCTCACTATAATCAATAAAATACAGAAATATAATGTTACTAACTCTAATATGACAAAAATCTAGGGCTGATTTTTGCTCCCCACAAACATTAAAAGAAAGTTGGAAAACAACTTAAGTACAAGATAAAAGGGAGAGGAGCCCATGGGGTTAACTAGAAGAGAGATCAAAACAAGGAAAAGCCCTTTCCAATGATCATTACCGGTCAATAAACTCTGACATTTAAACCTTTACCTGAAAGGAGAGAATTCATAGAGTTGGTGATTTTGGGGAGATTGTTTGGGTTTTTTTTACACTGTGTGCTTCCCCACAAGTTGTCAACTATTTTATGTTCCCTTTCTCTTTTCCGTTAATTGTACCTTCAGGGTAGTTTGTTAATTCAGATAATTGAGCTCTAAAACCAAACTAATTCACTTACAACGTAAGATTGTTCAGAACTGATGAAAGACAACTTTAAAAACAGATCGTTATAAAGAGATCAGTCTGATGTTTGCTGTGACTCTGCTTTTTGACCCATTTACCATGTAAGTTATCACTTGGCTGCCAAAAGGCAAATTTACTATTTTTATAAATCTGGTTAATCTGGTTAACGTGGTATGTAACATATACTATGCTTTCCTGATATTACCTTAATTCCTTTAGCTCTTATGAATGCAAGATATCAGACCAAGGAGATACTCAGCAGTAACTGAAACCAAATTATAGATAACAAAATATTTGTAAGTCAGGTCACATTACTGATATACAGTGGAGTTGCATCTTACGTGGGGGTTAGGTTCTAAAGTCAGCGCGCAAGGCGAAAATCGCGTATAGTCAAAATTACCCTTGAAAATCCCTTAAATCGCCCATAAAGTACAGTATACATGGTTTTGTGTACAGTATGCAACCCTGTACAGTAATATGTATAAATGTATAATGTGTACAGTAATGTACAGTATACAATAAAGAGTACATATGCAAAATATAATTTTACAGTACTGTATTTCTAATTACATAAAAGAGAGAGAAAGAGAGAGTCAGAAGAATGAACGAATAAAAAAGGAAAACAGTAAACCTAACCACTCACCATTCATCCTGGATATTCTTGCTAGTCTACGATGACAATGACACTATTGGGGGGTCATCAGGGCTTGATGTCGATCCAGGAGACGATGGGTCAGGCTCATCTGCTGCTGGTTGTTTTTTCTTGAAAAACATGGTGATAGGCAACTGTTGCTGCTGTCTCTTGAGCTGCTCAAACATTTCTTGATACGGTCTCAAATCATCTGTAATACAACGTGTGATTTTGAGGCTTCGTTCCATAGAGGGATCGTATTCAGAAATTAAATCATTCAAGTGTTTCGCTGCTTGGAACACTTCAGCAAATTTATGAAGATTCCAACTTACTGGCTCTTCCTGTTCGTCGTCATCATCTTCGTCTTCTGCAGATGATTTTATCAGTTCCTCTAAGTCTTCGTTAGTCAATGTTTCTCTAAAGCTCTCAATTAATTCTTCAATTTCTTCCTCAAGGATGTCGACGAAGCCAGCACCACCCACTTGCCTGGCCTCCTGAACAATGCATTTCACTTCTTTGTCAATGTCGGGAAACCCTTAGAATCATTCACACATTCTTTCCATAGGTTTCGCCAACATGCATTGACTGTTTCAGGCTTGACTGTATCCATTGCCTGTTTAATATAAGTGATGCAATCGGCGATGTTGAAGGACTTGCAACACTCCATCACATTAAGATTGGGATCAGCATCCTCAGTGCTACGTATCCGTGAGAACGTAAGCCTCATGTACATGGCCTTGAAACAGCGAATCACGCCTTGGTCGAGAGGTTGGAGGATGGAGGTGGTATTGGGGGGGAGAAAGACGACTTCAACGTTGTTATGCACAAACCGGAGTGCCTCGGTGGCCAGGAGCATGGTCTACGATCAGCAACACTTTAAGGTCAAGTCCTTTCTCTTCGAGGTACCGCTTGACCTCCGGAATGAAACATTTGTGGAACCAATCCAGAAATAATACTGCCGTCACCCAAGCCCTTTTATTTGATTGCCAGAACACAGGCAGGAGATTTTTGTTCTTGCCTTTTAGGGCACGGGGATTTGCAGCCCTGTAGCGCAAGCCCGGTTTTATTAAATTCCCAGCCGCATTGCCACAAAACAACACAGTCACACGGTCTTTAGCTGCTTTGAAGCCAGGGGCTTGTCTTTCTTATTTCGAAATGTAAGTGCGGTTGGGCATTTTTTTCCAGAAGAGCCCAGTCTCATCAGCATTACTTGTTTCAGAAGATAGCCCTTTTCTTCTATGATTTTCTTTAATTGTTTGGGGTAGGCTTTTGCTGCCTCTTCATCAGCAGATGCAGCTTCACAAGTAGTCTGCACATTTTTGAGGTTGAAGCGGTTCCTAAAACTGTTAAGCCAACCTTGGCTGGCTTTGAATTCCTTCTCATCAGAAGGCTGTCAGCGGGAGGTTTGAACAGCACGTAGAGGCTAAGAGCCTTTTCTCGCAACGTGTTGCCATCGATAGGCACACATTTACGCTTCATGTCTTCCAGCCATAAGTTTAATGCCTTTTCAGTCTTCACTAAAGTCTTATCACGCACCTGGCTCGTCACCTTAGCAGTTATTGGAGCACTTGATACCACGGCTTGACGAATTTCTCTCTCTCGAATCTTGAGGGCACGGATCCTAGATTTATTGCGGCCATATTTACGCGCCATGCTGGAGACCGACATACCGTCTCTCAATAAGTCCAACACAGCCAGTTTTTCCTCCAGCATTGGAACAGATCGCTGTTTCTTTGGTTGAGCACCAGATGAAGTAGTTGGCTTGCATTTAGGGGCCATGTTGTATGAAAAATACGTATCTTTAAACACTAGAATCACACTCAGCACGGCGAGATGCTCACACTATGAGAGGCACGCAGGAACTGAGACCGACTGAGCGAACAGCAGATTCACGTCTCCCATCTCACGCTCACTCCGGGGCATACGCTCATTGCACGCGTATAGTTGAATTTGCGTAAGTTAAATGCACGTATGATGTGACTCCACTGTACTTCAAAACATTTATACAACCCATTACCAACTAACAGCACATCATACAGTAAGCAACTGAATAACAAGCCTGAATATATTTTCTGATCCCTTCACTTAGCTAGATAAAGTCACAATATGCATGTTTACTGGAAACTCCTGATCCTGCCTGAAAAATACACAGTACTTTTTTTTTTTTTTTTAATTAACTGTCAGGATTTTCTCTAACATGCCACGTCCACTAATCTAGACACTGACAAGTTGGGTGCTTTACTTCAATGCACAGAGGCAGATAATGAGATTTCAGTCATATTCTTGAACACGGTCTACTCAAGACAGGTGCTCAGATCCAGCAGTGATGGATGCAGTACAAATGCCTAAACAGTTATGGAACGTTCTGTCTCTGTGAGGTGGTAATTTGGCAGAACTGTGATTTCCTGTTTCTTTTTAAACCTTATGTTACTCTTGAATTGTAGGTTTCTAGCTAAACAGGACAAGTGAGAGTTTTACCACATTTTCCTTCACTTGGGGTGGGGGTCGATATGTTTTTTAGGGTATATTTAAAAGCAATCTCTCTAAAACGGCTGATTCTCTTCAGCATGGGAGCACTCTCCCCAGGCTACCCAAACCAGAAATGGTAAAAAACAGAAAAAAGGAGAAACATCTTGAAGTGCTCCCTGAGCAGTTCTCGCTCTCTTGCTTCATCAAGAGCCAGAAGCTTCCTCTACACTGAGGCTCAGAATGCCAGGAAGTAATTCCCTGAATCTGAGGGAGAGCCTTTGACAGTTACTAGCTCTCCCTGAAAAGTCAAAGATTCATGCACAGTTATATCGAGGCACCTTGGTATTTTCCCTTCCACTGTGGAAAAGTGGGAAATCCTTTTTACTCCTGGTGAAGCAAAAAGCCTGACTTCAGAGCCCACAAGAAAGCTGGAGGAAGGGCCAAGTTATTTTAGTAACTTCTATATAGCTAGTTTCCCTGGGATACAAAATTTCTCCAGTTACTTGGCTAGCTTCTACTTTCTCCATAGTGGGAAACAGGCTTCCTTCACAATTAATATATTCATCCCTAATTCTACCTGGTTTATCCCTACAGCCCCACAGATAGTGGTCACCATAGAGGGCAAAGAAATACACATTTGTCAGTGTCCACATTTAGAAACAAACTTAATTTAGCACAACTTCAAAAAAATGAGTCAGAGTCCCCACCCGCACCCCTCCAAAAAAACCAGCCCAGACTGGTAAGTAACTTTTGCTAGCAAAACAGGGCAAGCAACAATTATGTCAACATTCAGCCTTTCTCCCAGGCATGACCTACCGATATTACCTAGGAGAACTCAGTGAGACTATTCACGTGCATAAGTCTTTGCAGGATCAGCCCCTTAGGGAGTACGTCTACTATTATTAGCACTGGCTGAGATATACTGTCATCATTTACTTAACATTATGGTATTTTTCTGCACTAAAACTTAGTCATAATATTATATTTTATAAGATACACATTAAACAACTTCTTACTTGTCTGAGGTGAAGCATGTTCTAGCATTCACTGTTTTATCACCTCTATGTTGCCAAAATTCTTGAGGTTCTCCTAATTATTCTATCTTCTTATAAGGACACTGATAATACACATTTCAGACTTCTGCCTCCAATGTCTGTTAAATATACACGTATATTCATTCTATCATCTTTGCCATTTAAGTTATGGATACAAAAACATTCAACTGACATAATTTTTTTTAAAGCTGAAGACAATATTTTTTAAATGAATTTTCTTAAAAGTATATTAAGCAAACTATCCTGTTACTGCCTGGTAGGAGACCTACGCTTTTGAAGTGGGATCAAGTTTCCAGGGAAAAGACTCGATGAAAGCTGAGAAAAACAACTTGATTGTGGACAGATGAACTGGGCGTAAGAAGAGTTTGCTCTGCATGTGAGTCTGGAGCTCCTCCTGATGTTCAGTCTACAATATAGCACCTATGTTCACTTTATTGACCATTAACAATAGCAAAAACAATGACTGAAAACAGGGACAAACTGATACAATATGTATTCCATTTTATTATTAATGTACTGGCTCAAACTGATCAGGATGTATGATATTCTGTAGAGGAGAGGGATGAAGGCACCCAATTTTAATTATCAAGCATTTTAAAATTAAGGATGGGATTCCATTTGAATTTACCTAGACAAATGTCCCTAATACTATATGAAGTTAAAACAAAACATATATATTAAAAGGAATTTAAGGAGGTGTCATTTTACAGATAGCATGGTGACTAAAGGGAATGCAATTCTAGTTGAAGTGATGGATTCAAGTAGTAGTAGTATATTTAAGTAAAACTCAAGATGATTGAGGAATAAGTTAATTAAGGATCAGATTGTGTCACCCTCAAGAAGAACATTGCTGCACTCCATCATTAGTTCCAACAGTTCCTAAAGGACTAGTTTAAGAGCAAGGTACTAATCAACATTAGTAAAGATAGCACAATAGGTTCTAAAAAATTAATCAATTTTGTGCTTGGGACCCCATCGCTTTTTGGGATCTCAGGATAGAATTTTTTCTACTGACAGTGCTTTCTCCTCCCCTCACAACTGTATATGACTTGTATGTTTTGGTTTCCCTTCTTGCCACACAAAAATTGTTTGTCAAAGCCTAAGAAAATATAGAATAGAATCAGCACAGTTGACTTCTAACCATTCCAGACATGTTAGGGCCATGGCTGGCTTCTCTTTCTAAACAACTATGTTAACTATACAAAATATCATTCAAGACTACAAATCTCAATCACATGAACAACAGTGAAAGAAAATATATTGCACACTGAAACAAAAGTTAAAACAACGTAATAGGAAACAGTTTTTTCATTTATTTATTTCAAAAGGGATTTTTGTACGTTTTCTTCCCTTTCCTGGCTGTTAAGCAATGCATGCCTACTCCAACAAATGGGAAAATTGCTTACTAAACAATTAAAAACCTGTGTTGTCATCTTTTATTTAGCTTGTAAGCACTCTGGGGCATGGACCGTCTGTCTGTTATGTCTGCATAGCTGCACAGCAAAATGGAGACATGAACACTGACTGGGGCTCCCAGGGGCTATCACAATATAAAACGATATAAGCTATATATATATATACACACACACACACACTATATATATATATATCACTATATATATATATATCACAATATATATATATAGTGTGTGTGTGTGTGTGTGTGTGTGTGTGTGTGTGTGTGTGTATATATATAAACTTATATAGTTTTATATTGTGATAGCCCCTGGGAGCCCCAGTCAGTGTTCAGGTCTCCATTTTGCTGTGCAGCTATGCAGACATAACAGACAGACGGTCCATGCCCCAGAGTGCTTACAAGCTAAATATAAGATGACAACACAGGTTTTTAATTGTTTAGTAAGCAATTTTCCCATTTGTTGGAGTTTATATAACATATATTATATATAGAGTTTATAGTGTGTGTGTGTGTATACACACACACACACACACACACACACACTATATAAACTCTATATATAATATATGTTTTTGTTAAAGATGATTACATGTAATCATCTTTAACAAAAACATATTTTATTCAGAAAAGCAAAAATAGTCATTTGGGATGAAATTCATCCAAGTGTGGACCTTCCAATGAACACTCAAGACTAGACAAACACCTAAAATATTAATGAGTCACTGGAAAGAACAAAAAATGAAACAAACAACAAGCCAGAGTACTATCAGACTAGAATGACTACCTCACTACAGCAAGATCTGCAAAGCTAATGCAGTCTCTTATTAAATAAAGAATCTGGAAGAATAAACTGGGGGTGTAACCTGGAAGACAAGGCACAGTAAGAACTGAAAGAGGAACAACTATGCAACCAATGTGGAACACAGACTGAAATGGAAATATTTTCTATTGCAACATCCAAAATATTACAGGGTGCACAAATTATAGAATGCTTCAAATCATCAGAAAGGACAAAATATTTTTATCAAAAAGTACTGAGGAACTTGTACAGAACCCTGGGTGAAAGGAGAGATGATGGCAAAGATAGTTTCATGGTAGGTAATAATTGATGACTGAATCAGAAATGAACAATCATAACAAATGGCCACAAAATGATTAAAGCTCAGACACACTGTGAAACTCTGATGGGCTGGCTACCTCTACATAACTGATGTCTGAGGGTTCTGTGCAGCCAGGCCTGAAAAGAAAATTACTGAAGTGAACTGGAGACAACATAGTCTTGCAGAGGGCCTCCAATAAGGTAGGGGCAGAGGTAAGGCACACATTGGAGCAGAGAGAAGACATTCAGAAGGGTCATGTAAGAGGGCAGTGCTCGTTCTTATAGCCTGTAAGGTTTTGGTGCAAATACTTTAGTGTGACGGGTTGGGTCACAGAAACCCCCTTGGGACTGTCACCTGATGTGCTGGGACTACCTCTGAGCCGGTTTTCCCTGTCAGCCTGGGACTTCAGAACCCTGCCTTGTTTGAGCCAGACACACTTGCCTGCTGCAAACACAGATTCAGGTCTTAACCACGTCCCCCACAAGCTGCAGGCTTAACTGAAAACAGCTTAAGAAGTGCTCCTGTCTCCAACACTCAGATACCCAGCTCCCAATGGGGTCCAAATCCCCAATAAATCCATTTTACCCTGTATAAAGTTTATACAGGGTAAACTCATAAATTGTTCGCCCTCTATAACACTGATAGAGAGATATGCACCGCTGTTTGCCCCCCCCCCCCCCCCCCAGGTATTAATGCATACTCTGGGTTAATTAATAAGTAAAAAGTGATTTTATTGAATACAAAAAGTAGGATTTAAGTGGTTCCAAGTAACAGACAGAACAAAGTGAATTACCAAGCAAAATAAAATAAAACATGCAAGTCTAAGCCTAATACAGTAGGAAACAATGCAGGTAAATCTCACCCTCAGAGATGTTCCAATAAGTTTCTTTGACAGACTAGCCTCCTCCTAGTCTGGGCCCAGTCCTTTCCCCTGGTACAGTCCTTGTTCCAGCTCAGGTGTTAGCTAGGGGATGTCTCATGACTGCAGCCCCTTTGTTCTGTTCCACCCCCTTATAGCGCTTTGGCACAAAGCGGGAATCCTTTGTCTCTCTCTGGGTCCCCACCCCTCCTTCTAAATGGAAAAGCACCAGGTTAAAGATGGATTCCAGTTCAGGTGACATGATCACATGTCACTGTAAGACTTCATTACCCACTTGCCAGCATACAGGTATACAGAAAGACTTACAAGTAAACAGAGCCATCTACAGTCAGTTATCCTGGTTAATGGGAGCCATCAAGATTCCAAACCACCATAAATGGCCCACACTTTGCATAATTACAATAGGACCTTAGAGTTATATTTCATATTTCTAGTTTCAGATACAAGAATGATACATGCAGAAGAACATAATCTTTGCACAAAGATGTTACATGGCATATCTAGCATAAAACATATTCCAGTTATGTCATATTTACACTCATAAGCATATTTCTATAAGGCATTTTGGAGTGCAACGTCACACTTAGTTCCATGCAAAAATCTAATCACTAATATTCTGCGATGAGGGAGTGAATTTCACTCTTTGGGCCTGATTCCCCATTGCCAGGTACTTTGTCTAGTCATTACCCTTTATACAGTGATCTGACAGTATTTTAAACCAACCTTGCGTAAGTGAAAGTTACTACAGAAGGAGCAGGGCAGTGGAGGATTCATAGATTCACAGGTAAGACCAGAAGGATTGTGATCTAATCTGATGACCTTCTGTATAACACATGTCTTAGGACTTCCCTGAATTAATACCTATTTGAACTACAGCATATATTTGAGTAACACATCCAATCTTCATTTAAAAATTGTCAGTGATGGAGAATCCATCACAATCCTTGGTAAATTGTTCCAGTGGTTAATTACATTCACTGTAAACAACTGAGCCTTATTTCCAGTCTGAATTTGTCTACCTTCAGCTTCCCACCACTGGATCCTGTTATACCATATGCTAGATTGAAGAAACCATTTTTGTTCCCCGTGTAGGTACTTATAAACTGATCAGGCCCTTAGTGCAGTATTTTTACTAGAAAACTGTATGAGGTGGAAAAATGCCACCTACTTTTGTGTAAAATTCAACCAATTGAGCTAAACAGCGATAGTGCTCTAATCCAGAAATACCTCTCCTTCACTCTCCTGCATGTACTTTAGAAACATTTTGGTGAAAATATTCCTGGTCCCACATGGTGGGGGTAAAGCATGCATAGGCCTCAATCCTGCACTGAAATCAATGGGGTTCCAGAGGGGTGCAGGGGTTCACTCTCACAGGCCAGATGCAAGATAAGGGACTTAGTAAACTAAAAACAAAACAAAAAAACCCAGATGTACACCCCCAATGTCATGATCTGTTCAATTTTCAGAACTCCTTTCACCATGACAACCAGGCTGTCTTCTAAATGCAATAACCTCACCAGTTATTTTACAATGCTTCACCAGGAACAATGTTTTTCCTCACAGTACAAAAATGGGCAGGATAATCTATTTGTAACCAACATCACCACATTTTTTATCTGTTCAGTCTCATTGGAAAATCTCAGATTGGTAAACATGATTTTCAAAAAATACTTGACTCAGAAGAACATTTAACCTATCATTTAAATCAGATTCTGTACCAGATGACTGGAGGATAGCTAATGTGACACCAATTTTTTAAAAGGGTTCCAGAGGTGATCCTGGCAGTTACAAGCAAGTAAGCCTAACTTTAGTACCAGGCAAATTCATTGGAACTATAGTGAAGAACAGAATTGTCAGACACATAGATGAACACGATTTGCTGGGGAAGAGTCAACATGGCTTTTGTAAAGGGAAAGCATGCTTCACAAATCTATTAGAATTCTTGGAGGGGGTCAACAAACGTGGACAAGGGTGAGCTAGTGGATACAGTGTACCTGGACTTTCAGAAAGTATTTGACAAGATCCCTCAGCAAAGGCTCATAAGCAAAGTAAGCAGTCATGAGATAAGATCCTCTCATGGATAACAGATAGGAAACAGAGTAGGAATAAATGGCCAATTTTCAAAAATGGACAGAGGGGTAAATAGTGGTGTCCCCCAGGGATCTGTACTAGGACCAGTGTTGCTCAACATAAGAATGGCCATACTGGGTCAGACCAAAGGTCCATGTAGCCCCGTATCCTGTCTTCCGACAGTGGCCAATGCCAGATGCTTCAGAGGGAATGAAAAGAACAGATAATCATCAAATTATCCATCCTCTGTCACCTGTGACACTGCATTCCATATTCTTCATAGTTGTATGATAACATGATGATGACATAATTATGATGCATTTTGTACAAGATACGTCTTGTGAGATGTCTATGGAAAAGTTATGATGTGCTGAATATAATTATCCTATTCGTATGCATGTATCATTTTTGTATTTGAAGTTATGAATATTGATTATGTATCTGTATTTCAGATGTAGTTACACCTGGGTGACACCAACTAGGCAAGATGCTTCCAGTCTAGACAGCTGGTTGTGAAGGGCCTATTCAAGGTAATGGGCCATTAGGGGAAACAACAGGCCTTAGGAGAAGCTTATCCCCCACCTGGTGAGCCTTCTCGGAAATGCTCCAGACAGCCTATGGATAATGGCTGCTATGACTCAGCAAGACATGCAAGGGCATGTGACCAGACCAAATGACACTGAACTCCATTTTGGTACCTGTATTTTTCCACAAGTTGGACTGGAAACTGAGCTTCAAACAAAGGATACCCGCCACATGGAAAAGCTATATCTGGTGGGGAGTGACATCATCTCTGGGCCTCGCTTCCCATTCAAGAAATCTCCTGGAAACACCTGAGGAACAAAGACTGAACTGGGGGAAATCCTGGGCCCAGGCTAAAGGGATTTCTAGCCTGTGTATGGAAACTTGGTGGACTGCTTGTATCATCAAGTCAGGGTGAGAAACTGCTAATTCAAATCCTATCCCTCTAGTATGTTAGACTTAGTTTGTATTTTTGTTCATTTGCTAGGTAATCTGCTTTGATCTGATTGCTATCACTTGTAATCACTTAAAATCTATCTTTTTATAGTTAATAAATTTGTTTTATATTTTATCTAAACTAGTGTGCCTTTAAATGAAGTGTCTGGGGAAAATCTCAGCTTGGTTAACACAAGCTTCTGCGTATCTTTCCCACATCGAGGGAGAGCAAACTATATTAATGAGCTTACTTTGCACAGGTCCCTGTCCAGTGTCAGACGTTATAATTCTGGATTTATACTCCAGCAGGGGTGCAAGGCGAGGGGAGCTGGGAAATTGGCTGTCTGCCCTTGAGTGGCTTAGGTAAAGCATACAGGTAACTCAGTTGGGTGTGTGGTGCCACCTGCTGTTGTATTGGGTGATAACAGGGCCTGGTGAGGCTGGCTGTAAATCTCCAACAAAGCAGCATGAGAGAAGCCTGCCCAGGTCGGGGTTCAGAGCCCATAGCTCCCAGACTGCATCCCGGGAGGGGACAACCCGTCACATCACCCATTCCCAGCTCTTGGCAAACAGGCTAGGGAAACCATCCCTCACATTCATAAACGAGCTAGAAAAAGGGATAAACAGTGAGGTGACAAAACTGGCAGAAGATACAAAACTAATCAAGGTAGTTAAGTTCAAAGCAGACTGCGAAGAGTTACAAAAAGCTCTCTCAAAAGAGAGTGACTTGGCAACAAAATGGCAGATGAAATTCACGGTTGATAAATGCAAAGTAATGCACATTGGAAAACATAATCCCAACTATACATACAAAATAATGGCGTCTAAATTAGCTGTTACCACTCATGAAATATCTTGGAGTCATTGTGGGTAGTTCTCTGAAAACATCCACTCAATGTGCAGCAGCAGTCCAAAAAACTAAGAGAATGTTAGGAACCATTAGGAAATGGATAGGTAAGACAGAAAATATCTTAATAACGCTATATAAAGCCATGGTACACCCATATCTTGAATACTGTGTAGAGTTCTGATCACCCTACCTCAAAAAAGATATATTAGAATTGTAAAAGGCATAGAGAAGGGCAACAAAAACGATTAAGGGTATGGAACAGCTTCCATATGAGGAGAGATTAAAAAGACTGGGACTTTTCATCTTGGAAAAAAGAGACAACTTGGGGGGTGGGGGAGGGTACGATAGAGGTTTATAAAATCATGAATGGTGTGGAGAAAGTGAATAAACAAGTGTTATTTACTTCTTCACATAACACAAGAATAAGGGGTCATCCAATGAAATTAGTAGGCAGCGGGTTTAAAACTAACATAAGGAAGTACTTTTTCACACAATGCACTCTCAACCTGTGGAACTCGTTGCCAGGGGATGTTGTAAAGGCCAAAACTATAACAGGGGTTTAAAAAAGAATTAGCTAAGTTCGTGGAGGATAAGTCCATCGATGCAACCCCATACTCTGGATGTCCCTAGCCTCTGACTGCCCAAAGCTGGGAGTGGACATGAGTGGATGGATCACTCAATGACTGCCTGTTGTGTTCAGTCCCTCTGAAGCACCTGGCATTGGCCACTGTCAGAAAACAGGATACTGGGCTAGATGGACCATTGGTCTGACCCAGTATGGTTGTTCTTATGTTAATACAGATCATTAACCCTTATCCATTGGAAGCCCTAATGTGTTTCCACAAAGCCTGTGTTTGGGATTGGCTTAGATCTGAAATGGGGAATTTAGACACTTGGAAATATATGCATATACAGATTTCTGATCGCCTCTATAGTGCAATTATAATTTCAGCTTTCCGGTAGGTGAATACTGGAGCATTGTGAAATATTGCTTTCACACTGAGAGGCAGCTGGTATAGAAGAATGAGAAGAGAGTTGATAATCAGAAGCCCAGATTTCTGACCCCTTTTCCTGAGGCTTGGAGCAAATCACTTCAACTATACCTGTTTCCCCCATGCAAAGGAAAGGTGAATGCAGACTTTGCATTCAATGGCCATTATGATTATTTTACACTATTGCATTAAGCTAAGAAATATTACACAATAAACGTAATAAACAATATTAAGTTGAGTAAGAAATCTTTATCTGTTCTGAAACTGGTTATTTCATTATCTCATATCCCCAAAGAGATTTGACATTTGGCTTTACAAACAAAAACGGAAAGGGAATAGACAGAAACACTGATGGGCATTGTGGCTGTAGTGAAGAATAGCTATGAACAACTGCCCCTACTGATACTCGTGATTTTTATCATATGAAAGCACAGTCTTAATACAAAGAAATCCTGTGTATATTTATGGATTCCATTACCCCTGTTGCAAGGGCTTGGAATGAACACTCTCTCACATTTACACTGCTAGCACATACCTAAGTAACTTACCTCTCAGCACGCAGGACACCACTGTAATAGGGATGATCCCAAGGCATCAATTTCTGAAACATAAGATTTCAACTTGCAATTACCGCAATGAAAACCAAGTGAATCAAAGACAAAGATCTCACTTTCTTTACATAACTCAGTATGTTTATCACTTCTATAGTCACAGCACTCTAAAAAGCATCTGACTCCAAATTCATAAACCTTAAACTAGGGATCATGAGCCAGATTTTCAAAAGCGGACATGTAAAGAAAACCTGTTCACATGCAAAATCAGGGTTTGAGTGTGGAAGGATCAGGCACGATACCAGGAAAATTGGTAATGCACAGTTCTGAAAAAATAAAGGGCCATATTTTAAAATTTGAAAACATGTTTAACATGCTCAAAACCAACCATTACATTTTCCACCTTAGTTTTTGGTTATCACATGAATCATTCTGTTAAAACCAATAGCTGACGGTTGGTTTTAATACTAGAAACAGCTATTTAAAACCAAAACGATCTGAACCCAAAAGAGCAAGTATCTATCAACATGCAACTCATATTACAATTGTAAAGACTGAAATTATTTTCCCCATCTGATGTCAGGCTAGTTCATATTATATAAAATCAAAAGAAAATAAATGCACAATATAACTTACTGAATTTTGGGGATTAAGTTTCATCTTCATTCCTTCCATCATTTCAAAATCTTTTAGAGTTCTGTAAAAAAAGAATTTCGCCCTTAAAGTTTTAATTAAAGGGTATTTTAGCCAGTATAGTACCGTATAATGGCAATTGACGTTTTATTGTCTGTAATATATAGGGTGACCAGACAGCAAATGTGAAAAATCGGGATGGGGGTGGGGTAATAGAAGCCTATATAAGAAAAAGACCCAAAAATCGGGACTGTCCCTATAAAATCGGGACATCTGGTCACCCTAGTAATGTACAGTATAAATGAATACTCTACTATTACCAAGTGCCTATGATGCATCAGAGTTGGGCTGTGATCTGAAGAACCACAGGCAGCTCATCACAGTGGAGCTACTCTCCACTTTGCTCCGCCCACTCCAAGTACTCTCAGGTCCTACTTTTCCCTCTCATTCTCTCCCAAACAATCCTGCTGTCCCATCTCCACCCCAACCTCCATATTCATGCTCAGCCACCATTCCACTCCGCATGATGATGATGCTTTTTGCACTGGAGGAACCATAGGGGATGGGGTAGGATGAGCAGCTTTGTGTGAGGAAAATCAGGGGTGATAATGGATGTAGGGCATATGGAGGGGAAGCCCACTGCTTTAGTGCTTGATTGGGGGTCCCTGTGAGGCTCCCTGGGCTCCCTAGAATTTTTGTTTTCACTCTTATGCACTCTGTAATCTCCTTTTACAGTAGGAGTCACACCAGAACTGTGGACTACACTCAAAAAAATCTGGAGAATGACTTATTTCCTACTTCTATTTCCCATCACACGTGGAAGTATGACAATATAGACATTTGTTAATCTTTACATCATGCTGTTTAATTCAACATAAGAAAGTTAATATTTTAATCAAGATCTGAGGGAAATTAATATTTCAGTAATAACCTTGGAGGAATTTTTTAAATGCTCAAATTATTGGTAACTGGAGTCTTGTCTTGCATCAAAAGACCTATGCTCTTGAAATTAAAATGGGATTTTTTAAATAAGTAAATGAAAAATAGACTCACCGTTGAAACAATCGGTCAGAAAGTGTTTCAAGAAATTGCATTACCTTCTCTGGAAATATGAAATGAAGGGAAATTACTAAACAAAATGATGATGTGATTCAAATATATTAGTTCACATCAAGAAGCAAACAATATTTCCTCCCTAGAGCAAGCCTGGTTTTAACTTATCTAGTGAAATGATGACACATAGATCAGAAACTGTACACGTATATCAAGGCAGCATATAAAAAAATCAGATGTGATAATCATGGCTTTCAGTTACCTAAGCCATGAACATGGAGTAGTGAATTGTGTAGATTACAGTGACTGTTCAAATTAATATTCTCTCTTATTGAAAAATATAAATATTTCAGATCACAACATATAACTGCAATAAGACTCTCTAGTGCAACAACTGTGTTGTAGTAACAGCTGACAAGTTAAACTACCTACATTTATCCTCATGCCTGACACAAGTCACATCTTATCATTTCTGAACATACATGTACTTTACCTGGAGTTCTGGCCATTGTTCCCTGAAGAGCCCTGTGAGCAAAGGTGTTATAGCCAACTAACTGTGCCAGATGGTTTCTGCTGGTAAGCAGTTCCTCTAAGCAGCGCAGTTGCTCAGCATTTGGGTAAAGAAAAATCTTATAAGCAGCTTCTCGTACCTAACATCAGAAGAAAAGAAATTGTCTCATAATAGCATAATTCACAAAAGAAACAGTTAAATTTCTCTCAAACCAATGAAAGGCCAGGTATCACAGCCACAATGCTTTCAGATTAAGCAACCCTTTATATAAAGTCTATCAAAAAAGAACAACAATGATATCCTCCTGTTACCCATTAGAAAAAGGGATAAAGACAGCCTGCCTGCTTTCCCTCTTAATAGTTGTGTTCTTCTTACAACCCTTGACAAGCTCATCCAATAACATCAGGTGTATGTACCAACTGGTGGAACACAAAACAATATTTCACCATATGTAGATTTTATTTATGGAGGAGGACACTATTTAAACAAGCCCTGTTCCACCCTACCATATTATCCTCCGCATTTTTAAGTGTCTGATGCAAAATTAGTATGAGAAAAGGCAAAAAATAACCCTAAACTTCAATTTGGATGGCAACATTGCTGAATAACAACTAAATGAAATCATCATTATTAAAATACTTGGGTGTGAATTTTTCTCATTAAACTGACAAGTTACATACTGAATTCTACACCTGTACTAGAAAAATACAAAAAGAACTTGAAGAATAGAACTTATTTGTATCCAAAAAGGATAAAATTAACATGTTTAAAAGCCATTTTCTGCCTTTTGAGCAATTACTTAACTACAAAAACTGAAGATTCTAAAGTGTTGTGACAGTTTCTTTCCTGAAACTCAGGTTTGGACCCACACCCAGAAAAATGGAAGCCATTCCAGGCAGGTTTTAAAGTGGAAATTTAAATTTGGAAATTGCCTTCCAATTTATAAGCAACCGGAATGGCCATCTTATAAAGATGCTATCAGGGAAATTCAGTAAAGAATGGGTGTAAGATTTTGAGTGTTTAAAAATAGTCTTGGTAACGTGGGTTCAGCTATTCTCCTTAGTTTACCCTGATGAATATTAACAGCTGTACGTGAAACAGTCTGAAAAGGTATTATTAATGCTTTTGCTCTAACTTAATTCTTTTGAGAAAAGCATCCACAGAGAGCACTAAAAATCTTAACCCTCAGTTCCTATTTTCTATTTTTAGCTGTTGGCATGCTTGTGTCATCTAGTGTCAAAATCACTGAGATGCACCTTTGTATTATAGGATGTGCTATAGAGAACTTAGACAATACATACCAGATCATCAGAACAGTCTGCATGCAGACCGGTGATTTGTATGTAATTGCCTTCAACTGCAAAGTTATAGCGAATGTGTTCTGGTAAAATTTGCTTGTCAATCTTGTTGGGCAGGTGAGCTCCAATAAGAAATTGATTACATAAATCCAATATTTTGACGTTGAGGTCCACTGCTCTTTTACGCTGTAATTAGGAAAAATAAAGCAAAAGATACACATTCACTTAAAATACAGTACAAGTAGCTCTCAGTTTTCCACAGTATTAAGATATGTTTGCACAACTAAATGAAATCATGATCTATTCCCAGCAAATATTACTTACTTAGGATCAGGCCTATGACGTTAAAGAAATCCTAATTTAGGGCTGATCCTGTGCAACTGAAGTCAATGGGAGCCATACCACTGTCTTCAGTGAGAACGAAATCAGGCGGCGTACATATATGCATTATACATGCTTGTCTTTCAGAAGAAAAAAAATTCTCTCTCACATTTCTGCAATGGTAACAATGCAGAAATGCGGGGGGGGGGGGGAGGGATAGCTCAGTGGTTTGAGCATTGGCCTGCTAAACCCAGGGTTGTGAGTTCAATCCTTGAGGGGGCCACTTAGGGATCTGGGGCAAAATTAGTACTTGGTCCTGCTAGTGAAGGCAGGGGGCTGGACTCGATGACCTTTCAAGGTCCCTTCCAGTTCTAGGAGATAGGATATCTCCATTAATTTAATTTAATGCATGAAAAATCAAAACAAGTTCATAAAAAACAGAACTTGGGAATGTTTTACACTACTTTTGCTAAACAATTGGTAAATACTTCTAAAATGCTGGTATATTCCAATTATTTTGTAAATAAGTGAAGGGAAAGAGATTTTCAGTAATGGAGGAAATCAAGGAGACATCAGCTAGAGAAGCAGGTCCCACTGGTACAAACTAATCACCACAATCAATGATTCTCCTATTATTATGTAGATTGTGGCACTGCCCAAAGACCACAACGTGCTAGGTGCTGTACAAACATATAGGAAGACAGCCCCTGCCCTGTTACAATCTAAGGCCTCAATCCTGCAAACACTTATTAATGCACTTAACTTTACTACTGAGAATAGTCCCATTGATGTCAATGGGACTGCTCACTTAGGGTATGTCTACACCCAGCCGCTAGTTTGGCGGCTGGGAATCGAAGTTCTGGGTTCGACTTATCGCGTCTTGTCTGGACGCGATAAGTCGAACCAGGAAGTGATCACCGTCGACTGCGGTACTCCAGCTAGACGAGAGGAGTACCGCGGCGTCGACGGGGGAGCCTGCCTGCCGCGTGTGGACCGAGGTAAGTTCGAACTAAGGTACTTCGAACTTCAGCTACGTTATTCACGTAGATGAAGTTGCGTACCTTAGTTCGAATTGGGGGGTAAGTGTAGACCAAGCCTTAGACACATGCTTAACTTTATGAATGTGTCTGTAGGATCTGGGTCTAAATAGACAAAACAGACAAAGCCTGGGGGAAGGAATATAGCATAGCGGTAAAGTGACCAGGCTGACCACAGAAACATGTCTTGGAACTCCCATATCCTCTTCTTCAAAAGCATATTTGTTTTATTTATGTTCCGAACGCTTAGGGTTTCTTGAGGGGGCAAATAAGTTGATGTGGGGAGAGGAAAGGATTGTTGGGAGTCTGACAGAGGGAAGAAAATTGAGGGGGGAAATAAGTAGAAGGGGGAAAGGACAGTTAGCAGGAGGAATGAAAAGGAGAAATAAGCACAATGTGCAGAAATGTGAGAGAGACTGGACCGTTGAAGAGTTGTAGTGATACAAAGGGGCAAAATGAAGTGTGACTAACAACCAGTGGCAACACAACAAGTGAGAAATAAAAGTCAGAGTCCAAGTTTCAGAGCTGAGTGAATGATGATGGCAGGAGGTTCTGAAAGATCATTCCAGTTGCTGCTGTATCCATGTGAATGGAGGAAAAGACTGATAAGCCCATTGTCCTGGGTGTCTTTCTAGGTCCAGGATCAGAGAGGCTGGAAGGCCCTGAATTCCCCTTGCATTCCTGCCTGTAGCTGGTTCTGACTGCTTTAGGGAAGGAGCCCTGATAGTCCTGGCATTTTCATAGCTTGCCCCATGCAAGCTGCTCCTAGTTGCTAACACTGTTCCCCATGTGGAGGATGAAGGGCAAGTTGCTGGGCCAGGTGGCCCAGGCAGATACCTCTGAGTTCACTGAAGGATCCAGAGAACTCAACGTTACTGACTTTATCCCCTTGTTTTCTGCTGTTACATCACATTATAGATACCTAGGCTACATTAAATATTTCCCCCTAGTATTACTTTTCCATTAGGTAAGTTCTGTAGCTGCCAAAGAGATGCTACATGATGTGAATAAGAGGGAAGATGTCCACAAGATGGTCTTTCTATCAAGATACGGACCACACTGGGAAAATATTTGAAAACCCATAGCCTGAAATTTATAATACAACCTAATACAAAAGGGATCACAATAGTCACTACAACCTCTTATCTGCCCAGACCATAAGAAAATTAAATATATAATATGGTCTGACCTAATTTATTCTATATCCTGATGTGAACAACAGGGGACTTTTGGAAATACTATCCATAGTTTAAAGTAATGAACAAGTCAAGAGGTGATAAAAAGAATATTATCTGTAATTCTTGTTCTCAGAAGGCATGCAGATGTAATAGACTTCCTCCAACAGTCCGTTTCTTTGTCAAGTAAAAAAGCAAATTTATCCCAACTCTGTAGGGATCTATTATAAGTTACATCCTGTAACTGGCGTTCTCAGAAGGCACTTTTGTTAACTCCAAAATAAATGGATTATAAAAGATCCCCACTCCTGGAGAATAAAAAAACCCCAGGGATGTCTATGAAAAGCTCAACTACACAAGACGCAATAAGATATTACAAAAGACAACATTCAACATACATGTTTCAAAAGGGATGAAAAAATGCCACTGCCACAACAGCAATAAACGTTTATAGTTCATTCTGAACAGATAAATATACTATATATGAAAAAATCCAAAGAGAAACCAACCTCTAGAGACATTCTGAAGAAAACATTCATGATACCTAGGAGGACAGGAGAGCTGAGGTATTCTCAATCTTAAACTCTTTAACACAAAGAGATTCAAACCTAAATTTGTGCCAGGAAGCTGAATCCAAGCAATAATGCTCTGTAGACATGCAGAGAAAGCAGCATGTGGCATTCCAGCAAATCTTAGGACGAGATCAGAAATTCACTATGGATGGCAACATACCTCTAACCAAGTGCACCTTAATATGAACTCAAAATCGCAGGACTTGCAAGGAACAGTAACTATGGTCAGACAATCACATAAAAAATAGCTAAGAGCCTATCACAAGTGGGGATTAAATTTTTTTAAATGCCAATTTTGTTTTTCTGCATGTCAGTTAATATTTCTATATCACAGTAGCCATATTTTAAATGTTTGCATGCCTTCCTGTTGTACTTTTCCACCTCACTGCAGATTTAAGAGGTGTTAATCTCAGTACACAGTAACTATAAGAAAATTATTCTGGAAGGGCTTTCCAGTTTGCAAGCTGCTACCAAAACAATGCATTTCGGTGTTTTCGCTGCAAGTCGGCCACCTGAATTTAGTAAAAAAGAGTCTTTGTGTGAACCTTGACTACTAGAAACTCAAAAATTATAGGAGATTTCCTCATGCAGAGATATGTCATGAGTACCAGGAACATTTATGGACACCCAGCCCAACATCTCCAACATATTACTAGCTCAGATCTGCTAGCTCTGGCAAATCCATCTTGGACTCTTGCAGGGGAGAGAGACACACTGACACACAACTTAGAGGCTCTAGAGTCACTAAAAAGCTTAGGTTGTGGCACAGACATGTGGTCTGATTCCTTCTGAAGTGCTGTATTTGAGTAGCCAGTTATCCAGATAACGGGATGCATGTTTTTCCCACCCTGTGTAGCTACATTGTTGAAACAACTAGCCATTTCATAAAAGTTGTACTGTGCAGATACGAACCCAAATGGAGTCCAGAGGCCCCGCTTGTAACTCCCTGGAGTACAGGACTGAGTTACAAGGCAGTCTGGAGAGTGAAGGCTGAACTAGACTCTGGGAAGTTGTACAGGACACTACAAATCCAGCCACCTGATAGTTAATGACAAATAGGTTTTTGAGAAGGCTGAGCTCCACTGACTTCCAGAGCCTTCAGGTGCACAACTCAGCACAGAATTCCATTACATATGCCCTGCATTTTGCTATCTGCTTTTAAAAGTCAGGCAAACATCTATTCACATATCACAGACAAAAAAAATTACCTTTTCTTCATCCAAATGAATACCACTGATCTCGAAATCGAACATAAAAAGTTCCGCCACTTGCCTAAAAATACAGTAAAACCCTGTTAAAGACTACCTCATTTCACAGCAGTCGGATTTTAGTGTGCTACATTTTACTGACTATATTTTGATTTAAGATAGAAAATAATTACTTATTATATAATCTTTTATAACTATTTTTTTCTGTGCACATACACTTTCAGTAGGTTTATTCCTTTGTTTATTCAGTGAAACTGGATGTTTTTCCTTGTAGACATTTTGGTGATTTGCACTGAAAAATGTCTTTTAACAAGCGTATTACATTAATTTGTGTAAACTATAAAACATCAATTTAATTTAACTTATTTCATTTATTTTGACTGATGAGAGAAAAAGCCCTTAAGCCTAGAACATTTGATTGTTTGGGGGGGAAAAGTAGGATAGTTATCCTTACTGCGTGAGAGAAAGAATAATCTGTCAGGCAGAAATGAATAAGCAGCATTAAAAATGGTGCTTTATAACAACACTAAAGTGAATGTAAAAAATGCTGACATGTTAATTTGACCCTACAGACTGAAAGCATGTTACCATGCACAACTGTCATTAATAAAAATGCTTGATTTTATTGAAACCCCAATAATAAGAAAACAAACAGAAAGCTAACCACACATAGGCATATTTTTCCAGTGTGCTCCAGATACAATTTACATTTAAAAAATTAAGTTATGTCAGAGGCTTCTAGATGAATGGACATGCACTCATTTTAATTTGTACGACTCTAAATACATTCCACTCCTATTTTCCTTCTTAAATTTATACTTTATTACTGTTTATATTGTTAGATGTATATCATAGCAGAATAATGCAATTTGGTTGAGTTGATTTTGTTATGGGAAACTTAACTTTTGCATTTCCTCATTTTCTAAAGATTTAAACTGGGCAACCTTAACATAGCTTTTAGCTACATATACACACACACACACTATGTGTACTCCAACATAGTCTATTCATAATAATAACTGAACTTCCTGACTACTGCACAGTTAAATTCTCAGTGGTTAATAAAGTTGCATAAAAATGTAGTCTCAGATTTTCTGGCCCATTGTGTTTTGCAGTTCTTTTACAAAAGGGTGCTGAACTGTCCATCAATTTAACGATACAGAAATATTTCCAAGCATTTTGGGGAATAATTTATAGCGTATTAATTTCTAAAATGTTAAACATTAACAAGTACCTGGTTTCTGGATCTAGGGAATCCATAACCTCTTTATTAGCCAGCAACTGTTTCAAACTTTGGCACAGCTCGATATTTGTATTTAACCTAAAGAGATAAAGATGAAAGCAACCAAGTATCAGAAATAGTTACTGGCATTACTAGTTCAAAGGCAGAGCTTAATCTTTTCTGATATACACTATTAGAAATCAAGGGCGAAGTTTTCAAAATGTTTTCAAGTTGTAACTGTGCTCAGAAACTACTGTACAATACAAGGATACAAGTTATACATTCTAGCATTTATGACTATGCAGGTGGGTACTTATTTTCAACAGGCAAATAGTTTTGCATGACATATTGAGGCAAGTAGGACAAAGTCTAAGGATAGTGGCTTATTTTAAGCATTCAATAGACAGAGAGCATAATCTATGCAGCAGTTCTCAAACTGTGGATTGGGACCCCAAAGTGGGTTGCAACCCCATTTTAATGGGGTTGCCAGGGCTGGCTTAGACTTGCTAGGGTCCAGGGCCAAAGCCCAAGCCCCACCACCCAGGGCTGAAGCCCAAGCCTCAGGGCTTTAGCCCTGGGCAGCGGGGCTCAGGTTATAGGCCTCCTGTCTGGGGCTGAAGCTCAAGTGGGCTCAGGCTTCAGTCCCCCCTCCTGGGGTTGTGTAGTAATTTTTGTTGTCAGAAGGGGGTCCCAATGCAATGAAGTTTGAGAACCCCTGATCTAAAGTTTAGAATACAGGACTGGGAGTCAGAAGGCCTATGTCACTATGTGCAACTCATTAAACCAGTCTGTGCCTCAGTTTCTCCATCTATAAAATGGACATAATACTTATCATACCTACCTCTCAGAAATGCTGCAAGGATTAATAACTTAATGTCAGTGAAGCCAAGTCGAGGCCCTGTGTGATGCTGGCAGACCAGGCGCCAACTCATGCCAAGACCATAAGGCCTCACTGAACACTGATAAATGTATAGCTGGAAACCAGACTGGCTTACCTGCGTGTTAGCATTATTAAAATAGCTATTAGAATTATAAGAATGTGTTTAGACTTTATGGAATGTTTGTAGGATGCTGTCTGGACTCTGAGGAGCAAAGATTCCTAAACATAAGCAAGAGATCCCCAAGCTGTTTGGCTCTGGCTAGCCCTAAAAGACATAAAAGCTTACTTATTATAGAAGCTTCTATTACCTTTTGAACTTAAGATTGTACCTCATTTGTATGTGTACCTGCTTTAACATTGTAAATAACTCTATTTCTTTTTCCTAGTTAATAAACCTTTAGTTAGCTTGTTACACAATTGGTTAAAAGCGTTCTCTTTAGTTTGAGATCTGAGTACAACTGACATGGGGTAAGTGACAGGTCCTCTGGCACTGGGAGTATTCTGCATATTGTTGTGATTTTTGGTATAAGGGACCATCTGTCAGAGAGGCAGGTTTGCCTGGGTGGCAAGATAGATCGGAGAACTCAAGGGGACTGTCTATGGCTCCCTATTAAGGCTGTTATAGTGCCTGTGCAGTTCACACTTGTTACTTGGTTGATGAAATCTAAGTATAAAACACACAACCAGTTTGAGATTTATGCCCTGTTTCTTGACAGTCTGCCCTGAAGTTGGCACTCACAATTGTGAGCCACTTCAGACAGCATGACACCTTGTGTGAAAGGAACTATATAAATGCAAAGACTTATTACTGTTACTAAACAGAAGCTAGTTATCCAGGGATGCTATTTGCCATAGAAAGAAACATACAACGTAAATACGATAGCTGCCTCCAAACTTTCTTACTAGTTAAGAAGTTTCTGAGATTCAGGTTAATTTGTGCTTTCCTCTTCTCTAAAAGTTTACTTCAATCCAAACTGACATTTAAAAACAGACAGTCCGCATTAAGGTCAGCCTTACTGAGCAACCCCCCTCTTTAGGTCCTGAAAAATCCACTTGCAGGTGGGAAGATTTCCCAAACAAGTGCACAGGCTCAAGCCATCAGTTTCTATTGAATTTAATCTTACAATGATTATTTTTCTAGCCTTGATGGTGTGAAGCCTATCAAGAATCATGTCAATTTCATACTGCTACTTGGTAAAGCATTCACATAGGAGGACCACCCAAAAAAATGGAGGCTGGGCTTGAAACAGGGAGCCCCCAAATAGGAACACATCCCAGGGATACCACTCCTACAGAAACCTCAACACCCACCCCCTTCCTAGCATCCAGGAACAGCAGGGGACTGGATTTAATTCACCCAAACCCCCCCACCCAGAGCTAATTTACTCACCAAAAAATGCAATTTGGGGTCAACCAAAACTATTCACAAATTTGTGGTGAGTTTGCCAAATGGTTTTAAGCTAACAAAATAATCTAAACGTTTTAGTAATGTCAAAATAAAAAACTTTTCATTTCAACCTCAAGTTTTTGTTTCAATTTTCAGGCAGGCATTTTTGACAAAAGAAAAGGAAAGGAGGGAAAATGGCTATAGGAGGTGGTGGAGCTGGTACCTGTCATGTAAGCTTTAGCCCAGTGGTTAGGACACTCACCTGGAATGTGGGAGGTCCAAATACAACATCTGCTTTGATGACTATTTATGAAAAGTGGAACAGCTTCAACAGCTCATAGCGATAGGGCACACTGCTGCAATGGGGGAAACCTACGTTCAAAGTCCTTCTCTCCACATCAGGCAGAGGGAGGAATTGAACCTGGGTCTCCCACTAGGCTAAAGTTCATGAGAGAGAGGTACCACCATCTCTTCCTCCTCCTCCCCTCACTGCTGTTTTGTGAATCTAGTCCTCCTTTCCTTTGCTTTAGTCAAAATGCCTGAAGACCTAAACTAAATTTTTCAGGCCAAACTGAAATGTTTCATTTTGACTTTAAATTTTCTCAACTTTTTGATTCGCCAGAAATTTTCAAAAAATGTTTTTTGTTCAACCTGAAACAAAATTATTTTCCTTAACTGCCAGTGATCTGAAACATCCATTATTCACTCAGCTTGACTAGACTTCTTACCAAGATACTGCCTGTACAAGTTGCTGGTGGAAATGACTCTCCTTCATCTTTTATAACTACTCTGGCAAGTAGGGAGTAATATGGCTAGTTTGGAAGCTCTCTGTAAAATGCAGACAAGGTTGCCCGGGCTTAAAAATTTTTACCACTCTGATATCAAATTATATATACCCATCTGCCTTCATCATAACGCAAGCAACTCTTTAAACTGATTCCCACTATACTCAAAATCTGATTCAAATACTAATCTAAGAACATATATTTTATCAAATGAGATTTTTTTAAGAAGTGATGTTTCAGCCAGAATGGACTTTCTCAAGGTTAGTAAATTAGACAGCACAGCACTTCAATGTTGATATCTGACTGGATACAGCTTCAAATTGTAAGTCTATATTCTGAACCTCAATGGAAGATTTTTTTTTTTTCACATTCCCTCTTACACAATCAGAATCCAAGTGGTCAGTATGGCAGACAAAGAGGTGTTGTGTGCCTTTAGATTTGCCATCCCTAAATTATACAGACTTCAGAGCCAAAAAATTAACTGCCAGAAACTTCAGAAAATTTAGTTCCAAGGCTTTGATGAGTTCCAGTGGCACAGACCTTCACAGTGAATTAGGCAATGAAATAGTGTTCCAGATGCAACCTGAAACTAAAACAGAATGACCTTACACCAGACACTGTAAGGATGAATCTTTAAATAACATTTTAAAAGAAGTTGCTCTCTGTTCCACACATAAAAACCTCCAGATACATGACAACAATAAGAAAAAAGTTAACTGTTGGATAACGCAGAATCTTTCAGACATGAAAGCCAACATTACAGCAACATAATGAACAAAACATACTTTTCTACCATGGTACCAATGTTTCTGCAGGTTTCTTCAGCAGCCTCTCTGAATGCAAAGTCAGGATGGGCAATTTTCACAAAGTCGGCCTGATATAGTAGAAAAAAAAGAGAAGGGGTGGTGATGGGAAAAGACTGTCGATAATTTGAAACCTTACATGCAAGTTAGTTTTTAGAGAAGAGTTGGAATTTACATGGCACAGAATTGTAAACATGTTTAAACTTCTTAAATAAATAGTTTTAAAAAAAAGTTGGCAATTCCACTCAGCTTAACACATATGTATTTCCACTGTTACATGCAATCTCTTTTTACTGAGCACTTCCACATAAATTTGTCTTCTCAGAACCAGCATCTGTTAAGAATGTGTCAACAGTTATTAATTGCTATAGTATAAATTTCACTCCAAAGAAAATATTTTCACATAGGGGTTTTTTATTATTATTTTCAGTTAGGTATGTACCTTAGAAAAAGGTTCTTTCCCTTGCAAGAGACACTCATAAAAAAACAGTGCCTTTGAATCTTACTGCTTAGAAAACTTTCTATTTCTTACTAAACTCAATTCCAGAAAAATAAACATGCTTTTTTGTATTGTTTTTCAAAATTTAGTATAGACCATCTACTCCTAAGAAACATGTTTTAAGAAATATCTTAAATATTGCAGCTATAAATATTACACACTTGCCTGAAAAAGGGTTTTCTGTACTTAGTTTATAACTTTACGCTACAGTTTTAATCTTTCATCAAAATTTGATGAAAACCCATGAGAGACAACAGCTTTCCAAAGGTCTCTCCACCATTTGTAGAGAAACAGACAAATGCCAGCATATTACTGGAAAAAGTGTCACATAAGATTAAAGGATCAACAGAAACTTTCAGTAAAATAGGGAATCCTGCCTTGAGCAATGTGATAGATTTCCTCCATGCTCACTAAAGCCTCAATCCTGTAAACACCCGAATGTTTAACTTCACTCACATGAAAAGTCCCACCGAAATCAATGGCATAGCTCATATAAGTACATTTAAGCATGTGTGTCTTTGTAGGACCAGGGCTCAAAGGCCCAATGTTGCAAATTGTTATCCACACAAATAGTACTTCTACAGCCAACAGGACTACCACATAAATAAGAACTACACACTAGGATTTACAGGATTTGGCTTACACTTGTAAATTCCCTGCTGACCCATGCCCAGCTCAATGGTGACGTGAGGACACAAACCTAACAGTGCCCAGCAATGATACGTTTTACTTCTCTTACCATGTATGATCTTGTGGCCTGCTTTTTGTTCCAATTATTTTTAAAATGGAAAAAAATAAGCCTAAGAAGTTTCAATCTTTCAAATGTACTAACATTTTTCAGATACTGCAAGAGACACTTATCTTGGTTTTAGGCTAAGCTGTTTTCATATGATTATTCTAAATATTTACCATACTGCATTGCTTTTCATGGTAAATGTCATCACATTCAGATTTTAAAATATTTTTATATACACAAGAATAGACTAGTTTGCATAAGGCAATAAACTGCAGACTGCTATACTTACAACTTTTGAAAAATTTATTTTATTCGGTTAAACGTTATATTTGGATTTATTTAAAATATATGAAACTCCTTTCAAATGAAAAACTGAAACTGAATGTGGTTTACTGTGTAATACAGCATACATTTATAATCGTTCTGAAAACACATCATTTTTACTTTAAGTGTTTGGAGTCATTTTATGGGTCGAATTTTCCAAAGGCACTCCAACTTCATCTCCTAATTTGCTCGCCTAAAATATGCATCTATATTTTGTGCACTTTTTTCTAGGGCTGTCAAGCGATTAAAAAAATTAATCGTGATTAATCGCGCTCTTAAACAATAAAAGATTACCATTTATATAAATATTTTGGATGTTTTTCACATTTTCAAATATATTGATTTCAATTACAACACACAATACAAAGTGCTCACTTTATATTTGTTTTTATTATAAATATTTGCACTGTAAAAATAAAATAGTATTTTTCAATTCACTTAATACAAATACTATAGGGCAATCTCTTTATCATGAAAGTTGAACTTACAAATGTAGAATTACGTACAAAAATAACTGCATTCAAAAATAAAACAATGTAAAACTTTAGAGACTGCAAGTCCATTCAGTCCTACTTCTTGTTCAGCCAACCGCTCAGACAAACAAGTTTGCTTACAGTTGCAGGAGAAAATGCTGCCTGCTTCTTGATTACAGTGTCACCTGAAACTGAGAACAGGCATTTACATGCCACTCTAGCAGCCAGTGTTGCAAGGTATTTACGTGCCAGATGCGTTCAAAAAAGAACTAGATAAATTCATGGAGGATAGGTCCACCAATGGCTATTAGCCAGGTTGGGCAGGGATGGTGTCCGTAGCCTCTGTTTGCCAGAAGCTGGGAATGGGCGACAGGGGATGGATCATTTGATGATTACCTGTCCTGTTCATTCCCTATGGGGCACCTGGGATTGGCCACTGTCGAAAGACAGGATACCGGGCTAGATGGACCTTTGGTCTGACTCAGTATGGACATTCTTATGTTAAAGAGTCATATGTCCCTTCATGCTTCAACCACCATTCCAGAGGACATGCGTCCATGCTGATGATGAGTTCTGCTCGATTATGATCCAACGCAGTGTAGACCAATGCATGTTCATTTTCACCATCTGAGTCAGATGCCACCAGCAGAAGGTTGATTTTCTTTTTTGGTGGTTTGGGTTCTGTAGTTTCCATAGCAGAGTGTTGCTCTTTTAAGACTTCTGAAAGCATGCTCCACACCCCATCCCTCTCAGATTTTGGAAGGCACTTCAGATTCTTAAATCTTGGGCCAAGTGCTGTAGCTATCTTTAGAAATCTCATATTGGTAGCTTCTTTGCGTTTTGTCAAATCGGCAGTAAAAATGTTCTTAAAATGAACATGTGCTGGTTCATCATCCAAGACTGCTATAACATGAAATATATGGCAGAATGTCGGTAAAACACAGAGCAGGAGACATACAATTCTCCCCCAAGGTATACAGTCACAAATTTAATTAACACATTATTTTTTTAACGAGCCTCATCAGCACGGAAGGATGTCCTCTGGAATGGTGGCCAAAGCATGAAGGGGCATACAAATGTTTAGCATATCTGGCACGTAAATACCTTTCAATGCCAGCTACAAAAGTGCCATGTGAACATCTGTTCTCACTGTCAGGTGACACTGTAAATAAGAAGCGAGCAGCATTATCTCCCGTAACCGTAAACAAACTTGTTTGTCTGAGCAATTGGCTGAACAAGTAGGACTGAGTGGACTTGTAGGCTCTAAAGTCTTACAGTTTTGTTTTTAAGTGCCGTTATGTAACCAAAAAAAAAAAAAAAAAAATCTACATTTGTAAGTTACACTTTCATGATAGAGATTGCCCTCCAGTACTTGTATGAGGTGAACTGAAAAATATTATTTCTTTTATCATTTTTACAGTGCAAATATTTGTAATAAAAATAATATAAAGCGAGCACTGTACACTTTGTATTCTGTGTTGAAATTGAAATCCATATATTTGAAAATTTAGAAAGACATCCAAAATATTTAATAAATTTCAATTGGTATTCTATTGTTTAACACTGCAATTTAAACTGTGATTAATCGCGATTAATTTTTTTGAGTTACTCGCATGAGTTAACTGTGATTAATTGACAGCCCTACTGTGATTAATTGACAGCCCTACTTTTTTACCTATGTACAATTTCCCCCATTTTGGTGATAACAGTATTGTGTGCACCAGTCAAGCAGCTAAGCAACTAACTATTCAACTTCCATTGGAGGCATCTTCTGAACATGTGGATCTACTTCCAGGATGGCTCGGGAAAGTATCAAAATACAGGTAATTTAATACATGCTCTTTTTATTCAGTATAACTACCTCTTGTTACTAATTACTGAGGCTTCAACTAATATATATATATATATATATATACACACACACACACACACACACACACACCTCTACCCCGATATAACATGAATTCGGATATAACGCGGTAAAGCAGTGCTCCGAGGGGGGCGAGGCTGCGCACTCCAGTGGATCAAAGCAAGTTCGATATAACACGGTTTCGCCTATAACGCAGTAAGATTTTTTGGCTCCCGAGGACAGCGTTATATCGGGGTAGAGGTGTATATATATGGAGATATACCTATCTCATAGAACTGGAAGGGACCCTGAAAGGTCATCGAGTCCAGCCCCCTGCCTTCACTAGCAGGACCAAGTACTGATTTTGCCCCAGATCCCTAAGTGGCCTCCTCAAGGACTGAACTCACAACACTGGGTTTAAGCAGGCCAATGCTCAAACCACTGAGCTATCCCTCCCCCAAACTGAGTCTGGATGTACAAATAGCAGCAAAGGCCAGGTGCATTTTTCTCCCCATCTATACTTGACAAGAAGTTTCCTCTCAAACTCAGACCTCACCATAATTATCCATGCCTTTTTCACCTCCAGATTGGGTCACTACATTGCGCTCTGCTTGGAGCAATATTTCACGCCCACTTGGAAATTTCATGAAGTGCAGAATATAGCTATCTACTTGGTAAGTTGTATATCCCACATACAATGTATTACACCTGTGCACATAGACTGCACTGAGTTCCAGTTTACTTCGAGGTGTAATTCAAACTACTGGTTTTGCTATATCAAGCCCTTTATGGCTTGTATGCCATTTATCTGAGACACCACCTTTCTACTTGTTAACATCTGGGATAGGACAATGTATTCTCTTGTTGAGGGCTCTCAACTCTACAATAATCTTCCCCCTTTCACCTGATAAATTTGTTGACCTTAAGGGTTGTTTGTGTGTTTAAGCAGGCATTTCCTAATGGGGTGGGTGGACTGGAGAGGGCCTTAGAGACAGATTCTGCTTCCATGGATGTCATTGTTAAAACACTTCTTGGTTTTAGTGTGAGAAAACATCAGTCCCTAGATTCTGTAGGACCTCAGGAGGGATTGAAGGAGTCTCTTATTGGTATGGTTGATATAAATCAAAATTAACATAATCACTGGGATACAATATATATTTTTAGATTGTTTATGCCCCTAAGATCATACAGTATAACCTGAAAAAATACCACTAATGCAGCAATAAAACATGTGCTACCATAAAAGGCTCAAATACTAATGAAGTAAACATTTATTATATGTATTAATAACCTTCCACAAAGTTTCTTTGCAGGAGACTTTACAGTCAGTAAATTCAACTCATAAGACCACTTATTAAAAAAAATTACTACCATAAGAAAAGTAAAATTAAACCTCATAAAACCAATATATGCTTCAATTACAGGGAATTGTCATGATCATAACTTCATCATGAACAACCCACTTTGAAAGTATGGTGATTTTTACACATCAGTAAGTTTACGTATTGAAGCACAACATGGTGAATTAAAAAGAGCTTCAGATCCTCAACTCTCCATGTTTTATTGGGTTTAAAACAGATCATTAATATTATTTGAACTTGGATTTTGTGTTAAACAATATATTGCTTGTAGCCATAACAAGTGAGGATGCAATCTTATAAGATCTCATGACATAAGCAGTGTCAGGCTTAATAAGTAATAGGATGGCAGACCTCTAACAAAAACCCAGGCATCTACAGGAAGCGGTGTTAATGTTACAATATCTAGCAATCTTCCCTCTAAGCCAGAACTGAACCTTTCCAGCATCATGTTACTAGATAAGTTCATGGAAGATAGGCCCATCAATGGCTATTAGTCAAGATGGGCAGGGATGGTGTCCCTAGCCTCTGTTTGCCAGAAGCTGGGAATGAGTGACAGGGGATGGATCACCTGATGATTATCTGTTCCATTCATTGCCTCTGGGGCACCTGGCATTGGCCACTGTCGGAAGACAGGATACTGGGCTAGATGGACCTTTGGTCTGACCCAGTATGGCTGTTCTTATGTTCTTACTGCAGGTGCTGTTCTTTGTATGAAATATAAAACAGAGATCCCGACTGTTTCCGGAATTAAAGATCCCATGAATCTTTTCACAAGAGTGACAGCTATCTACACATAATAAATGTGATTACATTATTTTGTTAAGGGGATGACACTATCTAAATTGATTTAGTTGGATAAAGTTAGGTCTACACTACAGAGTTAGGTCAGCTTAACTACGCTGCTCAAGGCTGTGAAAAATTTCACCCCCTGTGCAATGTAGTTAAGCTGACCTAAGCTCTGATGTAGACACCATTAGGCTGACAGAAGAATATGTCCGTTGACCTAGCTACCTCCTCTTGGAGAGGTGGATTTATTACTTATTTATTGTGCCACTGTAGCATAAATACTACTAGAGTGATGGAAGGGATTCTTCCATCGCTCTAATGGTATTTACGCTACAGTGGCACAGCTTTAGCGTTTCTTGTGTAGGCATACCCTAAGAGATTCATCATTTCCTGGCTATAAACTGAGTGTTGTTGACACAATGAAAAGGCCATCTATGCTATAGCCTAGAGTTGTCTTTATATTTCAGAGTGGTCTGATTCCCAGATGTACACACTTCGTAACTGTAAGTCTTGCAAAAGACAAGAATGTTAATAAAATACTGATCTGATTTTACTGTTATTTTTCTTGTCATTGATATATTATTTTTAAATCTCACTTAAAGTTCACTGTACAGTTACAAATCACATCAGATATAACTTCTGAAACTACCTATAATTTAATGAAAGACTTTGTAACTGATTACGATTTCCCACTAAGGAGGGTCTTTTTAATTTTCTATCCTGATATAGGAAGTCGCAATGTTGATACAGTATCTTTTATTGCAGAAGAGTTTACAAAACAAAAGTCTAAGCTAAGCTAGAAAGATCCAAATAAAAAGTAAATTTACAAGAGAATATCAAACTTAACAATAAATCTTACCAAGTCTGCTACTCTGCACAATGCATCTGAAAGCTGATCAAAGATCATTACTATCTGTGGCCCAGGAGGTGTAGTACATGCTTTCTGGACTAGCTGTTCTGTTTCTTGTAATGCTTTTTCTTGTGCTTCTTGAAATCCTTCTGGAGAACTCAATTCTGGAACACCAAATAGACCCTAAAATACCAAGTACAGATTCAACATACAGTGCAAATACGCTAGAATAAATAAACTAGAGTATCTCATTTTTAATCTCTCAGTTTCAGATATACACCAAACTGACAAAAATCAGAATAAAACATTTCTTTTATTTACAATATAATTCTGTCTACTATAGAAAACCTTGCTAAAACTTGGACATTTCCATTAATCAGCAAACAAATTATTTTTGCGATAACTGTCAAGAAAGTTACTTTGTTCTGTAATGTTCAGAAATGGGTGTTTGATATAAAAGAATTTCAAATTACTTTTGTTTTTTAGGGATTTGGGTGCCACAGATTTTGGAAGAGCTACTTTTATGCTTTAAAGCAAACTGTTAGTGGCCTGGAAATATAGCACTCGTATCATGAGGTTTATGTTACAGACCTGAGATAAAATTTTCAGAACTAAGTGACTAAAGAGTCCTATTTTAGGCATTTAGGCCCAAATCCTCCTAGATACTAAAAACCCTTGCGGTTCTGGGCCTCAGGAGCCTAAGCTTCCTTGAAAGCACCTAATCATTCTGAAAATGGGATTTAGGCTCTTAAGTTACTTAGGCCTGGTCTACACTAGGCGTTTATGTCTAATTTAGCACCGTTACATCGAATTAACCCTGCACCCGTCCACACCACGAAGCTATTTAGTTCGACATAGAGGTCTCTTAAATTCGACTTCTGTACTCCTCCCCAACGAGGGGAGTAGCGCTAAATTCGACATGGCCATGTCGAATTAGGCTAGGTGTGGATGGAAATCGACGCTAATAGCTCCGGGAGCTATCCCACAGTGCACCACTCTGTTGACGCTCTGGACAGCAGTCCGAGCTCGGATGCTCTGACCAGCCACACAGGAAAAGCCCCGGGAAAATTTGAATTCCTTTTCCTGTCTGGGCAGTTTGAATCTCATTTCCTGTTTGGACATCGTGGCGAGCTCAGCAGCACTGGCAACGATGCAGAGCTCTCCAGCAGAGATGGCCGTGCAATCTCAGAATAGAAAGAGGGCCCCAGCATGGACTGATCGGGAAGTCTTGGATCTGATCGCTGTGTGGGGCGATGAGTCCGTGCTTTCCGAGCTGCGCTCCAAAAGACGGAATGCAAAGATCTACGAGAAGATCTCTAAAGCCATGGCAGAGAGAGGATACAGCCGGGATGCAACGCAGTGCCGCGTGAAAATCAAGGAGCTGAGACAAGGCTACCAGAAGACCAAAATGGCAAACGGACGCTCCGGATCCCAGCCACAGACATCCCGTTTCTACAAGGCACTGCATTCCATCCTAGGTGCGGCCGCCACCACTACCCCACCACTGACCGTGGACTCTGAGGATGGGATATTGTCAACGGCCGGTTCCTCGGACATGTTAGCGGACGGGGAAGATGAGGAAGGAGATGAGGAGGACGAGGCAGTCGACAGCGCTTACAACGCTGATTTCCCCGACAGCCAGGATCTCTTCATCACCCTTACAGAGATCCCCTACCAACCGTCCCCAGCCGTTAACCCGGACACAGAATCAGGGGAAGGATCATCCAGTAAGTGTTTTAAACATCTAAACATTTATTTTTAACAGAACAGGAATATTAACAATAACAACAATGGGTTTCTCATGATTAGTGTGCCCTAGGCGCTTAACGTTTCAGTCCTGGGCAGTGCAACTATTGAAAAAAAATCTAACAATGTCCGGTTTTGCATGATTGTTCTGCCCAAGCCGCTCTACTGTTTAGTCCCTGCCAGTGCAGCTACAGTAAAATGCAGTCTATATGTCCGGGGATAGAGCTGAAATCCTCAATGGACATCTCCACGAAGCTCTCCTGGAGGTAATTGGAAAGCCTTTGCATCAGGTTCCTGGGGAGAGCGGCCTTATTGGGTCCTCCGTAATAGCAGACATTTCCGCGCCAGGAGACAAGCAAGTACTCCGGGATCATTGCCCTGCAGAGCATGGCGGCATACGGCCCTGGTCTTTGCAGGCTTTCCCGAAGCATTCTTTGTTTTTCCGTGTCTGAGATCCTCATCAGGGTGATGTCGCTCATGGTGACCTGCTTTGAATTAGGTAGGGGAATGTTAGTATTGGGACTGCTTGCCCGTTCCTTTACAGAACTGTAACCGGCGGTTTACAGCCACGCGGTGGAGGCGGGAGAGGGGCAGCATACAGGGATCTTTCCCTGGGACAGCCGCGAGTGGGTGGGACAGGGGCAGAGCTCATGCTTGCCGGATTGCTGGCAGCAGGGACTGGCATTGCTTTCAATGTGAAAGGAGGCCAGTGCAACTATTAAAGTTTTAAGCAGCCACAAGTCTACGGCTTACCATGTCGGCCTGCTACACAAATTCCGGTGTCCTGCCCCGCTTCTCTGATCTGCACTGCAAGACCCCAGGCACTGAATGCGAAGGCCGAAAATTCAACCTTGTCCTGAGTGCGCATGTGATAGGTGCTGTGCATGGTCTTCTTTACAGAGAAAGACTATGTTCTTTGTTCACAACTAAATTTATCTTTCTGAGGAATTCACTCCCTTTTTCCCATTCCCACAGCTGCGACTGTCTCCCAACCCAGCCTGGCATCACACTCCCAGAGGCTAGCGCAGATTAGGCGTAGGAAGAAGAGGACACGGGAGGACATGTTCTCGGAACTTATGGGCTGCTCCCGAGCCCAGGCAGCACAGCAGACCCACTGGAGGGAGAACTTGTCACAAATGCACCGTTCACACATGGAACAGGAGGAGAGGTGGCGGCAGGAAGACCAGCAGGCGACTCAAACGCTGCTTGGACTAATGAGGGAGCAAACGGACACGCTCCGGCGCCTTGTGGATGTTCTGCAGGACCGGAGGTAGGAGGACAGAGCCCCGCTGCAGTCTATCTGTAACCGCCCTTCCCCGCCACCAAGTCCCATACCCCCCTCACCCAAAGTCCAAAGAAGGAGGGGCGGCAGAGTCCGTGAAAACTCTCACTCCACCCCTGCAGACTGCTCTGCTACTAGAAGGCTCTCATTCCCCAAAATTTGACAAGTCCTTTCCTTCCCGCCTCACCCAAGCCCCCGTCCAAGTTTCACCCCCCAGTTTCATGTGTAGTTGCTAATAAAAAATACGTTTCTGTTAATTACTGTTTCCATCATGTTCTTTAGAGGAGAGTCTGTCTGAAGGGGGGGAAGGGGGTTGGTAATTGGACAGAACAGTCACCTTTACCAGGGTACAGAGGCGGGGGCAGGTTCAGCAGCAGGGCACACACACATTGCAGTCACTAGTTACCCTGGTCAGTCTGGGAGGTGGTTTTAGTGTTCTGTGGGGGGTGCTCTGTGACTTTGTGGCGGGGGAGGGCAGTTACAGATCTTATGCAGCGGTCCTTATCCTGGATCACAGAGCCACGCAGCAGGGGATCTGTAACCGTCCTCCCCCTGCCACAAAGTCACATAGCCCCCCCACACACAGAGTCCTGAACAGGAGGGGTGGCAGGGTCCGTTGAAACCACCAGTCCACCACTGCGGAGCCTGTCATTCCTGGAGTTTGGAAGCGTCATTTGCATCACTACACTACACCCACTCCCCACCACAGTCTGCGTCCCAGGTTCAACACTTTCCCACGAAAACAGTAATAAAGAAAACGGTGTTCATTAACAAAATTCAAGTGATTTTATTTTTAAACGTGTGTTGGAAGGGGGGGAACGGGGTATGTAACTGGAGAGGATACTGAACATTTAGTGGGTAAAGAAACGGGGGCAGGTTCAGCTTCTCTGTACACAAACTGAAAAGTCACTGGTTACCCTGCTCACTCAGGAACCTAGCTTTCAAAGCCTCCCGGATGCACAGCGCGTCCCGCTGGGCTCTTCTAATCGCCCGGCTGTCTGGCTGGGCGTAATCAGAAGCCAGGCTACTTGCCTCAACCTCCCACCCCGCCATAAAGGTCTCCCCCTTGCTCTCACAGAGATTGTGGAGCACACAGCAAGCTGCAATAACAATGGGGATATTGGTTTCGCTGAGATCACAGCGAGTCAGTAAGCTTCTCCATCTCCCCTTGAGACGTTCAAAAGCACACTCCACCACCATTCTGCACTTGCTCAGCCGGTAGTTGAAGAGTTCTTTTTCAGTGTCCAGGGCGCCAGTATAGGGCTTCATGAGCCAGGGCATTAGCGGGTAGGCTAGGTCCCCGAGGATGACTATAGGCATCTCCACATCCCCAAGAGTTATTTTGTGGTCCGGGAAGTAAATACCTTCCTGCAGCCGTCTAAACAGACCAGAGTTCCTGAAAACACGAGCGTCATGAACCTTGCCCGGCCATCCGACGTTGATGTTTGTAAAACGTCCCCTATGGTCCACCAGTGCTTGCAGCACCATTGAAAAGTAGCCCTTTCGGTTGATGTACTGGCTGGCCTGCTGGTCCGGTCCCAGGATAGGGATGTGAGTTCCATCTATAGCCCCACCGCAGTTTGGGAATCCCATCGCGGCGAAGCCATCTATGATGGCCTGCGCGTTTCCCAGGGTCACTACCTTTGAGAGCAGTACCTCAACGATTGCGTTGGCTACTTGCATCACAACAACCCCCACGGTAGATTTGCCCACGCCAAAGTGGTTCGCGACTGACCGGTAGCTGTCTGGCGTTGCAAGCTTCCAGATGGCTATGGCCACTCGCTTCTGGACAGTCAGGGCTGCTCGCATCCGGGTGTCATTGTGCTTCAGGGCAGGGGACAGCAACTCACAAAGTTCCAGGAAAGTCCCCTTCCGCATGCGAAAGTTTCGCAGCCACTGGGATTCATCCCAGACCTGCAGCACTATGCGGTCCCACCAGTCCGTGCTTGTTTCCCGGGCCCAGAATCGCCGTTCCACAACATCCACATGACCCATTGCCACCGTGATGTCCTCGGCGCTGGGTCCCGTGCTTTCTGACAGGTCTGTGCTACTCTCAGACTTCAGGCCCTCACCGCAGTGCCGTAGCCTCCTCGCCTGATTTATCTGCATCTGCCTCTGGGAAAGGTGGATGATAAGCTGCGAGGTGTTGACAACGGCCACAACTGCAGCAATGGTCGCAGCGGGCTCCATGCTCGCAGTGCTGTGGCGTCCGCGCTGTCACTGACCAGAAAAGTGCGCGAACTGATTTCCCGCCGGCGCTTTCAGGGAGGGAGGGCGGGAGTGACGGTTGGATGACGACAGTTACCCAAAACCACCCTCGACACATTTTTTTCCCCAGAAGGCATTGGAGGCTCGACCCAGAATTCCAATGGGACTGCGGGAACTGTGGGATAGCTGCCCACAGTGCACCGCTTCCAATGTCGACGCTTGCCCCGTTAGTGTGGACTCACAAAGTCGAATTACTGTCCTTAGTGTGGACACACACGTTCGACTTTGCAATATCGATTCCACGTATTCGATTTAAGTAAAATCGAACTACTCTCGTAATGTAGACATACCCTTAGGCATTTTTGAAAATTTTACGTCTGATCTCAGCAGCTTCAACTGCCTGACTTGGAACTTCAGGGCAGGAACCCTTCAGCATTGGTACAGTGGGTAGCACATTGTGGGCACTACTGGAAACAAGTAAATAATACAAAATAATGAAAAACAATGTTACTAGTATCTGGTCTGCCAGTTTCTTAATTCCAGGTAGTTCTGCATTATATCTCATTCCTGGAAATCTACCACAGGACTTTCACTAAAAAAAAATAATAATAATGAATGACTCATCAAAAAGAAGAAAATCAACAGCCCTGGTGGCAACACTCCACAGATAAGCATTTGCTTGTGGTAGTCAATATATCAGTTTAAAAAAAAAAAAACCTTGGACACAAAAGGGTAAGACAGCAGACAAAACTAAGTTGTTTCAACTCCACAATATCACAGTCATTTCAGAATAATCTTCACAAACCTTCAGTTTGAAATGTTCCTATCTGAATTATGATATGATCACAGAACAGTTTTAATTCAGAAAAACTGATTGCTTTTTCTTGCATTGAACTGCAATATAAATTAGGAAAAATAATTCTTACTGTGTAAGATCAGTGGTGGGCAACCTGCGGCCACACCGCTTCCCACAGCTCCCATTGGCGGGAAATAGTGAATTGCGGCCACTAGGAGCTGCAGGTGGCCGTGCAAATGTAAACAAACTGTCTGGCGACCCGCCAGCAGATTACTGTGATGGGCTGCACATGGCCTGCGGGCCGCAGGTTGTCCACCACTGGTGTAGATCCTAAAGACTGTTCCAGTACACAAGACCAAAATTTTCATAACTGGGTTCATAAAAGTTATGTTCCTGAATCCATATTTAAGCATGTAAGTAGAAGCAGCCTGATTTTCAAAGGGTTGAGCACCTAATATGGATTTAGGACCCTCACTTTAGACCAGGGGCAGGCAAACTTTTTGGCCTTAGGGCCGCATCCGGTTTGGCCTCCCCAAACAGCCAGGCGTGGCCCAGGCCCGCCCCCATCTGACCCCTCCTGCTTCTCGCCCCCTGACAGCCCCCCCGGGACTCCTGCCCCACCAACCCCCCCCTGTTCCCTGTCCCCTGACAGCCCCCGGACCTCCCGCCGCCCCATCCAACCCCCCCCTTCTTCGCTGCCCCCCCCACCGCTGCCCCCATTCAACACTCCTGTTCCCCACTCTCTGACCTCCCCGACCCCATCCACACCCCCACCTCCTGACCACCACCCCGAACTCCCCTGCCCTCTATCCAACCCCACCTGCTCCCTGCCCCCTTACCGCACTGCCCCAGGAGCTCGCAGTCCCGCCGCCCAGAGCATTACGCCGGGGCAAGCTGAGGCTGCAGGGGAGGGGGAACAGCAGGGGAAGGGCCGGGGGCTAGCCTCCTGGGGAAGGAGCTCAAGAGCCGGGCAGGAGGGTCCCGCAGGCCGTAGTTTGCCCACCTCTGCTTTAGACATTCAGGTATGAACATTTTGGCCAGAGTGGATCCCCTCCTACCACCATTTCTTCCTCTCTTTGGAGGAGAGGATGTTTCAGACACACAGCTTAAAAAGAAATTAAATGACACTCAGGGACAAATTTTAAAACTGGCTGACTAAACTGTATGTGTAATCAGAGCTTTTGCACTTCAGTTAGGCACAAATTCTCTGTGTAGGAAGCAACTGAACAGGGTGGAAAGTAATTGAACAGGAAGAGCCCTGGAACAAAAGGTTTACCTGAGAATACAACAGGAGAATATTTCTTGCCTTGCTTCAATACAGAAATTATTGGTGACAAGGCACAGAATCATCTCAATAATTTTGCCAGCTGGATCATAAATTGTTTTAGTGATTTCCAATGAAATTTTTTTTTATTAATTTATTGGTGAAACTCACTCCCCTGCAGAACATCAGATCAAAATCTACACACCACTCACTCCCCACCACCTAAATCCTCAAAATAGAGATTACGTGTCACTACACAGGGATATTTCCTCAAAGCAAGCAGCTATCTTAGTTCTGGTCTACACTACAGACCTATATTGGTATAACTACATTGTTCAGCAGTGTGAAAAATCCACACCCCGAGCAACACAGTTATACCAACCTAACCCCGGCTATAGACAGTGCTATGTTGATAGGAGGCTTCTCCCACAGACATAGCTACCGCCTCTCGGGGAGGCGGATTAACTAAGGGTTGTCTACACTACCACTTAAATCGATGTAATTTACATTGCTCAGGGGTGTGAAAAAGCCACCCCTGAGCAACGCTTGTTACATCAACCTAAGCGCTGTCCACACTGGCGCTATCTCGGTGGGGGATGCTTTCCCGTCGACATAGCTTCCACCTCTTGTTGAGATGGAGTAATATGCCTATGGGAGAGTGCTCTCCCATCAGCATAGCTTGTCTTCACCAGACGCGGTACAGCTGCACTGATGTACTAGCACAATAGTGTAGACTAGCCCTAAGGGACAGCAGAGCTCTCTCTTGTGGTTGTCATAGGCTGTCTTCATTAAAGTGCTACAGTGGTGCAGCTGCATCAGTACAACATTTTAAGTGCAGACTTGCCATTAAAAGAGAGTGAGTGTGAAGTGGTAAGTAATTGGTAAATTTAGGACTACATGATACCTTTAAAATACAGTCCAGGACAAAGGTGTAGTACTTTAATGGCACGATCACCCTTCAAGCTTCCCAGGGTGCAGGCTGTACTGCCTGCTCCTTGTCTGGGGAAGATCACAGGAGCAATCCTGGACCCTTGCTGGGCGAGATTCTGTGGGCCCTACTTACTGCAGAAAGTCAGATTTGATTATCATAATGGTCCCTTCTGGCCTTAAAAATCTATTAATCAAAAAGCCCTCCCCTAGGCTCCTGCACGAGGGACTGAGCGCACCCCACGGACACCCTCATCTGGAATAACAATGTGTGACCCCAAGAGTTGCAGCGCCCTGCCTGAGCTGAGATGTGGGGTCCACGGGAGGCCCCGCTCCCGCTGCGCTGCAGGGAGCCTCCCCCAAGCGAAACAGATCCGGATCCTGGCGCCAATATGCCACGGACGCAGATCTGGGCATGCGGGGCGCCCCCAGGTCCCAGCAGGGGCTTGGGGAGAGGCGCCATCCCAGGGAGCCGGGGGCCGCTGTGCGCGCAGCTGCGCACCCAAGAGGCGACCGATCGCAGCGCGCCTCACAGCCTCCGCCGGGCTCAGGATGGGGGCAGGACGCGGGCCCCCGGCCACCTCCGAGAGGGGGCGGGCCTCAACCCGCCCCGCCAAGCCCGGGCCCCGCCCGCTCACCGTGCTCTGGCCCGTCAGCCGGCTGCGCTGCTGCTTGGCATCGAAGGCGGCTCCCACCGGGGACCAGCTGGTGCTGACCCGCCTCCTGCCGCCGCCCCCTGCCCAGCCCCGCACCGCGAGGCGCAGGGCTGCCGGCAGCGCCCGCCTGCACCCGGACAGCATGGCGGGAGGAGCAGGAGCCCGGGCCGGGCTCGCGCCGTCAGCGCCGGGAGTCGCCTCCCAGTTCCGGCTACTGCTGAGGGCCGCGACCCCGGCACGTCCCTCCCTGCGCGAGGAGGAGCCGGCGGGGCGGGGCGTGAGCCGGCGCAGTGAGGGCTCGGAGGTATGGCCGGGGCCTTGGCGGGTCCCGCTCCTGGGAACAGCATGTCGCTGTGTGTTTTAGTGATTCCTTTGGCCTCCCCTGCTCACCGCCTCTATGAAAAATAAGCCAGCCTCTGCCCTGGGGCTGACACACGAATTCCCTGGCAGCCTTTGCCTAAGGCTCTGACTGCCCAGCTGATCCCTGGTCTACACCTGAAACTTAGATCGACCTTGCTCAGGGGGTTGAAAAATGTTACCCCTTGGGGCTTGTCTACCCTACCATGTGGGGTCAATCTAAGATACGCAACTTCAGCTACGTGAATAGCGTAGCTGAAGTCGATGTACTTAGATCTACTTACTGCGGTAAGTCGACAGCCGACGCTCTCCCGTCGACTCCGCTTGCACTTCTCGTTATGGTGGAGTACGGGAGTTGATGGGAGAGCATTCAGTGGTTGATTTATCACATCTAATTGACCCCCACCGGATTGATCGCCTCCTGCCGATCTGGTGGGTCGGTGTGTAACAAGGGCGATGCAAGTGAGGCACTTGCCTCAGGCGCGCAAAGCGGAGGGGCATAGCTCTACCGCCCAAGCCGGGGGGGGGAGAGCTGTGTTCGGCGGCAGCTCTACCGCCGCCGCTTCATTCTTTCTTCGACTGAGGGACCCGCGGCCAAATTAACGCAGAAGAATGAATGAAGTGGCGGTGGCAATTCGGTGGCAGGTCCTTCCCTCCGAGAGGGACTGCGGGACCCGCCGCAGAATTGACGCCAAAGAGCCTGGAGCCGGCTCTTGCCTCGGGCGCAAAAATTCCTTGTTACGGCTCTGTGGTGGGTAGTGTAGACAAGCTCTTGGTATTATAGTCAGGTCGACCCCAGTGTAGATGCGGAAGGATTCTTGCTCTAATAAATTTGTTAGTCTCTAAGGTGCCACAAGTACTCCTGTTATTTCTGTCAACCTAGCTACTGCCTCTCAGAGAAGCGAAATGCAGCAACAGAAAGCCCCCTTGCGTTGATGTAGGAAGCATCTACACCACAGCGCTACAGTGGCATAGCTGAAGGGCCATAGGTGCACTCCTGTAGTGGCTGTAGTGTAGACATACCCCGAGTTACATGGGGTTTAATCTGGCTGAGCGTGTTTCTTCCTCAGGCCGCTTAGCTGAGCCACACAGGGAACAGTTGGGTTAAAATGTGCTTTGCAAACTGTCCTTGGCCGGCTGCCACTTTCCAGTCTTGAGAGCAGATTTCGAAGAACGGTTTCAGACTAGCATCATTCAGCCCATGCTGGCAGCAACCAAGAGACACTGGCTAGAATGGTCATTTAAATCTATTTTTAAGAAGCATTTCCTAGCGGGCTCTTTTCTGTGGCATAGACTTGGCTTCCAACCAAACTCAGATACCGCTCAGTTACCCTTTACTTTAAATCCAAATCAGTCTTTGCTCCACATCCATTTTATGGTATCTTTTTCATTACAGTACAATATTGATATCAGAAATGTAGATGCAGGAAACTGCGTTTATAGACATTTTTCCTAAAGGAAAGAATTTCACTTTATCTAGTTTCTGGTGCTATTTTTCACCTCTATTATTTTAGATGTATGTTCCACATTTGGGCCTTAACAATTTAAGAGAGCTGCTCTCTCATCATATTTTTATTTCCTTGATTCTGTAGCAATATTAGATGTTGGCTAAAAATTGGACCTTATTGTTTTTCATTGCATTTGTGCAAGAGTGCAAATGTATCATAATGCATGATGTATCCCCACCCCCACAGACCTGTTTTGTTTTCTTTTGGAGGTAGTATAATAAAGTTTACCAGAATCATAGAAATTAAAGATGGGCACTTTAGAAAATAATACACTGATCAATCATTTGTCCAGTGTCTCTGTCTCAGAGTTGATGAAGAAGATTATGTTTCATTTTACTGGAGGATTCGTTCTGCACCTGTTAATTTTTAAGTACAGTAACTCTGTACTTTGTTTTTGCACCTGTTATTTAACATTTACCAGTGTGAATGAAACCTTTAACCCCTAGTGTTATATGTGTCCGTGTCAGACTCTGACCTCCCTCCAGCTAATCATGGCCAAAGAACCATGTTTAAAAGCCATATGTAAACATTCAAACTCATTTGCAGCAAAGCTGGTTTATGATAAATACCTACAAGAGATCTGCAGGGCTATGGCATTAGTTCCTGGAAATTCCTGAGAATGACTGCAGCACTGAGGTTCTGCCATGACACTGCAGTCTTGACCCATTTTTAGGTTCAGGCTAGAATAGTTAGATATCATGAGTCAGCCTCAAATTAGAAGGGGCACAGAGAATATAAAACAGCTCAAAATATGAAAAAAAAAGAAACACTGAACAAGGAATATTGTCTCCATGTTGCCAACTCTTGCAATTTTATTGCTAGTCTTGTGATATTTGGTGTTTTTCTAAAGCCCCTGTTTGGAATCAAGAGATTTCATGAGAAACTCTGCTTTCATTATTTTTTTAAATTAATTGTCTAGCCCTTTTGGTGGCAGAGAAGAGTTTGAAAATGTAAAGCAAGTTGCACCCTAAAAGGCACAGAAACCAGAAGGAAAAGAAAAAGAACCCCACATTTATTCTTTTTTTAAAATCTCATAATTTTTAAAACCAATTTCATGATTGTTGGGGTCTCATTTATGATCCTTGCTTGAACATTTGAGTTTGGCAATACAGATGAAACAGTAAAAATTAAAAACATGAAATGCCAGTGGGAAGCTAGAGGAACAAAAATTGTCTGATGTGAGGATATGGGGAAGAGAAAGTGATACCATAGTGAGAGGTGCTATATAAAAGCTTAAATAGAAGGCATCCTTAAGGGAACCTACATGTGCAATTTCAAGTATGGCTAATACAATATTTTAAATACTTACTGTAAGATTTTCACCTAGGCTTTGAGTGAATCAAGTTATTTTTGTTCTGCCTTCTTTTAAGGTGCATTTTTCCCTCTTGGCTTGTGCACCTTTCTGTATATCAGCAGCAAGTTAACTGTTCACCAAACGTATAAGTAGGGCCCTACCAAATTCATGATCCATTTTGGTCAATTTCACGGTCATAGGATTTTAAAAATTGCAAATTTCATGATTTCAGATATGTTAATCTGAAATTTCATGGTGTTCAATTGTAGGGGTCCTGACCCAAAAAGGAGTTGTGGGGGGTTGCGGTACTGCTACCCTTACTTGTGCGTTGCTGCTGATGGTGGCAGTGCCTTCAGATCTGGGCGGCCGGAGAACAATGGCTGCTGGCCAGGAGCCCAGCTCTGAAGACAGAGCCACCGCCAGCAGCAGCGCATATGTAAGGATGGCATGGTATGGTATTGCCACCCTTACTTCTGCACTGCTGCCTTCACAGCTGGCAGGGCGCCCTCTTCATAGCTGGACGCCCAGTCAAAAGCCACCGTTCTCTAGCCGCCCAGCTCTGAAGGCAGTGCAGAAGTAAGGATGGCAATACCACGACCCCTGAAATAACCTTGCGACCCCTCTGCAACTCCCTTTTGGGTCAGAATCCCCAATTTGAGAAACGGATTTCACGGTCCGTGTCGCGTTTTTCCATGGCTGTGCATTTGTTAGGTCCCTATGTATAAGCAGACAAGCACTGGGCCCAATCCTGCAGGCATTTACTTATGTGAGTAGCCATTACCTATGCAAAGAGACTCATTGAAATCAATGACAGTTGGGACTGTTTGCGTAAAGATAACTTACATAAATTAGGATTGATAGATCGCAATCAAAATCTAATTTTTTTACTTTATGTATTTAAAAAACAAAACTCAACAGTAATAGGTTAGAACAGTCTAATAAATAAACTCCAAAGTGTCTGGGACAGAGGAGTTTATGATCAACTCTTCAGAGTGTGACTGTGTCTCTAGAGATGAGCTAAGATTAAAATTTAATAATGAAAATAAAAAACAAAGCCAATTATGAATAGCTACTGTAACTAAAAGAGTGTATAACACTATTAAGATTGATCTATGTAGGATTACAGAAGAATTCTAAACTAACAAGCGATGAAGCTTGATGCAGTATCATTTGCCCACTAGAGTATTGGTTCAGGACAAAACATCAGCAGGAGGATTTGTTGTCCCTGCTTCCCACTGAGTAGCTGCGCTCAAGGTTCCGGAGGAATTGGTGATTCCTGCCTGGGAGCAAGAGGTCACAGAAGTGGTGGTGAGGTACCCAAAAGCTTTCGCAAAGTACAAGCTACAGTGCAATAAGATCAGTGCAGAGGTAGTGGTGCTGGGTTCTGATCTGAAGCCCCAGAAGCAATACAGATATGCCAAGAATGCTAAGGAAGGGATCAAAGAGACCATTGATGCCCTTCTGGAACAAGAAGTATTGGTGGAACCTGTTAGTCCGTGAAATTCACCAATATGGCTTGTGCTAAAAGCTGACAAGAAGACCTGGAGGCTCACAGTGGACTATCGAGAGCTTAACAAGGTAGCTCCCCAGATGGTGCCAGTGATGGCGAAGTTTCAGGAGGTTATGGTGGCAATTTCAGCAGGTGCCAAGTGGTTCACTGTATTGGATTTATATAGAGAACTATACCATCTTTAGAACGAAAGGTGACCTTGTTATGGCTGTCAGGAAGAGTGACACTGTGGGAGCTCCAATATTAGTGATACCTGTGTGTTTAAGAAAAGAACTTGTTGCTTTGGCTCATAGCAGGGGCATTTTGGTATAGAGAAGACAGTCAATAGAATGTTGACTGTGGGGTGGTGGCCTGGTTATGTAAGGGATGTTGAGCATCACATCCACAACTGTCTACCCTGTGCAGAGAACAACCCGGTGATAGCAAGGTAGTGAAGGGACACTTGCTGCACCAGCCCATAGTAGGTCCATGGTCTAGGTTGCAAATCGATTTTATAGGCCTGTTGCCTCAGGCCGGGTGAGGTAACAACTGTCTGGTGGTGATAGATGCTTTCTCAAAGTGGGTGGAGGCATACCCAATGAGGAACAACACAGCCAGTACCATGGCCAAGGTGCTGCTGGAGCAGACCTTTTCCAGGTTTGATCTACCTGATGTAATCGATTCAGATTAGGGCAGAGGTTTCATATTGCAGGTCACCCTCAAAGTTTGGGTTTAGTAAAACAAACCAATAGAACCCTAATGACTGCATTGAGGAAGATAGTGAAAGAATCAGGTAAAGATTGGGATAGAAAGCTCCCACAGATTCTCATGGCACAAAGGTCAATGGTAACTTCGCACAGCTTTACACCTCTCGAGGTCCTGACAGGTAGACTCATGAAGATCCCAGAGCAGTGGTGGCTAGGTGGAATGCTACCTGAGGATTATCAACCATGGGTTCTGACGGATCAGTTCATGAGTGAGTTGTTGGATTCCATCAGTAAGATCCAGAGACAGGTTGTGATTAACCTGAAAGTGAATAGAAAGCTAATGGACAAACACCTGGGGAACACTTTGAAGGTAACTGAGTGGAACATCGGGGACAGAGTGCTGTATAGGTTTTACTCAGAGAAAAAACATGTATTGAGCCCCAGGTGGCTGGCCCCCGTTGTTATTGTTAATAAAGAAAGTCCCACCGTTTACCAGGTTGAAATTAAAGGGAAAAAGAAGCAGGTCTTAAAGTGGTTTCACTCTTCCCAGTTGAAGAGCTGGAAGGGCCAATAAACATGTAGAGGAAAGAAGAGGTGAGCTCTGTCAGTACTACTTGCCCAGGGGGAAAGCAGAGGCTTCTATGGTGTGAGTCCCAGTAAGCTCTATCAGTGCTAAATATAGTAACCCATCCATTTTCTTTCTTTGTTTTCTAGGTGCCTCAGAAAAATGCTCTGCTGTATTTGTTTATGTCTATGGCCCTGCATTTTGGAAATGCAGTGATTGTTAACACTGGTGACCATTTTGTAATCAAAGGAATGTCTCTTCAACTTAAGGGCACCATAGCAATATACGCATATGAACTACTGAGCAATTGTTATGTGGTCTGGGAAGACAAGTCCAGTGGAAGGACTATGACTGCCTTCACGGTAGACAACTGAGAGTCAAATGTAACCCTATAAGATGTTAATGGGGACACGCTTACATCTGTGTATAGATTGGATGTTGGATGCAAGTGAGTGATTAGTGATACCTTTCTCACCGGCTGCACTCTGCAAGTGGCAGCAGACAGTGCTTCCCTTTGTTCATATGTGGAAACAAATGTGAATAGTTGGATGAAAGTTGGGGTACACACTATTGATATTGTAAGCAATGTCCAATATCAAATAAGAGACGTAGAGATTAATTTGTATACCTCTGTTCAAATGTTTACTAGACACATGCAGTGTATCAACTTCACAAACGTTAGATACTTTGGTTCGCAGAATAAGAACAAATTTTGTGACTATGGAAATGTTACATTCAGTGTTAGGTGCACAGGTAGCATCGATGTAGACGTAAATGTAAATGATACAGGTAAATGGGTTTTCACGGGCCCGTATGGTGTCAGGAAGGTCAAGGAAGTTATTGTTGTTCCTAGACCATATAAAAGTTATTTTGGGCCCATGGTGGTTAAGAGGGATGTAAAAAGACTACTGCTGATCAACTCTCGTTACTCCCTGAAAAAAATTATAATGCCACTTCAGTTAGTTATCTCTGCGGTACAGTATAGGTGTGTACTGTATGTAATGCCATTCCCAGTGGGATGGTGCTCCTGGCTGGAAAGCGTCACGATGAGGAACTCTAGACTGAGCAAAAGAGACATCCTGGCTATGATCCTAGGAGGGGTGGGCACTGGCCTAGGTGTTCTTAACACTATAGATAAGGAAATCTTGGCTAGCAAGAGAGGGGCTGTAGGCGCAGATATAGCTTCCCTATCACATCCACTGACAGCATCCCTACATCAATTGAGTGTGATGCAATATAGAATTGCTAGTGTCATGCCAGGATGGTTAAGGCTCCAGAAGCAGGATCATCTGAATATTATAACTGCTTTAGATGTCCTGCAGACCAGTGTGTCCATGGCTCTGTCCTGTATTCAGTCTCAGGACTGGATATTCACAGTAGCAAAAGATCTAATCAGAGATGGGTTTAGTGGAGTTCTGCCAATAGAGTTGAGGGAAGACCTCTGGAGAAACCTCACCAACTCCTTTGAACAAGATCACCAAGAATGGTGGAGGTTAATGAATTTCTCTTACAGAAATGAGATTAATACAGTTATTGCATTTGTCCTCACTATTGAACAGGCCCAGAGGGAATGGATTTACCCTTTGGTTCCACTGGGACTTAATGTCAATCAGTCCGTCCTTATGCCAGTAGAGTTGAACAGGTGTGTGCACGAGAAAGAGGGTACCTACAGGAGTGTTAACTTGAACTCCTGTGTAGAGGAGTATGATATAGGTTTATACCTGTGGCTCAGGGTAATTGATATGTCTCATATGTTTAGATCCTAAAGAGGGTAAATGCCACTACAGACTAAGTGCCAGTGATTACAACCGATCTGTTATCGTATTTGTGGATGCAAAATGCATCTGCATTAGAAGTTGGCGTCCAAAGTTTGTGGTAAATGATTTCTATGAGGTATATCACAATCCCTATGTTAACCTGTGCTCTGTACTATCTGTACAGGGATGTGATATTGATTTAGTTCTGAACAATGTGTCAATGCAAACTATTACCATGCATTATGTGCTATATGACCATGTAACACCAGTACACTTGGGTGCAAATCTTTCTCTGCTCAGAGAGATCGTATGTCATCCTCAGCTTAGACAGCAGTTAAAGCAGCTGGAGAAAGATGGGAAGGAAGTGATGCTTACAGTGCATCACTCTTCCAAGCAGATAGAATAGATTCTGAAACGAGTTGCCTCAGAATCTGGGTTTAGTCACTGGTGGAAGGACTGTTTAGTGGGGCAGTTAATCTGAATTAAATATGGAATATCTTGTTGCATCCGATAGTAACCGTATTGATCGTTCAGATTCTAATGATAATAGGAATGGTGGTATTGGTTTGTTGGGCCAGAAAAAGAATTTAAAAGGTTACCAATATTAAACAAAGGTTAATGTCAGGGTAATGATGAAAGGTAAGGTGCCTTTCAATCATCAACAACTGTGATAAAAACTAACCAAGGGTTTAAATCCAGGTAACGTTTGGGGTTCACTGGACAATGGACAGAACCTTATACAGGTATAGTATTGTGGTGACTCATAGTTTGTGTTACTGCACATGGCCAACAAAGAGGGGAACTGTAAACAATGAATCACCATTTTAGTTATTCTTACCCTCCTATGTCCTCCATCTTGGATGGGATTCTTGTTGTCCCTTAGTTCCAATTTGGCGCCCTTTTTCCAAGCACTTGTCCCTGATTGGACAGTCACAGCTTTGTTGGTGTTTGAAATCTTTTAGGTGGTTTGTGTAAGTAACGGATACTGCAATCTGCCTGGATACTGCTGGCAAATCTGCCCAGTAACCAGAAAAAGTGGGAAAGGACATGTGATCAGTGTGAAAATCTATATAAGGACTTGACACAGAGAGACTGGTTGTTGTCCATCCTAGTGGCAGCCTGTGTCTAAGTCTCATCGGGGGGAAAGCAAGGCTAGCTTGTTAGTACTATAGGACTTGGGGAAAGCAGGGTTAGCTCTGTTAGTACTGAAGGAGGTCTGAGAAGGAGAAGACAGAAGACCCGTGTCACTTACCATTGTTCCTGATGTCCTTGTCGGAGGTGTTCCTGAGCAGTGGTTCCTGGGTTCCTGGCAACACTTCCTGGTCGGAGAGTCTAGGGTTCTTGGTCGGTCCGGTGTCCTCACCTTGGTTCCTGCACGGATACAGTATTGTGTTTATGACCTTTATATATTTGTTGTCCACTCTTGTTTAGGGGTTTGGGTTCAGGTTTCATGCCTCTGTTGTGTTAAACCTATTAAGTGGTTTATTAATAAAATCCCTTTTCTATTTAAGTATACCTTTGTGATCGTTTTCACTGCTGGGAAGGTTGGTGGAGGTGGGAGGCTGACAGTGATAGATGCTGGGGGAGGGAGGGTGTTCCTAAACTGGGAGGGTCTGATTGTTTTGGATTCCTAACTGCCCAGGCAGTTCAGGAGGAGTAAAGTGTGACTTCCTGAGGAAACTACAATCCATCGGTGATCTTCCAGAAAACACCATCCTGGCCACTATGGATGTAGAAGCCCTCTACACCAATATTCCACACAAAGATGGACTACAGGCTATCAGGAACAGTATCCCCAATAATGTCACAGCTAACCTGGTGGCTGAACTTTGTGACTTTGTCCTCACCCACAACTATTTCACATTTGGGGACAATATATACCTTCAAGTCAGCGGCACTGCTATGGGTACCCGCATGGCCCCACAGTATGCCAACATTTTTATGGCTGACTTAGAACAACGCTTCCTTAGCTCTCATCCCCTAACGCCCCTACTCTACTTGCGCTACATTGATGACATCTTCATCATCTGGACCCATGGAAAAGAAGCCCTTGAGGAATTCCACCATGATTTCAATAATTTCCATCCCACCATCAACCTCAGCCTAGATCAATCCACACAAGAGGTCCATTTCCTGGACACTACTGTGTTAATAAGCGATGGTCACAAACACCACCCTATACCGGAAACCTACTGACCACTATACTTACCTACATGCCTCCAGCTTCCATCCAGGACACACCACACGATCCATTGTCTACAGCCAAGCTCTAAGATACAACTGCATTTGCTCCAATCCCTCAGACAGAGACAAGCACCTACAAGATCTCTATCAAGCATTCTTAAAACTACAATACCCACCTGCTGAAGTGAAAAAACAGATTGACAGAGCCAGACGAGTACCCAGAAGTCACCTCCTACAAGACAGGCCCAACAAAGAAAATAACAGAACACCACTAGCTGTCACCTTCAGCCCCCAACTAAAATCTCTCCAGTGCATCATCAAAGATCTACAACCTATCCTGAAAGATGATCCCTCACTCTCACAGATCTTGGGAGACAGACCTGTCCTCGCTTACAGACAACCCCCCAACCTAAAGCAAATACTCACCAGCAACCACACATCACTGAACAAAAACACTGACCCAGGAACCTAACCTTGCAACAAAGCCCGATGCCAACTCTGTCCACATATCTATTCAAGTGACATCATCATAGGACCTAATTACATCAGCCATACCATCGGGCTCGTTCACCTGCACATCTACCAATGTGATATATGCCATCATGTGCCAGCAATGCCCCTCTGCCATGTACATTGGCCAAACCGGACAGTCTCTACGCAAAAGAATTAATGGACACAAATCTGACATCAGGAATCATAATACTCAAAAACCAGTGGGAGAACACTTTAACCTGTCTGGTCATTCAATGACAGACCTGTGGGTGGCTATTTTACAACAGAAAAGCTTCAAAAACAGACTCCAACGAGAGACTGCTGAGCTGGAATTGATATGCAAACTAGATACAATCAACTTAGGCTTGAATAAGGACTGGGAATGGCTGAGCCATTACAAACATTGAATCTATCTCCCCTTGTAAGTATTCTCACACTTCTTATCAAACTGTCTGTACTGGGCTATCTTGATTATCACGTCAAAAGTTTTTTTCTCTTACTTAATTGGCCTCTCAGAGTTGGTAAGACAACTCCCATCTGTTCATGCTCTCTGTATGTGTATATATATCTCCTCAATATATGTTCCATTCTATGCATCCGAAAAAGTGGGCTGTAGCCCACGAAAGCTTATGCTCTAATAAATTTGTTAGTCTCTAAGGTGCCACAAGTACTCCTGTTCTATTCTCTGCCCACACATTCTTTTTTACCCTATGACTTTCAGAGTAAGGGAATTGGCTCATGATAGGCTTGAGACTTCCATTCAGGAGGACTACATATAGCACTTGGTTGTTCTGTGTTTGTACAGTGGCTAGCACAATGGTGCCCTGATCAGTGATTGGGCTCTCTATATGTTACCTTAATACAAATAATACATTATTATTTCTTCCTGCATGTACCCTCCTTTTACACTTGCAATGAAGCACAGCAGTCTTGAACAGCCTCCTGTTTATTGCACAAGGACTTCCAGGATCAGGGTCTCAGTGCTCAGCCTTACTTGTTCACGTCTAGCCTCTGCACATACTGTACTTGCTCCCTGCCCAGTACATTATGGGCCTGATTCAAAGCCCACTGAAGGTCATAGGATGTTTTCCATTGACTTAAGGAGCTTTGGATCAGACTATTTTTTTTAAGCATCAACTTATTTTCATTTAAAACTAAGTCAAGTCATGACAAGGGGCTTGGCCAGTGGTGTCATAACAACAACTGTCCTGTTAGGCAGAGTATACAGATCTCAGGCAAACATTCAGACTCCTGTTCCATGGGCTTAGTAAACCTCAACTCTGTAACTATTCCATGATGGGCAAATGTTGAAACAATCTTTACCATAATCTCAAGGGAGCTCATGAAATGGTGGGATAGCAAATGATGAGCGATCAGCCCAGGAATGATTAAAGGAAAAAGAGGCTGTCCTGTATTAAAAGGATGGATGTGATCATACATGAGCCAAGGTAACTATCCTCTCCTCCTTCACTATTCAGTGGGGCTTGAGAGCACTTATTTCAAAGTATAATATTGTAGATAATGGGCCCAGTCCAGTTCCTACTGCAGTCAGTGGCAAAATTCCCATTGGCTTCAAAAGGAAACAAGACTAACTCTAATGTCTGCAAATGCAAATATAGATTTGCAATATACAGTATAGAGAGTGATACAGTCACCACAAATCAGTTTGGACAGTTACAGCAGAGTGGTAACCATTAAAAAGTCAACAATTGCCAAGAGACTCCATACAGTCATCACAGTTATTTTAAGAATAAGAAAACAAACCTGTGGTATTTGAGATACCACAACATAGTAAATGTTGGTAAATGGTGGGTTTTTAAAGGCAACTGCACTAATAGATGGGAATTTACTGGAAAGAAAAGAGTATTTTTGCCCTCTATTTTCACTTTTCAACCCCTCTTTGATTTCCTGGAGCCCCATTGTATGATAAAACCAGAAGGTAATCAACAGTGATCTGCATTTTAAGAAGCCAATGACAAGCTTCTTTTGTATAAAGAACAGGAGTACTTGTGGCACCTTAGAGACTAACAAATTTATTAGAGCATAAGCTTTCGTGGGCTACAACCCACTTCTTCGGATGCATCCGAAGAAGTGGGTTGTAGCCCACGAAAGCTTATGCTCTAATAAATTTGTTAGTCTCTAAGGTGCCACAAGTACTCCTGTTCTTTTTACGGATACAGACTAACACGGCTGCTACTCTGAAACCTTCTTTTGTATGTAGATTTTAGATGAATATTTTGTATTCTGCCATAGTTGGTACATTGAAAGAATAGGGGCATGGTGGAAGGTGCTTATCCGGGAACTATAAAACATTTCATAGGTGTGAGTACTCAAGATGATAAATTAGTCATTCTCCAAATTAGTTCAGTTCCAGTCCTCCCGTGCCAGTTAGAGCAAATTAGATTTGATTCTGCAGAATACATTTTCTTTTGATGTTGATAATTTTCTGATAAATAAGGAGACGCTGGGTTTTGTTATGTAGTCAACAGCCCAATCCAGAACAACCTGGCACTTCTGGAGATCCCATGTGGTGACACTGGGGCCCAGATCCACAAAGGAACTTAGGCGTTGTAACACTGAGGGTTTGTCTACACTGGCACTTCGTCGGCAAAACTTTTGTCATTCAGGGGTGTTAAAAGAAACACCCCGAATGACAAAAGTTTTACTGAGGAAAAGCGCCGGTGTGAACAGCGCTTTGTCAGCAGGAGCTCTCTGACAAACAGTAGCTACACTGCGTGCCTTTTAGCAGCACGGCTGTAGCAGCACAGCCGTGTCGCTAAAAGCCTCGTAGTGTAGCCATAGCTTGAGCGTCCTGGCATCTAACTTTTAGGTGCCTAGAAAATGATAACACCACTGCAACCCACAAAGCCTGAGATAGGTGTCTAGGCTACCTATACAATGAATGGGAAGAGATAGCACCTGAGACTGCAATCCACATAGCCAGCATGCTAGGCAAGGAACTGCCCAAGCTAGCCAATGGGACATGCCGACCAGAGGGGGAGTTCTAAGCCCCACCCTCTCCTGGAGATAGGTAGCTGAACACCTTTCTTCCCCTGGCTGAAAGCAGAGCTAGGTGCCCATGTCATGTGTGGGGCCCAAAACAAAATGGTGGGAGGAGGAGCCATTCCCATATAACCTTCAGCTTAGTGGACTGGGTACTCATTCAGGATGTGGAAGACCCCAAGTTCAAGTTACCCCTCCTCCTGAGAGGGAGAAGGGATTTGATTAGGGATCTGCCACCTCTCAGCTGAGTGCTCTAGGCTATAGAGTCATTCTAACTCTTTCACTGGCCCAATTAATATTTAATTAGTCAATTATAATTAAAGGTGAACAACTTCAATAGGAGAGACTGAGGGAGACCTACATCAGAATATTCCATAGTCCAACGGTTAGAGCATCACCTGAGAGGTGGCAAATCCCTGTTCAAATCCCTTCTCCCCCTCAGGAGGAAGGGAGAGTTAAACAGGGAGTCTTCCATATCCTGGGTGAGGACCCTAACCGCTGAGCAATAGATTATAAGGGGGCTTCTCCTGCTCCCCTCCATCCCGGCCTGCCAAATACACAAACCAGATGGGCTGCTACTTGGGCAGCCAAATGCCTACCCGTCCTGGTGTGTGAATTGTTCTTGGGCTTAGGCAGGAGATAGGCGTCCGGCTGCCTATCATGAGGCAGCACCGCGCAAACGCAGGTGCGAGATAAGCATTTAGGCACCTAGAGTGATGCTTCAGTGCACGTTGCCAGAGGCAAAGACTTGGTCACCAAGTGAATATTGTTGCCTATGGAGTTAGGCAGCAGCCAAACAGGAATTTTATGGATCACAGTGGTGCCTAAAAATAGGACTTAGGTGCCTACATACCTTTGTGGATCACACCCTAGGTGCCAAGGCCCGGATCAGGAAAGCAATTAAGCACATGCTTAACGTTAATTTAATGCATTCACTTCCATGGGACTTAAGCACGTGCTTATGTGTTTTCATGAACAGAGAGATTCTTTCCTGTATTGGGGCTCAAAAGCTATGTTAGCCTATCTGAGGTTTAAAGAACTGGGGGAACTATCAGAGGTCAGTCAGCATGCAGATGAGCAAAGAGTTACCTCTGGCTTCAATCTCTTTTATAGCCTGCAAGAACACAATGGGCCTGCTCCTGCTCTCACTTACACAAGTTTTTGACAAGTGTAGCTCCACTGAAGTTACTGGAATACCTGCTGATTTACTCCAATTTACTGAGCTCAGTATCAGGCCCTACACATTTACATTTAAGATGTCAGACAAAGAGAGTTTTCCTGTCATTCCACACACCTTGTCACATTGTGCAAGTGATTTCACATTTTTTTCCTCTGTTTTAAGTTCTTCACTGGGACACACCTGATATTTATGTATTAGTTGGTTTTCAGATTGCAAAATATGGCCTTCTACATTTTCAAACGGTCTTAAAAATGTACGCAAAATAAACTAAAGAATAAAGTCCTTTTTGTGGCCATTTGCTTTTGCTTTTTACAGCTAATCTCTACCCATGAATTACTTTCATTATTAGTTCTTTTCTTGCATTTCTATATACAAAAGCAAGCATCTGGAAGAGAGTCTGAAGTGTGTTTTGAAAGCTGGATTGAAAATGCTAGCTAATATAGCTCTTACTTTAAGTGCTGAGTCATTCAAAACAAGGAAGGTTGCCAACAACCTGATACAATATTAGTCATGTTAACCGCAAAATAGGTAGCTTGGTACCTGTATGCCCTTTGTCATCCTTTGATCTACCTCATCCATCACAGCCAGGTGAGCCATTGTGTCCAGGGTTCCCGGGGACTCCAGGATGCCCTTGAGAGTAGCTGTCCTGTTTTCATGCTGACTACAATAGCCAGCAGTATAATCCAGAGTTTCGTTTTTTGGAGGTTATGTGAATTTGGCTGAACGATTCAAGAAATGAAAATGAAATCGCCCTGATCTATCTGTCTCCCCCTGTTGTCTCTTGTCTTAAACGTAGACGGTAAGATCTCTGGGGGAGGAACCGTCTTTTTGTTCTGCGCCTGTGCAGCACCTCGCACAATCACTGTTATCAGAGGGAATCACAGGCACTCTGCCCCTTCCAGGATCAGGCCAGTAAATTGCATTTCAGTACATACCCCACAATCTGAACATAGTTTCTACCTAATCCATACCCTGACTGGGTCAAAAATCAACCTGGTTTCATAGATATTGGTGAAAGTGACCTGAGTTTGAAGTTTGTAATAAAATCCCAATGCAGGTAATTATGATCACCTTTCAAATTTTGTTGAACAACTATCTCACACTTCTAAAAGGAAAGCGTAAACATTTCCACCCCTCTCCTCCTGCCATACTAGCCCCAAAAGCTCAGTTCTAGGGAATAAAAAAAAAGCTGTTAATACCATTAGAATTTAAAATATGGGGAAAGAGAAGTCAATCCTTCTCATTTTAGCATTTTGGGGATGACTAATTTATAACATCTACTGCTGGCAAAATAGTGATGTTAAAATGGAACCACTGCACATTCCTAGTATGAGAATAATTAACTGTTCTTTTACTGCCCAGATCTCTATCCTATTCCCATGGAAAGAGTCAACAGCCAGACTCCCACTGACTTCAATGGGAGCAGGATCTTGGGCCTTTATCTATATATTTAAGATCGACAGTACTAACCTGTGTACACTGGCAAATATAAATTTGAATTCTTTGCTTCAGCTAGATCAGATATTTACTTCTAAAATGCTCTTCATTTTGTATTTAATGAGTGGACTATAAGGACTCCAAGAAGTGATTTCCCCACCCAGCCATGCCTTAAAGCCAAACAAGCAAAAGGAGTTAAGCCATCAAAAACTGTATTAACATAAAATAAGGCAGTAACATGGAGGAAAATGTAATAATAATGCTACTGTTGCCCATTAGACTGAGTGAAAAGATGAACTTCTGAGCCTTGCATGTTTGTGCCATGTGAATATGATCAGTGATATAGTACTCCTTGGTGCAGGCTATTTATAGAAATCACCACAAAGTCCTATTTCCCTGAACAGCAGTATGTAAGAATATACAGAACACAGGCGGTTTCCTTGCTCAAAAATCCCCAAGTGAGCCACTCTGTCTAGCCCTGTGCCCAAGGAGACGCTGCCTCCCTGCTGCTACTTACTTTCAGGATCACACACAACTGCCTCTTCTGGCTTAGTCATACAATCTGCAACCAACCCCTGCATTTGGCATCCCTAGGGAACCCTGGAGCTCCACAACTCCCTCTGGGCTTCATGCTCTGACCAGGTGGCTTGGGCCATTAGCCTCACAACACCTGCCTATAGTTACCCTTTCAGGAGAGAGTCTCTCCTGCCTTAATGCCTCTTAATGGAGGACCATTGCAGTACATTAATAATGAATATCCAACAGCCTCATCTCTGAATGCTGCTGGCGTTTGTTAGTTGAGAGCCTGATTTTGCAATGCTTATGCACACTGAGTCGCAATTATGAGGAATATTTTGGGTAACTTAAGTAGGACTACTCATGCGAGTAAGTGATAGTCAATATGAGTAGATTTTACACAACTGGTGCTTAAATAAATTCTCGCATTAATGTGATTGTATGCTGTGATCATTATTTCTTATCTCTTGACAAAATTATTGATAATTTTTCTGCAGTCACCTCCCTTTCTTCTGCTTGAAAAATGCAAACACAGAATATTAGCTAAAAAAGGATTAGCTAATGACAATACATAGTTAAGTATAACCAGGTTTTCTTGGGGGGTTATTTGCTTAATTTGACTTCTCAGGGAAGAACTTAATTTTGAGACACTTTTCATAAACTTTTTGTTCTGTCGCTAGATAATTTCCATGTCCCCCAGCGAAAACTCTCAGACTGTGGTCAGTGGAACACATGCTAGCTGGACACCTGCTGCTAGCTCGCCTCATTCTTTCCAGGGGCTAATTTGCAATAGTCAAACTAAACATTCATTAAATATTTCCCAACCATTACTGTGCTCTGTAAACGATTGCCCAAAGGACGGTATGTGATTGCAAAAGGGAGAAGTGGTCCATGGCGTTGTGAATAGCAGGGGCGGTGTCCACAAGACAATCTCTCTGTTAAGACACGGTGCACATCACGGAAAAGTTTGACAGCCCCCTATCCCTTTATACACAGGACACACGTCTTGGTGCCTTAAGCTAGAATAAATCCTGGAGTCTTCAATGGGGGTGTTGCTTGCCTAAGCCGTATACATGTACTCACCTGCACACAGGATTGTCGGTCTTACCTAATCCATCGCTTCCTTGTACACTGCTGTTTTCAGGGATCTTTCACTTAAGTGTGAGTGCTACATGTGAAGGAATGTAGGCCCCAAGCATGTGCAGTGAGGATGACCAGTTTGCTTACTGAGTTCTTAGAGGTCAGTTTAGTTTTCAGATGTGTTCAATAATTAAAATAGAGATTAAAGCCAACGCCAAGCTCTTTAAGTGGCATATTTATAGTATTTATTTAAATGCTAAACTCTAGTGAACTGTACTTTTGCTTTTTCCACTGTCACCCAGAAGAAAAGTATTTAATTACACAGCATTCCAGTTAGACTTTAAAGAGTTAGTCTTTGATTTATTGTTATTATTTATTGGTTGTACTGTAGAACCCAGAGACTGTCATCAATATCAGGCCACCATTGTGCTACACAAATGTACTATAAAAGAGTCCCTGCCCCAAGCACCTTACAAGCTAAATAGGGTTGAGACTTGACAGCAGGGGAACGTAGGACCCCTAACAAAGGAGTAGGGGGGCCAAAAGAGTGACAGTCATGAGACCACAGGGTTGCAAATATTAGCAAGTGTATAATATGGAAGTAACTTAATTTGGTTTGTTTGTTTATAAAGGAGTAAACTGAGCGAACAAGAAATTTTAATTAATAACTAACAGGCTACCCAACTAGCCATTCAAGCATGAGTCAAAGCAGTCATGCTATTAGAGCAGGAGTAGGCAACCTATGGCACGCATGCTGAAGGCGGCACGCGAGCTGATTTTCAGTGGCATTCACACTGCCCGGGTCCTGGCCACCGGTCTGGGGGGCTCTGCAATTTAATTTAATTTTAAATGAAGTTTCTTAAACACTTTAAAAACCTTATTTACTTTACATACAACAATAGTTTAGTTATATATTATAGGCTTAAAGAAAGAAACCTTCTAAAAACGTTAAAATGTGTTCCTGGCACGCGAAACCTTAAATCAGAGTGAATAAATGAAGACTCGGCACACCACTTCTGAAAGGTTGCCGACCCCTGTATTAGAGCAAGTATTGCTGAGTAATCAAGGTGGCCATAACTTGGTGTTTTAATTGTGTTGTATTAAAAACTGATGCTTTCTATGGGCCTGATAGAAGTAGAGTGACTGAGCAGCATTGGGTCCACAGATGCTAAATGTGAGCAATGAAAGACAAAACATATGTGTATTATCAGAAGTTAGTGTGTCACAGGAAATGGACACAATTCACCCCCCTGGTGCAAGGGGCTGGAAATTACTATGCCCAATGGGGATTCACACACTGCAGGGACATGATGAGTCTTTTCAGTAAACTGAACCAATTAAAAAGCTCAGATCAGAACACTTGAATAGTTTCAGAAAGGATTGTATCACCATCTTGTGGCAATATCAAATATTCCTGGCAATATGCTGCAGTATCTAATGGCTTGTTCTACCTTTGATATGACACAGTGTGCTTCAGGAAACATGTTCTTCTTTCTCTGAATGAAGTTCCATGGCCTGTCTTCATGCTAATGAAAAGCAGAAATGGTAGCAAACAACAAAACATCCATCTTCTCCATACCTGTTGGCCAGTTATTTGGCATTTTCCCAAGATCTATTACACTCAGTCTCCTCTCTTTTATACAGTGTTTTGGTTAAGAAAATCCATGCATTGATGCTGGCGTAGTGCTCTACTAGGAGTGCTCTATACAGCCATGCTGGAGCCCTAACTTGATTTCCACTCCTGCGGCTCCCTTTCTAAGCGAAAAGAGATTGTGAATAGTGTAAAGGCCACGCACTCCACCTCTGAGAGACAAGAATGCCTTGAATCATTAATAACCACAACCTTGATGGGCTCCCAGACTGAAGCCAGTCCCATTCAGTGAGTTTCAGCTGGAAAAATGAAGGCTGTGATGCAGGAGCCAAATGTTAGACCCAGCTCTTTTGTACAACTGCACCTGCAATAACCCTGAAAAATTGGCCAGAAATAGTTAAATAATAACCAAAAAATCCACCATGTGCACTCAAATGACATAGTTTGGAAAGGGCAGGAGAATACAGTTCTTTGGACTGAATGTTGTTTTAATTTATTTTGTTAGCAACTGACTATAATGCTGATGAGCAGGGACTACATGGGTAACAACCATGAAAGATAAAGATATGATAGAACCAGTCTCGGTTGGGATCCCTGACTGCTTCTGTAATAAAATAATAAGAATGCAAGGAACATTTGCATAGGGATTTTACTCTGATTTCGTGAGTGATGCTGAATTTTGTTATACTGATCCAGGACCTACCAGTGCAGAATAGACCATGAGGAGAGAGGAGCTGGCTGCCAGACAATACTCCATATATAGTCTCCAGGCCAAGTTCAAGCCAGTTCTTACTTTACCTAAACTCTTTCACCCAGTGTCCAAATTCACCTTATCTTAATTTCTGGATCTCCTTCCTCATGTTCTAAAGCCCAGACACAGGGATACTGCACTCCAGCCTCTCTCTCCTGGCCTCAGAGGGGCTTAGTGCTAGTGCTCCTCCTTCCCCCAGCAGCAGTTTCAATATTTTGAAAATCACAAGGAAGGAGAAATCCTTTATAACAGGGGTCGGCGACCTTTCAGAAGTGCTGTGCCAAGTCTTCATTTATTCACTCTAAGGTTTCGCGTGCCAGTAATACATTTTAACGTTTTTAGAAGGTCTCTTTCTATAAGTCTATAATATATAGCTAAACTATTGTTGTATGTAAAGTAAAAAAGGTTTTTAAAATGTTTAAGAAGCTTAATTTAAAATTAAATTAAAATGCAGAGCCCCCCAGACTGGTGGCCAGGACCCAGGCAGTGTGAGTGCCACTGAAAATCAGCTCGCGTGCCGTCTTCGGCACGCGTGCCATAGGTTGTCTACCCCTGCTTTATAAGTTCTTCACAATGCTCTTTTCTTCCTTGTGAAATGCAGGTGGATTTTTTGGCCTAACAAGGGCAGCTATGCCCCTCTCTTTGCTAACCTCTTTTCTTCTCACACACACAGCTCTGAACTTTGCTGTCACAACACCCCTGTAATGTACAAATCAGTAACCTTTTACTGGCCTGCAAAGTACCTGTCATGTTATTGGCACTATCTGAATAACACCACACGTTAAAATGAGCTATCAAGTAAAAAACATCCCAGGTCACAAATTACACTCCCAAAGTAAAATTTAACATAAAGACAAAAGAGAAGGAAACAGATAGCAGGTAGATGGAAGGTACAAGCGATCATCAGTTTGCATGGGCGCTGTGTTGATCTGCTGAGGGCTTGCTGTGTAAATGATAGATTCTGCCACATACCCATTTCTTTTGTACTGAAACCTTGTGATGGGATGTACCTGGCCCTTTGAGGCCCCCCCTGCTGGAGGCCTCATGGTCCCCAGGAAAGGTTTCAATGGCACACGGGAGACCCAGGCTTTGAAAGGCCCATGTAATTCTCATTTTCTGGGACAGCCAAATGGTGGAAGTCAAAGGTTCGAGCTTTGAGAGGAAGGGAAAGGAATTTGCAAGCCCTACCATTCTGCCAACACGAGAGCACAATATTTTTGACATGAAATTTCTGTGACATATGCTCTTTCAAAGACAACATTTTGTGGCGATTTAGTCAAAAAGGGTGGGTTTTTTGTTCTGAGGGAGACTCTCCCTCCACTCTGTAGCCTGCTGGCTAGGGATGTGGGACTTAAGTCCTGTCAGGGACCATGGGTCTTGTACCCTGCCCCACAGGGCTCTTAGGAGTTAGGCAGTCCCAACCTGCCATCCTGGGACCTGCTAAGGGCTGCTAGAGTAACAGAGCTGAACTCTAAGAGGACTGCAGTCCTACACTCTGATTGGTGGAACCCTGGGGGTCTGGATTGGTCCCCAGCCTCAATTTAACCCAAACACAGGAACAGAAAGTTGTCCATGCAACTGTGTTCTGCCTGCTCAGGGCTGCTTCCCTGGCAATACCTCTTCCTGCTGCTAATCTCCTGGTAACCTGACCCTGCCTGCCTGCCTCCTGACACCTGACTCCCATTTTGCCCTCTGACCTGGTATATGACCCGGCCTGACTCCCAAATCCTGCTCCAACCACTAAATCAAACTGCCCACATCCCGGTTGTGACAAGTCCCTTCTGCGCCTGACGCAGAGCAATCTGGGATGAAAAACTTTGCTCTGAATCAGGCACAGCAGGGATTTGAACCTGGGTCTCCTACATCTCTACCCACTGTCCAGCCGACAGCATGCATGTGCATGCACACATACACACACCTTCCCTGACATAATTCCATTTTAGAAAAAATGTTCAAAATTTTGTTTTTATTCCCATGTGGAAGGGAAAATTTTGAAACCCCAAAAGTTGCTGCAAAATGGAATTCTCCTCTGTTCAGCACCAATTTCATTAGTGCCAGAAAATGCTACGCTTATATTTACTTCCAAGGGGTACTGATGGGTACTGTCTGTCAGATGAAAGGTGGCAAGGAGCAATGATAGTGGAGACACATAGTTGGGGCAAAACCAGGTTTAAAATATTTTCTTAATGATGAGGAGTTAAACTCTGGAGTCAAACTTAAGTGGTTTTGTTTAAAATTAGTCCAGGCTATACAGTGTAGGTGGGTACAATCATAAAACCAATAGAGGAGAATATGACATTTTTGCTCTAAAGAAATGTGATAATAGAAGTATTTAAAACCCCTGTGAAAAGACAGACAAAAAAACCAGCCACCAACATTTTTTAAAACTGAACAATATAATTTTATAAGACAAACTGCTGAGGAATATCAGTTTTGTCCATTATTTAATTAAAACATACAGTAAGAACAAAATAATGCAAATGTAGGTTTATACTCATTTCCAGAAAATAGATTCATTTTGACAAACCACGTATTAAGCGGAAATAAATCTTGCAACACACTGATTACTTCAGAACAAGTCACCGCAGTCCTATACATTGTACTTTAGCTGTCAACAGCCAATTCATCTGTTCTGTAGCCATGACACTTGATTTACGTGTAACAGCACGCAGATGGTAAGATGCACAAAGCATGTACATAAGATAAAATGTTACAAAAACATTTGTCAAGTAAAATACATATGCAAGTCATCTCTAATATTTACAACAAAAAGTCTTAAATTACAGGATCATTCAGAAGGCATCTCGTAAATACAAATGCCACAGACATAGAAAAAGAAAGGCAGTCAATGAAAGGTACTGTATTTGTTATGGCGAAGAACCTTTGGCTCCCAAACTCCAAGTTATGATCATTTAAAAAATAACTAAATGTGGAATATTCGTGTATTCTATCTTCAAACTCCTTCACTGCTTTTCACTGTTAAAAATCAATGTGAAATTCAGCATGGCAAAAGCCACTTGTAAAACAAACTTATTTTGTAGTAAGATCAAAACTCTTAGATGCAGTTACGTTTTGGCATTATCCCAACCCAAAGGAAACACATTCAAGGAAGATTGTTTTAATGCTTTTCAAGCATAAAAGTCTGAGGTTATCTGCTCAATAGGTAATAAGGAAGGCTCTCCCCAGCCTGTGCTTTACCTACATGAGGCACAGCTGTGCTTAATTGTTGCATTAAAACATGAAATAACTTAAAGCAAAGAAAAATGGGATGACATTAATAGCTATTGAATTCTGATTTTTCTATTGATATGCACATGAAAAGCCATTTCATCAGGAGTCAGACAATGACAAGGTTCTTTTCAAGGTAGATTTTGATAAACTACTACCCATCATATTTAATTTGCAACTGTTCTCCCATGAAGACTCTACAATCATGCTGAACTTCTTGGTTAATAGGTGCTTTGATTGTTGGATAATGTAACAATGTTTAACTATGATATCTTCAAAACCCTGTGATGGAGTCTCCCTTTGGCCCATTTTGTGTCATCCTGCCATCAAGTGTGCACATTCTTAGACCACGGATGAATAAATTAGCCAATAAAATGTACATAAACATGCCATATTGATCTCTCTTTTTCCCACCTGGTGCAAGATTAGGCTTCATGGAAAGACACACAGAAGATGATAAATAAACCAGATGCATATGCAATATACTGTACATAAAACCTATCCTGACTAATCTGCATCATGAAATGCTTTGCCTTGCATCTCGTTGAAATGAATGAGGTTCTCCTGAAGAAAGGAACTTGTGCATCCAAAAGCACATTCAAACCTTTGCCTTCATTTCCAAGGCTAAGCACCGCTATGCAAAGAAGAGTCTTTGTAGGTACTCACATGCCAGTAAGTACATTCAGAAATCTAATTTGCTTTCCAGTATTGCCACAGGGACTAGCTTTTTGGAGTGGAATAGGTTTTATCTAAGACAAGTGTGTAACCATGGATGTGCCTCTCAAACTCTTTAGGCTCATGCCAGCATGACATAGATAGCTGATGGGGGGGAGGAACAGCTGGGTGTACAATGCAGCCCAGGAGTCTTTTCCTGTGTCTAGGGCAAAACTTTCCAAATGTGTGTGGTGAAGCTAGGACTTCAAAAACGTCTGCTTGCCTAATGCATGTGCATAACTTGCACTCGTACAGCAGAACTGGGCAACTGTGCAGACAAATGGCTACTGAGAAATACAACATGGCTACCCATTTTAGTGGGAGCACAAGTTTAGGTGCCTTCATCTGGAAATACAGTCCTTATACTTACACTGAACATTCAGAATTATCTTTAAAAAATCTGAAAGGAGTTGGCTTATATTACAAAGACATTAAAAAAATACCCAGCAAGTTGTTTCACTGGCTTTCCCGCACACTTTTTTCCCCAAATTGGATCATTGCTCAGAAAAAAAATGCCTGTGAATAATTTGATCTGCCATGAAGCAGTTCTCAAACATTTCAAGTTTTCACTCCACTAATAAATAGGAAAAAAGCACAAGCACTAAGGTTTACCACACACTGGACAATTCAGTTCAGCATCAGCAGAACTTCCCAGTTATTGATAAGCTACGTACAGAAGGCATTTCAAATGTACTGTTCCCAAAATGCATCACTTAAAGTTAAAACCACTTGTTAGTAAAAGGTCATGTATGTATCCATCGAAAATTGAAGTGTAAGTATTTTTCTAACACATCTATTGACAAACATTTATTCGTGTGCATCCTTAGTGAGCTTGTTCATGCTTTGTAGAAACTACCATGGTTATTAAATTATTTTACACTCCAACTTTTGGACTCTACAAGACTGGCTACAAGTAAAAATAGAAAGAGTAACAACAGCAGAGTTTAAAATAAGGCTTTTTACATTGTCAATAAGATGCCTGCCCATTAACCTATTATTTGTTCTTCACATATTTTTACACATTCATGGCAAAGATGATTTTGTTCATTTGTCAAAGAACACTCCTGGAACTGCCTTTATTATTAGATAATGCCCCTAATCAGCAGCATAGGAATCTTGTAATGGTAAAATATTTGAAATAAATCCTTTACAAACCAGTGCTGAAACCTATGGAGTCTCTCCTCCATACTTTTTAATAACTCTCATTAGCATTAATGAGAACTACACATGACCACTGGGAAAAATGATCAGTGCTGCCAGTTCCAAGATCCTATTTTCTCATACTGGATTTTTTTTAAAGGTATTCTTTCAAATCAAACCATATATTACAGATCCTGGCCAGAGCTGACCTTAGCGCAAAAAAAAAAAAAAAGTCATCCTTCTCCAAGAGAAACTGATGGTTCTCAGTCAAAGCCCATTTCTGATTCCACCAACGTCTTTTGTCCATACTGGCGGCATCTTCTCTTTAACATTTTGAAGTAATAAAAACCCACTGTCACTTGACTGATGTGTAAGAGGCTCAGAATCAAAGACAGCTTCAGGAACTTGATGGAAACTTTTGTTACAGTTCCAACACTTTAAATTCCATCCATATACAACTTTCCAGTTAAAGTGTGAATTATATAACCAAAGCTATCTAGTGCCAGCAGTCTCTCATGGTTCCTTAACTTTGCATTTTTGTATGTTCACATTATCTTCATTTGATTAAAAAAACAAAACACTTTAGTTTTTATACTGAAACACAGGCATACTGAATTACAGAGAAGAGTGTCACAGGATAAGAGGTGTGGGCAAGAAATGAAATGTATATGGAAGTGCATTCAAGAATGCAGTATGGTGCCTTGGTTGGAAAGAATCATTTGGTGGGTCCTTCCTCTTTCCAGTCCTTGTATGCAGTAAATACATAAATCCTTGCAGTCTTTTTTGTTCATTTTCCGTAATATGGAGTCAAAAAATTTCTCTGTTCTAACCTAGAAGATAAGGCCTTGCGGGACTTCCTATTGCCATTTGGCAAATGTAAAGAAACATTGAAAAAGACAGGAAGTGTTAAGGTCCACTAGTTTCTGCATCCACATCAAGTTAAATCAGGTGGGATTCACTCACCTGATCCTGATGGATGACCCCTGCTCAGTGATCCAAAGGAAGAGAAAAATCTCCTAAAGTCCCTTGCCAATATGCCCTGAGGGAAGAATTCCTTCCTAATCCTAAATTTGGCCATCAATTCACTATTAAGGAAAATGAAATGTTCAAATGACCCTACCATTAATGCAGTGCGACTAAAAAGAGAGATTAGATGCTGCTACTATAGAATAACAGCAATTTGCCTTCGTCACCAAGTGATGTGCTCCTCATTAGCAATGCTTATTGACGCATGTCAACATTTACTTCAGAACCATCTGGATTCTTCATCATAGAACCTCATGAACTTCATTTTCCTTCTAGACAAAGGTGATGTTTTTGGCTCAGGCAGAGCTAGGTCTTTACCTCCAAAAGGGAGAATTCATGGTTTTCCAGCTCAAACATGTTCAACTACGTCCCAAAGGTTCTTCTCAGGAAGACATCTCTCCTTCAGCCAATGTCCTTCCAATGACTTTGGCCCTCTCATTTCTTGAATGGGGTAAGTTTGTTGAAGGTGTGCCAGAAAAGGGATGGCTTTCGTTTGGGTTCTGCCAGGGCAAAGACCTGCTGCTGTGGAATGCTGGTGGGGACAGTGATGTGGCGTTGATGAATAGGATGTAAACTCTGGTGTGGAGGAGGCATGGGACATCCATTATAACTTATACCTGCAGAAGGAAAAAATGAAGAATGTGTGAGACAAATGACAAAGTAATCAACCCAGAGAAAATGCACAGAGCATATGGGCCAAATGCAGCTCTCAATGAAGTCTGAAACTTGCCATCATAGTCAACAGGAGTAGATCAGATCTTATCATATCTGACTTTCCACTTTTCTATTTTGTTCTTAATTTTGATTGGGTAAAAAACAAATAATTGTATGACCTCAAATATCTTTACAGTATTGTCCAGAAAATCAGCAGTAGTTTAACAAAACCAGACAACATGTGCAGAAGCATTGTGCTTTTAAGAGGAAAGATGGTTAATGTAGCAGACACTTTGACTTTTTAAGCAATAGCTGGGTAAGATTATGTAAAATGTTCTGACTGGTGAAGAAAAGGTACCTTGGAGGGGAAAATAGTTTTCCAAGGTAATACTCTCTGACTTTGACATTTGAGTATTGAGATCACAATCTCCTGATCAATATTTTACAGCCATTGCCCTGAAAATCTGGCCCAATTTGTAACATGCCATTTATTCATATATATTGAGAGATAGATATGTTTACATATTAATATGCACATAAGAATCTCTCAACTGCAGATCAAAATTTTGACATTGATGCATTTGAACAAAGACAAAAGTCATGCCTCTTCCAGCCTTCCAGGAAAGCACCCCAACCAACTGCCCACTCAGACCCATGCTGACTCCCAGCTGCTCAACTCATCCACTCAACCCATCAAAAAGTGATCCAAATCTCTCTCTCACACACACAAAACCATTTAGAATTTTATTTTGAATACAACAAAATCTCGGTCCAAAGAATATTTTAAATCAACAGTGTTGAATTCTAGAGAGAACTTTGGTGGAAGGGTCTGAACATGGGAATGGAACCAGGGATTCCTTAGTTTCTAATCCCATCTAAATCACTGACACCCTCTGTACCTTTAAGCAAATCACTCAACTTCTCTGTTCAGGTCTTCTTTTAGGTGGGGCTAATACTAACTTGCCTGTCTGAAGGCGTTTGTGAGGGATTATTTAGTAAATAGTTTATAAAGGGCTTTGAAGTTGAAATACATGCTAAATAAAATCACTTTAGAAAGTCTAACCCCAAAAGAGATTTGCAAAGGATCAAAGAGAATGACTATATTTGAATATGTAAGCAGAGTCTGAATGAGCTCTCCCTTGATATCTAGTGATGAGCTGTGGAAGAGGACTTCAGGAGCCGATCTCGTTTGCATGGGCACACCCACCTGGCCTAGGTGCTTAGCATGATGAGATTGCTTGCCCAAATGGTCACTTTTGGCGGTGTGGGATCCCCAGTCTCCTTGTTTTTGGGGCAGGAGTAATAAAGGGTTGTTATCCTTATGTGAATCAAGGGCAGGAGAACTGAACTTGGCATTTCCCAATCGTGGGACTCACCCTCAACTAAACAGCACTCGCTAGGCAGGGGACATGGGTTCCAAAGCCCAGTGAGTTGAGACAGGATGGGAACAGGTACTTGTCCCTCATTGGGTACGTCTTCACTACCCGCCGTATCAGCGGGTAGCAATCGATTTATCCGGGATCGTTAAGACGCGATATATCAATCCCCGAATGCGCTCACCGTCGACTCCGGAACTCCACCAGAGCGAGTAGCGCAGTCGACGGGGGAGCCGCAGCCATCGATCCCGCGCCGTGTGGACCCCAGGTAATTCGATCTTAGATACTTTGACTTCAGCTACGCTATTTGCGTAGCTGAAGTTGCATATCTTAGATCGATCTCCCCCCCCCCCCCCCCCAGTGTAGACCAGCCCATTGTGTGGACCCTGCCTAAGGCACCATCGGACTCTTCCTCTCTCTACTGTGTAATAGCAGAGCTAATTTAGACTCAATTGAGAGTCTTGTTACATGCTGCAGGGCTGAAATCACTGATACCTAGGTCTAAGTATTAGACCTGCTTTGGGACAGTGTCTCTGATGTAAGAGACTGCCCAGTGTGCACCAGCAGTGAGGCTCCCCAACTAACAGCTGAAGTCACTGACAGCTGTGTTAAGTGGTGGGCCCTGAAGATAGTAGGGCAGCTGGTGGTGAAGCAGGGTGAGTGGGCAGAAGGGTGGCTGGCAGAGAGGGCCGGCGAATGAGTGCCCGAGCAGTGGCATGAGTAAGGTGCCTCCTTACACCCCCCCACCTCCACCCAAGGTGGGAGGTGAACACTGCAGATACATCTCTGAACTCTGGGTCTGCACTGTCCAAGGACAACTGTGAGTGGGGTGCAGAGAAGGGATGAGCACCTTAAAGGGACTTTGGGATTGCTGAACTTAAGAACACTGCCCAACGTACTTGGGGGGTGGGTCTTTCGCTCATGGTTTATGTTTATGAGTCCTGTTTGGGATGTTTCCCCAAATTAATGCCGAGTTACCTCCCTCCTTTTATTAAAAAAGTTTTTTGCTACACTCAGACTCTGTGCTTGCAAGAGGGAAAGTATTGCCTCTTAGAGGTGCCCCGGGATAATGTGTAATTGTCCCAGGTCACTGGGTGGGGGCTCAAGCCGGTTTTGCGTTGTATTGTTGAAAAGGAACCCCTCGATACTGAACCCGGCCCTTGTTGCTGCCAACTGTGACTGGCAGAAGGGTTACAAATATCTCCCATCATAAGTTCAATACTGAAAAAATAAATGATATATTTAAAACTTACAATAATACTTAAATACTGTACTCACCTTTAATTTTTCCATGCCTTGATTTTCTCGCATTTTGCATGGCTTGTTTCTTTTGATTTTCTGAGATTTCCATTCCTGGATTTTAAAGTACATTAGGGTCTCAGTATTAAGATATTGTATCTGCTATTTGATAACAGTAAATTAAAAAATATTTGAGCAAACACAATTTTAAAATGATACTTTAGTGATTTTTAAATAATTCTTAATAGTAATGTACCATATGTTTTTGAGAAATACAGGTCCAGATTTTACTGTTTCACCAGTTTAACTCTGGCATTTCATTGGCATAACTGAGATACTAATTTGGCCCTTTGAGCACAAATTGATGCCAACCTGTGCTGAAATAATTATCTCCAGCTGGTGGTCATTGGGGATCTGACTAGCTACTTGTCATTTTACAACTCTCGCAGCTAAATTGGTGATGACAAAGCAAACTAACACCTAGGAAGATTATGTGGATTTATGACACTTTGGGAGCCAATGGATCCACAAACCAGTTATTGGATTGCTAGGAGAGATAAATATGAGGTTTGAGTCTCTTCTCACTCACACTGGGGTAAACCTGGGATAACTAAATGAAGTCATTAGAGATATACTGGTGTAAAGCTGGTAAGAGAAAAGCAAGGTCACAGTATGTATAGACATAATCCTGCTTGTATTCTGTAAAAGAAAACTGAACCCATTTTCCTCAGACCAACACTTCAATTTTTGCTGTTCCTGTGTTTACTGTATTGGTGTTATACATTTTATCTATGTTGATCCAAATTTAATAAAAATATATATTTTAAAAGCTGAAAAGCTCCTCTAAGAATATGAATGAATTTCAAACTACGTCACTGTTACATTTTGTAAAATGCCAGTTTAATGTCTTCAGTTTGAACAAACCAGGTGGTGTTTTCTTTTAACGATGAGCTTGTAGCCTTCTTTGGTGTGTGTTATGCATGTCAGTGTATTGAGGGATATTAAATACACTTGTTTACACACTTACATGGTCAGTGTCATGTTACATAGTCTAACCTAACAATTTACTGTAATGTACTAGTGTTAAGTGTCTGAGGGATTTCAATGTGGCTGAGAGAGGCTGGCTCCCAAAGAGGACAGGCACCTGCTATTAGTGTAGCTAGAGGAATTTTTCCTTACATCTAATGGACTATGTTTTTGGAGTTCAAGTACTGATGTTCTAGTCCCATCTCCCTATGTGTGAGATTCATCTAGTAACTGTGCGTGTTGTTTGCAGCATATGAATGTGTTATATTAGCACAACTAAAAAGGTGTGTGTGGTGCTTCTCGTTCCATTCATATATATACAATGGACTGCAAAGTGCTGCAACCCAAAGCCAGGTGGCCCAACAAAGCAGCCACTTGGATTCCATTCTGCTCTTCATTCACACTTTTCAGTTACTTTGAATTCCCTGCACTTTCTGGCCTGCATTCATGGAGGAGTTACATCCCTCAGGTGACTGTTTTTAATATAATCTGACCATACTCTTTCAGTTACCAGTTATTCCTTTTATTTCATTTGTAATTATTCAATTCTTTTTTTCTTCCTGGAGACAAAAAAGCAGCCAAAGAAATCAAAAAGTTGCAGCAGCAGGAAGCAGACTGTTTTCTTAGATCTACCATTAGTGGTTTTGGAGAAAAAGCTGCTGGTTGTGGCCCATTCCCAGCATGCACTTATAATAGCTCAAAAGAGTTGGATATGGTTTGGGAGGCTCTGACCTCTACTGAAATGTCTTTGAAAACAGAACTAGTCATTCAAGTTTTAGAATTTGAAGAGTGATTTATTTGTTCCTTGAATAGTTAAATTAGAGACTTCATCTGAATTACAGCATGATAAATTACAAAATCAAACAAGATGTTTGAGGTTGAGAATACCAGAGGTCTTCCACTGGCTTTGGCTAAAGGATAGTGTTCAACTATGCCAAAAAAGTGAAATTTTAGAAAACAAACTCTCCTGGGTAATGGAGAAGAGATCCAAGCCATAGAGACTTACGAGGGCATATCAACATAAATAAAGTGGGTTTGGACATTAAATTTGAACCATCCCTTCTATAGCATAAGATACCTATATAACACAGGATACTACTAGGTCTGAACCATGGGCGCTGGAACGGGGCGGCCAGGTGGCATGGCCCCATCACTTTTAAAAGTGGGAGGGCTATGGCCTCCCACTTTTTACCTGCCTTAAGGGCAAGCGATGGGGGGTGGGACCTTGTGGGTAAGAGGCGGAGCGGGGGCAGGGCCATGTTTTGGGTGCTGGTAACTCCTCTAACTTCTAGGGAGCTTCTGGTGCTCCTGGTCTGAACAAGCATTTGAAATGTCTGATAAAGGATATTTTACAGCAGCCTACATTTCACACATATATGCAGTGATATATAAAGCTGGATTTATGAATCTAACATTATAGAAAATACATTTTCTTATTATTCTGTTTTTGTTTGCTACACACATCACAAATTAATATTTGTACAATGTTTTATAGATATAAATCCCTAACTTGCACTCCTTGCATTGAACACGAGGGAAATGTTGGGACTACAAGATATGCATGATCAAGCCCTCTATAAATGCTAAGTTATTATTATCATCATCATTATAATGCCCACTGCCAGTTAAGTCATGAGATTATACATTCAAATATAAGATGTAAAATAAAAAATTCAGGGATTTGGCTGCTGCAACTTTCCTTAGAATAGTATTCCTCAGTCTTATCAGTCTCAGGCCTTTTTATGTAGCTATTTTTGTTGCAATATTACTTTTGGGGGAAGGTTTAGCACCCATGTGTTTTCTTGTAGGAAGGTTCCAAACCTTCTCTCCCACCATATGAGTTTTGATAAACTGTACATAGCTCTGCCAGCAGCAGAAGGCGCCAGCAGCAGCAGTACTGTCTGGGTCTACTGGTCTGCACTTCAAAATCCCCAAAATGTGTAGTATTTGGTCTGACAAGGTGGGTGAAACAACAACTCTTACTGGACTAACTTCTGCTTGGTGAGAGACAAGCTCTCGAAAGCTTAATTTGTTTTTTACCCAACAGAAGTTGGTCCAATAAAAGATTATTTCACCCGCCTTGTTTCTCTAATATTCTGGGACTGACACAGCTACTGCCTAGAAATTTGGGCTGTCCTGCATACTCTCTTGGTTCCATTTTTGTGGAACCCCCAGAAAGGAACTGCTATAACTGTAAAGAGCTCAGATCCTGGCTCACAAAGCTAAAGTGGAAGAGCTAAGTGAACCTTGGAAAGGTCCAAAGATGAACAAAGATTAGCTGTTGATCTCCTTGTGCCCAATCCAATTCACAAATCCCCAACTGCAATGTGCCCAGTCATCAGGTTTAATGGAGCTAAGGCCCATCAAGAATTTGGAAATTAAGTGGGGGCCGGGGTAGGGTGGGGATGTTGTATTTTGTTTTGTAAACAAGGGAGCCCTACTCCTTGATGTGATAGTCTATTCACTATTAGTCCCTCTCATTTTTTGGACAGCTTGAGCTAGTTTGAGTCGTTTTGTTGTGATAAATGGGATAGATTGTATATTAGTTCCCAAATGCACTACACTGATCTTCTATTTCCCATCAGCCATCCTGCCCCAATGCACATGTTGTTTTAGAGCTCCGCTGGGCTAATATTCAGTAGTCTGGAGATGGGCCCAATCGTGGTAAGTGTGTGCCTGGGCAGGGTATGCACTCCATGTAGAAGCCGCTTCTGAAAACAATGGCTGGGCTGGGCTGGGCTGGGGTGCCCAACAGGAGTATAGGCTCCCAGTGCACTGCAGAGCAAGGGAGAATAGGGAAACTAATTTGCAAGGTAGTTTGTTTAGTTGTCTCAGCTCCATCTTTTATTTTGGGTACCAGCTACCCTTGGCTACTTGTAACGTATGGTCCATGGGGGAAAGTTAAGGCTGATGTTGGAATATTAGCTGGTAATGTCTTGACTTTTTCTTTCAGTGTGTGTGTGTGTGTGTGTCTGTGCTGTTGAATGACGATGACATTTATTTTCATGAATAAGGAGAAGGATAACTTTAGAGCCATAAACTATTGAGCTTCTCAGCAGGAGAGAAAATAATGGCCTAACAGAGAACAGCCACTACCTAGAATATATACACAAGAGGCCTGATTCTTGTTTCAATTACACCGGTGTAAATCAAGAGGAAGTCCATTAAAGTCAATGGGGTTACACTGGTGTGAGATCAGAATCAGCCTCGGCGTACATAGGGATTGCTCCTATTTTATGGGTGGGTTGGGAATATGAGGCTCTTAATCATGTTAAAGTTTTAATGACTTGTGAGTTATGTCATCCAGGAAATCACATTCACAGCACTTTGGATTTTAATTTGCTGTCATTTACAGCCATTTCAGTCCTGAAGAATGTTACTTATGAGTTATCCCATCTCTCCCCATTAAAGATAAATGTCATAACAGAGAGCAGCCATCATACATTACACACACACACTGGGATTTTTTCCCTCCCACCATTGCCTTAGGAATGTAAAAATCAGTTTTATGTTTCCTATCACTACTGTCCTCTTATGTCTCTATTTTCTCAGTGCAATTCTGCTGAATCTTTTACCACTGATTTTATTAAACTGAAGCGGTTATGCCCAATATTAAACTGTGAAACAAACATAATTTTAAATTAAAATCCCAAATGCGCGACACACACACACACACACACACACACACACACACACACACACACACACACACACACACACACACACACACACACACACTACATTTGGCCCAAAGCTGGTCCTAGGATTTGCAAGGCCCTATCCAATGTCAGACATGCAGGGTTCTACCCATTCCCCTCCTCACTTATGACTAGGCCTTTCCTCCTCTATAACTTGGCTGAGTGCTGCTATACTACATAGGTTGCACAGACCTAAGGATACTACTGCCTGGCTTTATAACAAAATGTTCTTTAGAAAAGTGGCTGCCAACCACTAGTTCACATATAAGGTGTAGTCCAGGCTAAAAAGTTAGATCAACCTAGCTACATAGCTCAGGGGTATGAAAAATCCACACTCCTGAGTGACGCAGTTAAGCCAGCCTAACCCTGGGTGCAGACAGTGCTAGGTCGATGGAAGAATTCTTGCATCAACCTAGCTACCACTTCTCGGGAAGGTGGATTACGTACACCAATGGGAGAACCCCATCTGTCAGCATAGGCAGTGTCTCCACTTAAGTGCTGCAGCAGTGCAGCTGCAGTGCTCTTGCTGTAAGTGTTTCACCTGTAGACAAGCCCTTCGTACTGGTATATCAGGTTATTGTTACTGGCACTCTAAGCTCCCCCTCATGAGGTGAATTCTCTCACATCTCTGAAGCTGTGGAAGGCCCCCAATAACCCAGTAGAACTACATGAAGTTCTACTATGCAGTCAGAGGGAGCTTGAGGAATTCCACCCCACCCCATGCCCTAGAAGTCAGCTACACAGGGTCTCTTGCTGCATACCTGCTCTGAGAGGACTAGCGGGAGAGCAGGGGAAGGCCATAGAACGGGGATTAAGGAGCTACTGTTGATCTAGGGCTGCAAAAGTGGCTGTGGGGCAGTTTTACTGCTGCTCCATGACCAAATAGTGAGCATTCCTTCCCCCATCCCTGTAGAATCTCCCTCCACAAAGCTTTTCAGCGGGGGACAGATTTTTGCTCTCAATGAGTAGTCTGTGCTGCAGTTAGTGCACTCATCCTGCCTTCTGCTCTGTGTGTTGTGCAAGATGTAACCCACCACAGAGCCACAGCCACTCCAATCCCCAGTCTCAGGATCACAGAGCTGACACAACTGAATGGGAAACAACAGACGCTTGTATAGCTGAAGTTTGTGTCTAGTAAACAGGCACAGCTGCCCAAAAAGGGTGAGAACCCATTTGCACAGAGCCAAAAAGGAGAGAAATCCAAACTTTGCCTTTTGATTTAACACCTCCCCGCACACTGTACATCTTTGCACTCACCCATTTCTTTGTCTTCCTGCACTCTTCGCCTTTCATTTTCACATGCCTCCAGCCACCTTTTCTTATCTTCCGGTTTTTTTGCACAAAACAAATAAACCTCTTCTGTTGCTCTATTCACAGTTTTGAAAGCATTCTTGATATTAATGTTAAAGTCCTTATCTTTGCCATCCTCAATGTCCACAAGTTCCATCTCATCCAGATCAATCCGACCTTTGTAATATAACATGTCCCGTCGCAGCAGGTCCTTTTTACAGAACACAAGCTGATGGTCAAAAAGGAAAAAAATCCTCTGCTGGCTTTTGCCTTGCTTTGAGATTTTGGTCAGTTCGCCCGAGTGGATCAGTTCTGAGCTTCTGGCTAAAACATCCTGCCCCTAAAATATATAGAAGTGTATGTGTAATAAATAAATACACAGTTTTAAGCGATCATATTACTAATTATTATTTTTGTAGCATTTGGTCACACGACAGACAGAACTGTACTTCAGTTTCAATGAACTTTTTTTAAATCTATAAATATAAAAGGTAGATCAAGCTGCATTCACAAAAAAATATGGGTTTGATTCTGCTCTCAGTTTCACCAGTGCAAACCAGGCGTAACTTCATTGAAGTCAATGGAGTTACCCGAGTGTAAAACTATCAAGAAATCAGAATCGGATATAATGGTCCCAACCTAAAAGAAAATACATTTTGTTCTCTTTCAACATGTCTTTGGAATCTCAAAGATACAAACATGTGTTATAACTGTTGCTCTTTCTGAGTAAGACATAAGATAATCAGTAATAGAGTCATTGCAAATGAAGCAACTCAACTTTTAACTGACCAAGGACCACATGAAATGTATGCACCATAAACTACTACCATAGAAAAAAAGATGCCCCCCAGAAGTCATTTAAGTACATTTTAATCTTAAATATTTCATGAAAATGGAAGAATGATACCTACCTCCCAATCAACAATAGATACTTGCCAGCGTGCAATCTTGTCTATGCTTTCCAGCCTTCGTTTGCGCTCATTGATGAGGCATGCTACATTCTTCATGGCCTCATACGCTGCCTGTATATTGTTATAATCACTGTAAAGTGGAAGCAGATTTCAAACACATTATATGCACTGGATATAACACATCAACACAGTTTACCTGACTGTCTGAAGCATGATTCTCTACAGTATCAATTTATCCCCCTAACCAGAGTTCTTAAATCTGAAGGGCCTGATTCCCCACTACCTTGCATCTTGTATAGTCATTTACACAATTCTATGCTACCCTATCACCCACTTTGCACAGGTGTAAATTACTACACACAGGGCAAGGAGGTGGAGAATCAAACCTAAGCTGTGATATCCAGGCTCCATTGAAATCAATGGCACCAGTCCCATCGACTTCAATGGGGACATGGTTTCACCCAAAGAGTTTATTTATAACAGGAATCCAGTTGTGTAAAACAATGTTCTCTTTAATAATTTATTTTTAGATTATATTTTCCTCTCCCTCCTCCCCAATAGCTGGGAGTGAGGCATGGGACTGGGGTGACTTGATAAGGGGAGCACAGCTTAGTGTCCCAGCTGCTTAGCTGCAATGTTATAGGTGTTGAGAGGAATGTCCTCTTCTGTCTCGTACAAGGATTCTTCTTAGAAAGGCCAATGAAAGGATCCAGAGGATGAGGAGTTGCTGAAATCTACCTAGCTGTTGTGAGCATGAGGGGGTCATGAGCACAAAGAAGGAGAAATGAAAGGAGGAGGGATTGATTCTTATTCTTCTTCCGTATGGCTTGGGTAGATAGATATAAATTTGTAGTTGTTGCTAAGTTTGATAGCCAGTACATTGCCGCAGCAGTGAGCTGGTGGAATGTCCTTCAGGCCCCCGGCAAAAGAACAAAGGGGACATTCAGATATGATGTGCTCTATCATTTGTACCTGGTGACCACAGGTGTATGCCTCATTTTCCACTTAAAGAGGGTTTGTTCACATCTCCCATGAGATGTCATGATGCGATTCAATTTGCACCAGTCTTTCCGACATAAATCAAAACCTGGTGGTTCCTCAAGAGGATCAACGACGAGCTGTTTGTTTTGAGCGGTCAAAGTGCTTCATGTGACTCTCCATTGAGCCTCAGCATCAAAGTTGGGTGTAAGGATCTTCATACGGTTCCATAGAGGGTTGCAGGATTTTAATCTTGTCTTTGGCGGGTTCTGCAGGTCATGGTGCAGTGGGATCCTCGAATTTGCGTTGACACGAGTAAGAAAGCGAGATGTCTGAGCAGCTCTTCTAATCTGTGGAGGCTGATGTGCGATAGGACCGGGAACCAGTCAACTGGGGTAGATTTGAGCATCCCTGACACTATGCCCATAGCATTATTGAGTTGAGTGTCAAGGAGTTTAGTGTGACTACTATGAGACCACACTGGTGCACAATATTCAGCTGCAGAATATACCAAGGCAATTGCGTCTGACGAAGTGGGTATTCACCCACAAAAGCTTATGCTCCAATACGTCTGTCTATAAGGTGCCACAGGACTCTTTGTTGCTTTTTACAAGGCAATTGTTGCAGTTCATAAGGTCCGTGGACTGGAGCCCCATGATGTTCTGGCCAATTTCTGATAAGCGCGACACGAGACCTGACCTTATCGTGGGTGTTCTCGAGGTGTTGTCGAAAGGTCAAACTCCAGTCCAGTGTAATGCCAAGATACTTTGGATTAGCTTCATGGCTGACGCTCTCACTGCAGAACTGCACATCAAGTTTGGTATTAGCCATTTTATTGTTCAGATGGAAAGCAGTTACCATGGGGTTTTTTTGGATTAGGCCTAAATTTCCAGCATTGGAAATAATCAGCCATTCTGCTAAGATCTCAGGTTAGGGTGCAGCTGGTGGTATGTAGGCTTGTGTGCTGAACAGCTAGGGAAATATCATCCACAAACATGAATTTCCTTGACTCTGTTGCTGGTATATCCACGGTATATAAATTAAAAAGTACTGGGGCCAGGACAGAGCCCTGAGGGATGCCTGAGTTAAGAGTTCTTGGTCTACTGATCTGGCCATTAAGGTGTACCTTAAAGCAGCGATCCCCAGTCATCGCCGCCAAGAGGCAGATTGTTCACCAGCAGTGAATGATGCGGGAGACCTTGAGAAGGAGGCCGTGTCTCCAGACAGTGCCGTATGCCGAGGACAGACCAACAAGGGCGATTCCCGTCTTCAACTTACGTTGGAATCCTGCCTCAGTGTGGCTAGTAAGTGAAGCTACTTGGTCATAGAAGTTTGGGAGGAAGACGAGAACCTTCTTCTGTTAAGTGCTGGTGTTTTCTGTGCTCTGTGTTTTGTGCAAATCCACCAACATACCAATATCAATTGGCCACTGGATCGTTTTACCGACCTCCCAGCGAACATAGAGGGATTGATTAATGGCTGCTGACAGGCTGGGCCATTGCATGTAAACAGGTGTTTGAGGGGCAAGACTGAGAGCCCTGGCTTCCCCTCCACTTCTGCAAATTTCCTCACATGCTTCTGCCTTACCACCTGCACACGTCTGGATGTGTGTGTTCACAATCCACCTCCCTCTCCCTATTCAAATACCCACTAGAAACTCACTTCTGCAACATCACACATAAGAAGCGAGAGTAACACTAACAAAATCCCACTAATGTAAGGGTGGACATGCCTTATTGAGTGACCTCACAATCTCATCACTGTTTCCCTTGCCCTTCCTATCTTAGTCCCCCTCTTTTTGGTCTGTCTATTACTGTCACTTGTTGTGTAACAGGTGCCCTTACTGGCAGACTATAAACTCTGTGTCTTTAACTGTTCTATGGTGCCTCTCACACATTTTTGGGCATTTGAAAAATAATAATTAGTTTTGAAATAAAATACTGAAGTTTAAATAAAGAAGAAAGCAGCTCCCACCAATCCAAAACAATCTTCTTTTGCCTGGGTTGTGTGGGTGAGTCTGGTGGAGGAGAGGGAAACAGAAAATGTGGGGGAGGCTGATGATACCCTGCCCTAGCTCTACCCACAGTCCAGTATTACTGGATGATCCTGCTCAAAAATTACCAGCAGTGAAACAGCTACACATACTGGCATTGAAATTGATATCATGGGGCTTCCAAGTTAACCATGGAGATGAATAATGGCAGTAACCATGGAACTGAATGGCAATAATCCATCTCTCTTATTGGGCTAAATCCCGCACTACGTCCACGAGCAAAAATTTCATTGTATTCAATGGGAATTTTTCCAAGGTAAATACTGTAAACGTTGGACTCACAGAGATTGTTTCAGGCTGGGTCTCTGCAGACTGGTTCATAGATGGAACCTTTTCCTTGCAACCGTAAGGGCTAGAAACACAAACTTTTAAAGATAAAAGCTTAATTTATTCAGAAAGTAAATCAGCACAGGGAAGTACTTAGAATGGCTATTTATTAATGATTTATGACTTCAATGGAGCTATATTGATTTATACCAACACATTATCTGGCCTCTACATTTTACAATAAACAAAGATATTGGAGGAGCGCAAGAGGATAAAATCACCCTTTAACTTCTGACAGCCCAAGCTTACACACAGATCTTGCCCATAACAGTGCTTTTCATGAGTTCATAGTAAAGTCAGTTAGTTAGGTCTCAGTTCAGCTTTGTATGGTTTATAGAGTGTATGCCAGAAACTCGGATTCACTGCTTGCTTACTAAATGAATGGACTATAGTTTAAATTACAGTCAGGCAATCCACATACTAAGTGTGCACTAGCACACAGTACACATTAATTCATCACTTAAATTAGCAGGAAATCATAAAGAACAACATTAAATTCCTAGTTTTAAGTTTCACGATGACAATGCTCCAAGTAGATGTTGAACAGTGTGGGCAACAGGCAGCAGCCTTGCTGGACTCCAACAGTGGTGCAAAACCACTCTCCTATTGTGCCATTGAGGAGAACTGCATGGCTGGACTTGGCATACGGTTGTTTAATGGTAAGAATAAGCTTACAACCAACATTGTACTTCTTCATGGGTGCCCAGAGAGCTTTGTGCCATACTCTGTCAAACTCCGTCTTGAAGTCAACAAAGACATGGTAGATGTCCTGCTGGTGTTGTAAGTACTTCTCACATAGAACACGAAGGTTGAAAATCTGTTCTGTGGTACTTCTTCCAGCATGAAAGCCAGCCTGGTCTTCAACAATAATATTCTCCACTTGTGGCTTCAATCTGTTCAATATGACTTTCAACGTCACTTTGCTGGGATGGCTAATTAAGCTTATGGTCCGGTAATTTTGACACAATTGCAGGTTGCTTTTCTTTGGCAGAGTGATGATTAGTGACTGTGTCCATGTGGAGGGCCACTCACCGGTCTGCCGATCTTGTTGCAGATCTTGGTGAGTATATCTATTACTATTTCTCCTCCGAATGTCATCAATTAGGCTGGGATGTTGTCAATACCTGTAGCTTTTCCATTCTTGAGTGATTTCACAGCTGTCTCCTAGGATGTCCATTGCTGCCTCATTCATTACAGCGTTGAAATTGTTGGTTGTTGTTTCTACGTCTTCCTCTAGAGCAAACAGCGGGGCAAATTTTCCGCTGATCATTGCTTGGAATGACTCTGCAATGTTTCGGTCTCTGAGTCTTTCTAAGTCAAACTTGGTTCTGGTGAACTTTGGCCTGACGATTTTCCTTAGCCGCAGCCAAAAATTTAGCATCACAAGGTCACTCTGTTGGAGTCCGGCAAGGCTCCTTCTTTCGCCCACACTGTTCAACATCTACTTGGAGTACATAATGACTGATGCCCTAGAAGATCACATATGCACAGTCAGCATTGGGGGGGTGAACAATCTCAAATATTCGGTTCACTGATGAAATTGATGGCCTGGCAGGCAGCAAAGATGAACTTGCCAACCTTGTGAAATGATTGGATGAAACCTCTGCAAAATATGGCATGGAAATCAGTGCAGAGAAAACCAAGCTGATGACAAAGAAACGCGATAGGATCAGCTCACATATCACTGCCAGTGGAGAAGAGCTGGAGACAGTGAAACAGTTCAAGTATTTGGGGGCAATCATCACTGATGAAGGATGCAAGGCAGAAATTCGGGCAAGAACTGTGCAAACAACAGCAGCGGCAAAGCTAAAGCCAATTTGGAGGAATAAGAACATCTCCCTGGAATCCAAACTGAAACTGCTGCACGCATTGGTCATCTCCATTTCTCTGTATGCGTGCGAGACATGGACCCTTACGGCAGAACTTGAACGGAAGATACAGGTAGTAGAGATGAGATACTTCCGTAAAATCCTGGGCATCTCCTACTTTGATCACATCACTAATGAAGAGGTCTGCAACATCATTACCCAATGCGCTGGGTCATATGAAGACCTCCTGACAACCGTGAAGAAGCGCGAGCTGAAGTGGTATGGCCAAGTAACAAGATCATCTAGCCTATCCAAAATCATTCTCCAAGGGACAGTACAGGGGAAGAGAAGAAGAGGTAGACAGAAGAAGAGATGGATTGACAACATAAAAGAGTGGACAGGAATGGAGTTCGCGGAGACTCAAGCACTGACACACAATCGTCGGGGTGGAGACAATTGGTTGATTGCTCATCAATGATGGTGCGCCAACAACCAATGCAGTTATGGGAGTGATGATGATGACGACGACAACAACAACAATGCACGTAGTTGAATGGTTCTGCGTATATCTCAAGAAACAAGCAGGTTTTGCAGACTTTTGTTCTCTTCTCTATTATAGAAAAGTCCTATAGAGTATAATGGGGATTAAACCAATATTAAATAGGGCTTTATAGAAATTACTACAATAATATAATTTAACAGAGAATGATAATCTTTCAACAGTTTTTATACCAACCTACAGAATTTATTGAGACTTGTACAGAACTAAAGCAGGTATTTAATCTCTATTAAGTTCTATAGTTTGGTTCAGTATTCTACAGAAAGGAGATCATTCTTTATTAAGCAGCACTGACTATGATTCTGTGAAGAAGGCAAAGTCTGTTTCTGGTTACCACACAGGCTCTCTTGGGTCTGATAAACTGGTATCCTCATGGTGAGTTGAGAAAATGACAGCCTCAGTTCCTTTGCACATTTAGTGAACAAAATTAAACAGCTCAGACCAAGGGAAGCCCATGGCCTCTTTCCACACAGAGCACAGATAAGCATTTTCTAAGTGAATTTTGTGAGGGCTCTGAAGAAATTTTGAAGGGGAAAATGGGGCGGGGCGGGGGGAGGGGGAGAGACCAAAACAACTGTTAAAAACCCAAGACAGTTGAATCATGGGCATCATCTGGAAAAATATATACTGGAGAAGGGATTACTGGGTTAAGAAATAGTGCAGTAATAGCAAAGAAAATGGTAATTTCCTGAACTGGCTGCCAGTTAACCAAACACTGAATGAAAATATTCAGTACCACCTTTAGAGGGAGTTTTGCCTGAGTAAGTTCCTATGTCCAGGGTTGTTTCCTACACTGAAGATAGTAACAATGAATGTAGATAATCTGGGTATCTCTCACTAATATATTTTTCCACCACAAAATTATTGAGTCTTTCTATACTGGTTGTTTCCTCTTCCACCCCCCCGCCCCCTTTGATTCACTTGTTTCTTGCAGTATCTAACTACATCATTTCGTAAGGATTTTTCAGTATCTTTTTTCCCCTTGAACATATTTTTCAATGTTTAATGCTATTAAACACGTTCAATTTATGTTGTTCTTCTAAGACCATCTTCACCTCTTCTATCTCTAAGGGTGTATCTACACAGCAAAGAAAAACCTGTGGCTGGCTGGGCTCTAGAACCGTGAGGGGTGAGAGGGAAGTCAACACAGCAATGAAACAGCCCTGCAGTCCGAGCCTGGCAAGCCCGAGTCGGCTGGTACAGGCCAGCTGCAGGTTTTTCTTTGCTGTGTAGACATACCCTGAGACACTTCTCTCTTCTAATTCTTCCCTACATGTATCCCTTATTCATTTTTCCCTTGGAATCACTGGTATTTTTTCACTCTGATTTACAAATCTCTTCTCCTTCCTTCCTTCCTTCCCTCTCTCTCTCTCCAGATCAGTCCCCTTATACTCAAGGGTGACTATTTAACATGTATATTGTTTCTGAAATATTTTTTCACATAGTCCCAGGATGATAAACATATTGGGTGAAATTCTGTCCCCACTGAAGTCAGTCACAGCTTTGCCATTGATCTTAAGGAGCCAGATTGTCATCCACTGCCTGACCAAATCTACCTTAGACTGCTTTAGCAATAAGGTAACATTATGGTCTAAGACAGATCATTTTAATTCTCTCACCCGTGCTCTTCGGTAGTATATTTGAGTAACTCTGCAAGCTGAAGAGGGTATTTGCAGATCTTCTGAACAGGTGTAAGGAGAAAGCCATCAATAGCAATGTCAATCATCTGCTGAAGCAGGCGACAGGCCTCAAAGAAGTGACGGTATTTGCTCTGTTTCATTAGGTTGGAAAGCTCAAGGCAGGCACTGGGATGATTGTTACAATACTCTGAGTAGATGGCAAAACCTTCTTGCTATAAAGAAAAACCAAAGCTTTAGCTAAAACATTCATCTTAAAAAGACAAAACCAAAAATCGATATTGAAGTTATAAAACACTTCTGGTTACACTAATTAGACAGTTTGCTAAATTACACCCAAACTGAATAACAATCTATTTAGAAAACACAGAAAAATCTATTCTACAATTGGTAATAGGTGAAACTCCTGTTAATATGGATCGCAGGGGAGTGCATTGACTAGCAGTGCTTGCTGCTTTCTGAAATGGAAAAAAACCAAATATCTCTTTACGCTAACCAGATTTGTGAATTTCAGTCATACGGGGTTCTCTGTGAACACTGAAACAGAGGCCTCCACAAAATCACAATAATCAAACTCACTTTAAGAAGGAGTTTTCTTTGAGGAGCCTTGGAAATTGGAAGCCTCCTATGGTTATTGGTAAAGCTGAGCGAATAATAGATTTTTTGGTTAAAAATAATGATAATCTAGTTCAATTTGAACCAAACCAATTTTTAAGAGATTTTTTCAAATTGAAAAAATGTCATTTTGAGTTGAGTGAGATGTCTGAATTGACTCTAAACAATTTTTTGTTTAGTTTTTCTATTTGATCATTTTTGGGTTTTCTGCCCCCCCCCCCCCACCTTTTTTTTTTTTTAAACTGGCCAAACTTGAGAACAGCATTTTCTTTTCAAGCAAAATGACTTTGAAAAAAAAAAAAAAAAGAGAGTATTTTTCAGCCTGAACTATTCAGTGAGTTCTACCCAAATACATGAATAGTTATTGAACCCTCCAAAATGCATTTTTCGGTGACATTTTTATTTGCCAAACTTTTTTTCTCAAGTCTACTTGGAGGTTATGTAGGTGATTAGCAATGATATGCGACTCTTTTCTCACCTTTGTCAATCACCCTGGTTAATATTTTCTCTGGGAAGATACTGGATGTAGTTTTCATAGAACAAAATCAACTCAGATACCTGCAGTTATGTAAATGTTAACCTGTGATCTGTGTTCCCTGTAAGCTGCATGCTTGGGCTGCCAGGCAGGAGAGATTTAAGTGCCGTTCTGTGCACAGGAGGCAGCATGTGTTCAAGTGCCCCTCCCCCCATGTTGTCCATCCTGCAGCTGCTCCTGGGACCCTCCTGCTGGCTGTGCAGAGCAGAAGCTGGGGGAGGGAGGAGGGTGCTCTCAGGATGTCACCCTCCCCCCACCCCTGTACCCCATCTCTGCAGAGCAGGGCAGAGGGGATAGCCTGGCTCAGGAGGACAAGGAGCTGCTGTGGTCTGAATGGTGAGTGGCTGTCGACTGAGTGCCTTTCTTAAAGACACAGTGCATTGTTTCTGACATTTCCCCAGAAGCCAGCTCACACAGTCTCTGTGTGTCTCTCTCTCTCTCTCTCTCACACACACACACACACACACACACACACACACACACACACACACACACACACACACACACAGTCTCTGTCTCTCTCTCTCACACAAAGAGTCACTGTCACACACACACACGGAGTCTCTGTCTTTCTCTCTCTCTCTCACACTCACACACAGAGTCTCTGTCTCTTTCTCACACACCTCCCAACACATACTTGTATTATTATTATTGTTACTTCTTGGTACTTCCTGCAATGCACATATATGCTCTGTAATTTTATTCTTTCAAAGTGTTATGATAGTGTTTTGACTGGTCTATACATTTCATAATTTTTATTTCTCTTACACTTAAATTTAATTCTTTGAGTAGTGAGTTCTAAAATGCCTAACCTGTCCTGGCTGGAGTAATTATCCCTCTGGTAACTTTTAAAATATATATATTATATCTAAGTTTTTTGTTTCTACTGGTAGTGCATATAGGCACATACCTCGGTGCACATAAGAAAATGTATTCCGCATATGGATGGAAAAAATTAGAGGGAACATTGCCTGTGATTGTTGGAAACAGTCCTGTTCATCTGGGACCTTGGGATCACCATAGCTATGAAAATGGAAAGACTGTTCACTTACAAGGAAAATAGGCCTACTCAAAGGATGGAGGTGGAAAAAAGGGAGGGATTTTAAATGTTTTCATATAATCAGCACTAACTAAAGTGTCTTCCTCATGGTAGTTTAACATTTACTAATCATATTTTGTTTATTTCATAAGCAAAATGGAGTTAAATGACATACATGTTGAAGAAAGCAGGATCCTATTTCACTTAAATGAGGTTCCTCTTTGTTGTACTGTTTCTCAAGATCTTTCAGAAACTTTCTTTGGAATTTGTAAATATCTTCAATGTTTCCAAAAATGGTGTTTAACTGAGCCATGGTGAACATTCCTGTATGTTTACGACACTGCCGAATATATCCCTGGAAATAAAACAAGAAAACCTCTTTGTATCAAATCTGAAAGAGATCAAGAGCTTGAAAATGGAGTTTGTACTGAACAAGGCAACTTAATTTGATATTCTGCTTTCCAAGGTTAGATTTTTGTGGTCTCTGATTTCAAGGCCATATTCACTACAAAACTGGATGTACAAATTCAGATGTGTGTCTGAACAGTTATGTTACTGATTCTCCCAATCCTAATTCTGTTTCACCCTAGAGTTGATTAGTCAGGAAGCCAGATGTCAGCACTTGTATAATATCTAATACAGAGCTGCATTTTATTGTTATAACTACCAATCCAGGAGGAGGAGAGCCTGCACTACCAGTTTTGCCACAGTGTTTAGTAGTAACTGCCCCAACTGTGCTATGACAGAGTTTGATCTTGCCTGTACAGATGAGACCAAATTCTGTAAAAACACAGTCTAAAGATAATCTTTGCTAGGGCTAGTGTAACCCACACACCTCTGGGGGGTGGTGTTCTGTCCCATCTAGTGGCACCGAAACCATTTAGAGCAGTGGTGGGCAATGTGCAGCCCACACACGGCCTGTTGGGGTAATTCGCTGGCGGGCCGCCAGACAGTTTGCTTATGTTTGCACTGCTGCCTGCAGCTCCCAGTGGCCATGATTCACCGTTCCTGGCCAATGGGAGCGGCGAGAAGCAGTGCGGGCTGCAGGGACGTGCCGGCCACTGCTTCCTGCAGCTCCCATTGGCCAGGAATGGCGTACCGCGCGTACTGGGAGCTGCGGGCAGGTGGCCGTGCAAATGTAAACAAACTGTCTGGCGGCCTGCCAGCATATTACCCTGATGGGCCGCATGTGGCCCGTGGGCCGCAGGCTGCCCACCACTGACTTAGAGAGAGATTAATGAATCTAAGGGCCATATGGCTTTTAGCTCATGCAGTAGAGGCTCATGCACTAAGCTCCAGAGGTCCCAAGTTCAATCCTGCCTGCAGACGACCAGGGTCTGTTGGTGTTACACTAGCGCATGGTTCCTTGAGTATTTCAGGGCTTGGTCCCAGCCACACAGGTAAGATTACCTTGTTATAATGCGCTTGAGGTGCTACTGTGTTTAAACACTGCTTAAACACAGCAAAATCTATAGATGGACAGGACCCAACTGGTACTGGAATGACTGCTACCTAAAAACCCAAATGCTCCATTAACAAATATTTCTCTCTCTTTTATGTCTATCTGTATGGGTTCAGTTCAGTACATCTGTCTCAGTCTCTAAGTAGATATGTTACAATGCTCCAACCCCACAAAGCACTTGAAGTAACTTCTACTCTGCATTCAGTACCAAAGAGCAGGTAATACAAACAACTGTGCAGCCAGGAGGAAGAGAAAGGATTAGGGTTCTGCTGAGGTAAGTGGTCAGCTCCTGCCGCATGTCACAGAGAGGCATATGATCAACAAATATGTAGCAGCGAGGCACACCTGGCAAGCTAATAAATATCTGCTGTTTAACGCACTGTGGGGAGAATGGGATACAGTATGTTAAAATGGCTGCCAGAAAACATCTGTTGCACACACAATAGGGTATGGAACCCAGGTGCACGTGAGCACTGAGGTTAAACCGTGTGGTTAGGAGATGTTTGCCAGGTCTGTACCTTTGGACGCTGTCAGGCATGTTGCTCCCAGATCTCCCTGTGAGCTGCTAGCACCAAAGAACTTGCAATTGCTGCAGTGAGGTAACTAGGTTCAAGCAGACTCTTGGAGTTTCTGAATACCATTTCTGGGTACTGCTGGGTGCTACCATGCATGTCCCTACCTTCCCAACCCCTGCCTTTTAAGGGAGGTGCCAATGCTTCAAGCCAAGTTGGTGTTTTTTGCCTTTTGCTTTGGTGCACAGGCTCCCACAAGGGAAGTTATTTCTTGTGCAGATCTTGTAACTCTGGGTCAGCCTCTGGAGTAAATTTTTCTCTGACTCAGACCTACATGTAAGCACACCACCAGCCTCACTGTCCTGCTTGCACAGCCATGAGTGATTCACTCTTTGCTGAACTTGGGCACGTTTATTCCCCTTGGAAAACATGTGCATTAGCACTGGTCCACTAAATGCACAGCCACTCTGTCTTTTAAAAAAACCCACAGATGAACTGGATTAGTGATGTTTAAGAATTAATATCAGTGGGCCAAATCCTGAGAGCTCCAGCTCCTCCTGACATCAATGTACGTTCTGATGTATCTCAGCAACAGAGTTAAGTCAATGAAAGTTAACGTTAGTTTCTCACACATACTGCATCACTAGAAAAAACATCTACACCCTCCAAAGAAAATAACTAAATAGAAATTGGTAGCTGGAGCAACAGAATGGTACCTGAAAGAATAAATGGCAAAAGAGGCAAGCAATTTGGGGCTAGTCTGAAGACAGAAGGCAATTCAGTTGGACAAGTCAGGGAGATAAATTCTTACGTTCATAAAGCAACACAAGATTTGTCATATTGGTTCAAAACTGTTGGTCTAGCCAGTCTGGTATTCTTCTAGCAATTGCCAATACCTGATGCTTCAATGGAAGATGAAATTCACCCACCATGAAGCAAGCCAAATGTGTCAGAGATACACATGTTTGTAAAAATCCCTCCCTGACCTTTTATAGCTTATGTCCTGAAGTATAAGATTTAATTACACTTACCCTGGCATAGATAAAAAGTGTATCTTAATGATGATCTTGCTCAAGGAATTGAAATTTAGCAAAACATTTTAAAGATTACCTGAAAAAAATGGGTTTGTACCTTTGTTTTGTTTCTTTAGGCCTGATAAAAAATAATCTGCTTGTTTGCCACACTAGAAGGGCAGCTCTTATTATTTTTATTTTTCCTGGAAGATTCTATATATGACTGGAGAACTAATAGGACTATGACATAACAAGCAGAAAGGAAGTGAAACCTAACAAACTGAAAGGAGAAGTGATTTTTTTGGTCAGGCTGTTTACCATCCTTCATTGGTTCTTTTTTACTATTCTAACTCAAACACCCAAACCACACGTGGGAGAAAAAACGTTCATAGTTAAAGGCTCAAACTTCAATTAAGGTGTGAGAATGCTCCTATTACAGGTCTCTGGTCTTCCAAGGAAACTCCAGCAAAAAACAAACAGAGAAGGTAAGTCTTGATACTACTGATCTTTCTGCAGTTTAAACAAGCAGAATATTTTTAAAAAATAGAATTACATAATAAATGACCAGAAAAAAAGCACAAATCCAATTTTTCATTTTTTCCTCTGCAGGCCACCTTCAAAATATTCAGACACTAAATTGTAATTAGATACACCTCTACCCCGATATAACGCTGTCCTCGGGAGCCAAAAAAGCTTACCGTGTTATAGGTGAAACCGCGTTATATTGAACTTGCTTTGATCCGCCGGAGTGCGCAGCCCTGCCCCCCCGGAGCACTGCTTTACCGCGTTATAGCTGAATTCTTGTTATATCGGGTCGCGTTATATCGGGGTAGAGGTGTACTACAGTATTGCATGGGTTTACAGTTATCTACAGAGGCAAAGTGGTAGGAAATACTAAGTAAGCTGGACTCTCTCCCCTAACATGGAAACTGCAGTCAGGAAAGCAATGCATTGTTAACAGGTACAAAATGAAGTGTTCTTTAAAAAAAGTATATTATGGTGTTCAATAAAGAAGAGAGTTAGAACTGCATAAGAGAGCATTCTCATTGACTGCCTTAGAATTGCAAGGATGAATCTTTTGACAACAGAAAATGCTCAAGTTTTCACTCATAAGGGACATTTCTTCAAACTAGGTCTGTGGAATGCTCTAAGTCTATGGCTTGACACTGTACCTCACAGATGTCCTTGAGATGTTTGATATAGACTCTCTCCGTGTTCATTATTTCTTGTATCACATTGGTTCTCATCTGATCCTTGTTTTCAGCAATTTTTTGGCGATGTTTGCTAGCATCTGCATGTTGCTCTTCATCCTGGATGCTACCACAATTTTCTCCAAGTTCTTCCTGATTAACTCGTAGCTGCATTCATAACAGAAAAGACAGCTAGAGTAGTGCAGCAAGGTGTTACAAAAACAAATGTTAAAAATTATTACAAACTTTATTTAATTACAATAAAGGCAGCTCATAACTGATTATTAATTATTATTAATATTATATAACTGGTCCCCAGTCCTAATAAGGTCTATCATGTAACTCTTATGCAAGTATTTCCACTGGCTACTAATGTAAAGGTTTCAGTAATGGGCCCACTCTTTCTTTCTGGGTACCTATATGGCCTTCATCACCATAGTATCCGAAGGCCACCATATAAATGTTGCCTGTATTTTTTGTTAACAGAAGTGCAGATTTATTAGAGAGACCATGAGCAGTGGGCGCTCATTGCCAATACTCAAATAAGTAAATTGTGGCTTTATTTTTCATGTTAAATTCGGATGACACTGATCTGAAGTAATCAGTTACAGTCATTTCTTCTTTCCCCAATTGTCCTCCTTTCCCAAAGAATGGGGCACTCACACTCACATCTAAAGTTAAAAATACATTTTTCTGAAGTGAGAATATCAGAAGAGAATGCTGAGTAGAACAGATGTTCCCACCTCCATCCCCAAAACTGCTGTGCTCTTTCTGTACATATTGACCACTCTTGAGTGGTATTAGTGCTGGTTCCTTTACCTCCATGGGACATAGTCCAAATAATAATGATAATGATAAGCTGTGTCTCTGTCCTCATTTCTATTTGGATTTTGAAAGGGTTACCCAGGAGTAAGTGACAGTAATATGTGGCCAAGTAGATTGCAAATATTTGGGCCTGATTCTCTTTTGCCCTGTCCCTTGTGTAGTCTTTTATGCCTGTGAAAAGTGGTCATAAGGAGTTACAATTTTGATTTGCAAATGCAAGGCAGTGGAGAATCAGGCACTTAATTTCAATTTAATATTGGTTTGGGGCATTCAGCATGAACCAAGGATATAAAGATATGAATGCTTAATCGAGAATAGCAACATTTAACAAAATAAAACAAAGCATTGTTATATTGACATTTTACCAGGAAACTGATGTAAAGCAGCAATAATGCAGTGGTGAATCAGGCCCTCGTTGTAGAAAAGAAACAGACGTAGGTTACTAACCCTGACAAAGCTAGCTGGAAACCAGGCTTCCTTGTCTTCATTTCTTCCCCACCACCAGTCTTTGTTGGAAGCTTCAAGGACTCTGATGACGTCCCCAGCTTTAAAGCCTAGCTCTTGATCATCCATAGTCACGTGGTCCCACAGTGCCTCTGCATAGACCATGCTGCCATCACTTATTAGCTGAAATGGGGGGGGGGGGAGAGTTGGTGAAGGACAAAAGCTCAGCAAAGACCAATCTGTAGACTGCTAGAAAACTAAACAAGCATAATTAAACAAAAAGGAGATAAATAAATACAACCTGTTTCAGGATGAGCTGAGTATTTTGAGAAATCTGTCCTTGTATAATTATCTGTCTGAGAAATTAGATAATGCAGCAAAAAGGTCTGGATCCCAGACTTTACCAAGCTTGAGTACAGTTATATGAGGCATCATCACTTTAACCAAAAGGTTAGACATACTGGAAAGTATCCTCCTCTTACCTCATTAATTGCTAGCTGTTCCCCTCCAGGCTGCAGGTATCTAGGGCTGGGTTGGCAGAGCTCCTCATAACTGTAATCCTCCTCACTACCATTGTCATCAACTAAGGCAGAAGATTCAGTTTCACCATCTGTAACAACTAAAACAATAGTGACAGGCTTGAAACAGAGTAATTTGGTTTAATCAAAGACTTCTCAGAAAAGCAAACATACAAAAACAATTTAATAAAAAATGTGAACATAAAACTGCCAATAGGCTAAGGCAAAACCCCTTAGAAAGTGCCTTTGCTCTTGAAAATATAACACCACCACATTTACTTAGGGAGTAATTTTCCTCTCATTTACACACCCATACAAATTGGGAATAACCCCACTGAAGCAAACAGAGCTACACAGAAGTAGACCTGGATGTAAACCATTAACATTTTTGGGCCTGTGTCACAGGTAGGTAGATACAGTAGTTTCCTGCAGGGTCCCTGGTTCAGGGGAAAAAACTTAGGTCCAGATTTTAAAAGGTATTTAGGTGTTGTTGAGCTCAGGATTCCACTGCCTAACTTATTTAGGAGCCTAAATTAATTTTCAAACAGGGTTTAGGCACTTAGGAGCCTCAATCCCATCGACTGTCAAAAACAATTTAGGCTCATAAGTGCCTACGTCTCTTTTGGGAATGACACTTAGGGTACGTCTTCACTACCCGCCGTATCGGCGGGTAGCAATCGATTTATCCGGGATCGATATATCGCGTCTCGTTAAGACGCGATATATCGATCCCCGAACGCGCTCACCGTCGACTCCGGAACTCCACCAGAGCGAGCGGCGGTAGCGCAGTCGACGGGGGAGCCGCAGCCATCGATCCCGCGCCGTGTGGACCCCAGGTAATTCGATCCAAGATACTTCGACTTCAGCTACGCTATTCGCGTAGCTGAAGTTGCGTATCTTAGATCGATCCCCCCCCAGTGTAGACCAGCCCTTAGGCATTGCAATTCTGAGCACAGCAATGCCTAAATACCCTTAAAAATCTGGGCCATAATCTTTATGACTCTTAGGCAGATGGTCAGAGGCAGCGGGCATAATAGGCCAGGTTAGTCTCCCCTAACCCAGGCCATGGCCCCACCCATACTCTGCCCCGAAGCCCCACCCTCGCTCTCCCTTCCCCTGAAGCCAGAAGGGACTCAGCTCGGGCTGGTGGCCTGGTGAGCTCAGGAAGCTTGGCTGACCAACAGTCGAGGGGTTGGGCCAGTGCTAGTGTTACCAACTATCTAATTGCAGAAAATCGAACAGCCTTGCCCTGCCCCCTGCCCCGCCCTGAGGCCACGCCTCTGCCCCACCCCTTCTCTGAGGCCCTGCCCCTGCTCACTCCATCTTCCCTCCCTCCGTTGCTCACTCTCCCCCACCCTTCCTCATTCGCTCATTTTCACTGGGCTGGGGCAGGGAGTGGGGTGCAGGGGGGGATGTGAGGGCTCTGTACTCTGAGGTGGGGCCGGGGATGAGGGGTTTGGGGTACAGGAGGGGGCTCAGGGCTGGGGCAGGGTGTTGGGGTGCGGGAGGGGATTGGGGCACATGCTCTGGGTAGCACTTACCTCAGCCAGATTCTGGAAGCAGCCAGCATGTCCCTCCGGCTCCTATGTGAAGGGGCGGCCATGGGGCTCTGAACACTGCCCATGCCTGCAGGCGCTGCCCCCTGCAGCTCCCATTGGCCGCAGTTCCCAGCCAATGGGAGCTGTGGAGCCGGCACTCGGGGTAGGAGCAGCACGCAGAGCCCTGTGGCTGCCCCTTCACCTAGGAGCCGGAGGGACATGCTGGCCGCTTCCGGGAGCCACGCAGAGCTGGGTAGGGAGCCTGCCAGCCCCGCTGCACTGGCAGCACTGCCAACCATACTTTTAACGGCCTGGTCAGTGGTGCTGACCAGAGCCACAAGGGTCCCTTTTTGACTGGGTGTTCCGGTCGAAAACTGGACACCTGGGAACACTAGCCGGTGCTCGGACTGGCCTGGGGGTCGGGCCAGTACTTGGGCTGGCCGGTGGCCCGGGGGTCAGGCTGGTGTTGGGTTGGCCGGTGGCCCTGGCAGCTGACGCAGGAAGGCCAGTGCTCGGGCCGACCGGCGTGGCTAGGGTGGGCTGCCCAGCAGCCACAAGATGCTAGGGCGGGTGGGCCGGGGCTTCTCTGGCCATGGTGCGGGGAGGGGTAGGCTCAGGGCTCCAGGGGGCAGGGATGGAAGGGGCGGGGCCGGGGTAGCCTCCCCGAAGGGGGGATTCATGCGCTGCCCTTGCAGATGGCCTGCAGTGTAATCCTGCATGGAGTAGGCTATGAAGGAGAAAAAAGCAGAGAGTAGAACTAGGCGGGAAATGGTTTTCCTATCCCATTAAAATTTTCAAGATTCAAAAAAAAATTCTCCATTCTGCGGTGGGATGAAATCAAGCGATTTTGCATTTTTTGTTTTTTGTTTTTTTTGGTGAAGAAAGGCAGAAGAGATGGGGAGATTAAGGCACTCACATGGAACCTGGGAGAGTCAGGTTTGGAATCTGCTCTGCCAGATTTGGAAGAGGGACTTGAACCTGACTCTCCTACATCCCAGGTGAGTGACCTAACCAGCAGGCTATTGGCTATTCTAGGTTGGATTTCTCCCTCTCTAACTCTTGTTTTTACCAGAAATTCCATCTTGAAGCTGAAAAACCTCCCCAGCAAAACTTTTGTCAAAAATTATACATTTCCACAAAAAGGTTGTTTTTTTTTTGTTTTTTTTTTTTTTGGACAAATCAGCATTTTTCGACAAAAAGCCAGCCAGCCAAAAAATTCCCAACCACCTCTACCAGAGAGGCTTGCCTTGCTTTTTGGATCCCACGCAGACAGTCTGTACAGTGTAACCCATAGGTTTTCATGACAGTATAGATAGCCCTGTCTATATTAGTGCTTACACTTGCACCCTTGCAAGCATTTCCGCTTATATGGATACTAATTTTTCAAGAGTAATCAAGGCCATAGGATGCAGAGATCAGTTAAAACATTTACCTTGTGGCTTTCTTTCTTTAGAAGGGCACAATTTTGCCTTTAGTCTTGCCGTAAAACAACACAGTTATTCTACCCACCACAAAACATTTTAAAATACACATTCATATTAATGTCTCATAGAGCTAATAAAGGAGGCTGCAAAATTCCTATTAAAAAGTTGAGATCTCTCAGCCATAGGGTTACAAATCTGAAAACTAATAGAACTATATACTTTAAAAGTGGTATAATTTAAAACTCACTGACATTGCTTTCCCGAAAATCTGTAAATAAATAACATATACAAATCAGCTTCTAGCCTCAAATCTGAAGTGTTAAATTTCATCCCGGATCTCATTTTTACAGCCGCATTGTAACGTCAGTACTGACAACTGGTTTGTTGCAGCAAAGATAGTAGACATAAATACTCTAAAACATTTAACTAAAGATGAAAAAGGAGTGTAATTTTTCGGCTGGTAACTAACTGCTCATTATTCCTTACCAGTCAAGAGGCTTCCATTGCCTCGGTAGCTAGATTTAAAAACAAACAAACAAAAAAACAACAACCACCAATCACTTACTCTCTGTATCTATTCCTCTAATGTTTACCGGCAGGAGTAAATATTTTACAGATAGGGATGGGTATCCCTGTAGCTCTAATGGATTGCAAAAACTTAAGACAATGTGAGCCTGATTCTGATCTCTATCCAGCTTTCCATTGGTGTAACTGTTGATTGCAGTGGAGTTTACATTATTTACAACAACATGAATATGATCAGAATGAAGCCCAGTGACACTAACACTTGATAATTTTAAATCAGAAACATTACAGAGAATAAAAAGAGTGAACCTTCTACTCACACATACCCATCTGAAGGCTCTCCAGACTCCAAAATCGTGCCATTTCCCCCCTGGCTACCATGCTGCTGTCAAAAACAACGTACAGAGTAGGGGCTTGGCCTTTAATAGGTGAAGCTTAGTCCTAAAAGATTCACAGAGAACCAGAAAGGCTTAGAGCCTTTGAGCTACTGAAAATTCAGAAACAGCTTATTCATTGCTTTGAGCTTCTGTATGTGCATATCAGGCCGGAGCCTACTTAGAAACTGACAGCTCACTCACTGTTCCGTATAGCTGTGGGTTTAGTGGATCAGTGACATCATGGGGTACCCTTAGGGAGGAAGTTACAGAAAAGAAAAAACCTGTATATACAGTGTTCATTGATAATGTACTTACAGTCTACTGCACTGTAGCTAATGACACTGCAATGAAGAATGTTTTTCAGTCCTGTCAGTGCCAGAGAGTGTATTTGCTACTTTTCATTAAAGCAGCTAAATGTGAATTAGAGTTTCAATCTAAATTCAAAGGATACATCTCTTTTACTCCAAGTCACAGGAAAAGGCTATTGGGAGTTGCAATTTCTTCTAGCCATATGCAAAAATATGTCTTCCAATACTGCTTTGCATAACATTGTGCATTTATGATATTATTCCAAAATGTAATGTGTAGGTATAACTATACACCCAAAGGTATTTTTCACAGTTCTTATATGCCGCTGTTACTTCACAACTAAACTGTGGTATATTTGTTTGGTTACAAGTGACTATCACTACATTATAACCCAAATTCTAAACAGCAGCCAATTGCTCTGAAGGTACGTCTACACTTACCTCCGGGTCCGACGGCAGGCAATCAGTGTTCTGGGATCGATTTATCGCGTCTTGTCTAGACGCGATAAATCGATCCCGGAAGTGCTCGCCGTCGACGCCGGTACTCCAGCTCGGCGAGAGGAGTACGCGGCATCGACAGGGGAGCCTGCCTGCAGCGTCTGGACCCGCGGTAAGTTCGGACTAAGGTACTTCGAATTCAGCTACATTATTAACGTAGCTGAATTTGCGTACCTTAGTCCGAAGTGGGGGGATTGTGTGGACCAGGCCTGAGGGGTGATGGGGCAGAGGAGGCGTTCCCTCACTCAGGCCACAGCCTCAGTGTAACTCTACCACAGGGGGTAGAGAAGGAAGGACACGAATAGCCACTTAGCCCTGTCTCCACTCATTCCATAGCCCACTTCAGCAATGACCCCACCAACCCTCTCATGTCAGAGCACAGGGGATGATATGGAGATTAGCATCTATCATCCAAGCATTGTGCTCCCCTTTGAATAGGGGAATTGCATCGGTTCTAGAGGCAAGGGCAGGATTTGCCCCTACAGTCAAATCATGTACTCTTCAACAACCTGCATTTGTACTAATTTTTTGAAAACTGGTATAAAAAGAAAATCCTGAAATAATTTTAAAAGAAGTCATGGCGCTATATGTCTGTGGATGGGACTCAGAATTACTGATTCTCTATATGGAAACAACGTCGTTTAGCTATGCCAGTCCTGTTACTAGGGGCTGGTTTCTCTAGTAATATGCTCAGAAAACCACCAAGGGACTTTGCATACAGCATATCACAACACCCACAGAAATCACATGGTTTCCTATTGTACCATCTCAGGGAGAGAATGAAATGCCAAACTTATAACACAATATTAATGACGTTTGTTTACTAAAATCCAGGATCTGCTGCATTTTGAAGACGACCAGGGGACATGAAAAATACAGCTCTCCCTTCTGAATCATTGAACTGCACCATAATTCCCTGCTGAGAACAGACTTGCTGAATAATCACAGTTACAATAAGCTACCGTATATTATGAAAAGCACATATACAGCACAGTTGCAAGGTGTCTTGCAATACAAATCAGTAAACAACTAAAAAATGAGTCATCCATAGAAAATTCCTTTGCTTAAGTCATAAAAAGCCCCCCAACCCTGGGATCTGCATCAACGACTGAAGAATTCACACTGAACAAGTGCTGTCCAGACAAAATCCTAAAACTATAACATAAAACAGGTTCACCCCTTTGAATTACTCTATCACACCTCTGAGAATGTGAGTAGGCAGGTGAAAAAGGAATAGCATAAAATATGGACAAAAAAATTAAGTTAAGATGGTTAGATCTCACTACATTGAAAACTCCTTTCAGTAGCGACTCAAGGGACCAACAAATATCTGTTTGTTAATTATGGTAGCTGTCTAATATCACCTGGCCTTGGCCTGTGTGAAGTCAATAGTGAACTCTCATTGATTTCAATGGGACCAGCATTTGCCCCAAAAAGTTCTGTATGTCCTTGTGGTCCCAGCCCCATGCTAAGCAAGGCAGCCAAAATATCACATGAGTTATTGTGGGCCAGTTGCTTGTTGCACAAGAGGATTGGGGGAAGGGGAGAAGGAAGGGACTGAGGAAGCACAAATAACTGAGGACACAATCAGACATGCAGAAATCTAAATGACATCAACTGCATCCATAAATAAATGCAGACACAAAAAGAGAGGCCAAAATGAGGCATCCCTCACAATAAGAACACAACTCTGCACCAGCACCTCAGCAGGGCTTGCAGGGTTCTAGGCCATGTATATGAACATGCTGAACATAGGTCCAGCCACATTCCACCTCTTTTCAAGTTGTAACAACTGTACAGTTTACACAGTTCCTTCTTTCCTAGGAAGAAAGAAGAAACATCAATACTGCTCAGAAGTTGTTGCTTCAATATAAAAATAAAAACCTAATCTCAGGCTTTGGGTCTTAGAATCAGGTTTTTCCACGGTAGGATTTCTCATTGTCCTCAAGTCTGCTTCAGAGCCCTGGTCTACACTACGAGGTTAGGTCAAATTTAGCTGCGTTAGGTCAATTTTATAAGCAATGCGTCTACACACCCAACACTGTTCCGTCGACCTAAAGGGCTCTTAAAATCAACTGCTGTACTCCTCCCAGGCGAGGGGAGTAGTGCTAAAATCGACCTTGCTGGGTCGAATTTGGGGTAGTGCCGATGAAATTCGACGGTATTGGCCTCCGGGAGCTATTCCAGAGTGCTCCAATGTGATCGCTCTGGACAGCACTTTGAACTCCGATGCACTAGCCAGGTACACAGGAAAAGCCCCAGGAACTTTGAATTTCATTTCCTGTTTGGTCAGCGTGGCGAGCTCAGCAGCACAGGTGACCATGCAGTCCCAGATTCGCGAACAAGCTCCAGCATGGAGTGAATGGGAGACACTGGATCTGATTGCTGTATGGGGAGAAGAATCTGTGCAGGCAGAACTCCGATCAAAAAGAGGAAATGCTAATATATATGCCAAAATCGCACAGGCCATGGTGGAGAGAGGCTACAACAGGGACACACAGCAGTGCCGCGTGAAAGTTAAGGAGCTCAGGCAAGCCTACCAAAAGACAAAGGAGGCAAACGGTCACTCTGGGTCAAAGCCCCATACATGCCGCTTCTATGATCAGCTGCATGGCATTCTGGGGGGGGGACCCTACCACTATCCCACCACTGTCTGTGGACACCTGCAAGGGGGGAGTCTCACGCAACAGGGAGGAGGATTTTGTGAATGAGGAAGAGGAGGAGGAGGAGAAGAATGCGCAGCAGGCAAGCGGAGAATCCGTTCTCCCCAGCAGACAGGACCTTTTCCTCACCCTGGAGCCAAGACCCTCCCAAGGTGGGTTCCCAGACCCTGAAGCTGGAAAAGGGAAAAGATCAGAATATGTAAAAAAAAAATAAAAAAAAATGGCAAATTAACTATGTGACCTTCCATTATTCATTGGAACTACTTAAAAACTCTCTGCAACCACTGCCAGATCATTTCCCAATATTTGTGGTATGGCCCCGACAGAACCTTATTTTCCTTTACTTTCCATCTTTTTCCTGCACAGTAGCCGACCCCACCATGAAACTCTGATTGGCTGTGGGTGAGGGAGAGTTGTCATTTAAATCCTCTCATGTCCAGCTAGCATGAACTGTAACTCTAAATCAAACAAGAGTCAAGTCTGTTGGGAAATTCTGAATATTGAATCTAAATTCCCACCAAACATGTTCCTGCTACCCCTAACAAGAACATCATCTCTACTTGTGCCGCTTGCATATCAGAGACCCAAAAAACAGCTTTTAGTGGGTGTACACTATGCCCAGGGGTGAAAGTGAGCCGGTACGGCGTACTGGTAAGAAGCCGGTACTGGCCCATACACAGCAGTGCTTTAACGTCCCTGCCCCTTCCCCACCGTCTGTAGGGACCCCGTACTGGCAGGGCCACCGACAGGGGAGGCAAAAGGGGCAATGATGTTAAAGCGCTGCCGCCGCACTTTAACGTCATTGCCCTTTTTCCTCCCCCCCCCCCCCCCCCGGCCGCTGACGGGAGGAGGGTGAAAGGGCAGCTGCCCCAGGGCTGGCGATTTAAAAGGGCTCGGGGCTCTTGGCCACCGCCGCTGCTACCGCAGCAGCGGCCGGAGCCCCGGGCCCTTTTAAATTGCTGCCAGAGCCCCAGGTGGCGGGGGCCAGGCAGCGCGGATGGGCTGGCTGGGGGAGGCGGAGCCCCCAGCCCTGCATCCCTTCCGCCCGAGGCCCTGCCCCTTCTGTGGGCCAGAGCCGCCCTCGTACTGGTAAGCATTTATTATTACTTTCACCCCTGACTATATCTATAATTTTATATTAGGTAACACAAAATAAAACTTTCCTGTAACTAAGAAAAAATAGATATATTGCTCTTGCTGTCTCCTAATATTCCACCCACTTGCCATCAGGGCTTTGATTTAGAAAGCTATTCACGTATGACTTTTGTAGTTATAATAACTAGTTTGCTAACGTAATATCTAGGTATGACCAGCATTGCTTTGATTTCACTCCTTTCCCAAATGACAGAAATCCTTACTTTCATAATCTGTTATCCTCAAACATTTATATTTATGAAACCTTGGATATACTAAAGCTAAAATAACAAAGAAGAAATTAATCTGAGGTAGCTGTATTTGTTAGCCAATGCTATTTTTCCAAAGATGAAACAGAAAGCATAACTTTAAAAAAAAATCCCCACTTTGTGATATTTAAAAGCCTGATTTCTTCATCCTAACTCATGATGGATTAGTTCCTTACTCAGTGAGAAGTCCTACTGGAATCAATGGGATTACTCATGGAGAGAGGTACTACTTAATCATTTCAACTGGACTATAAATTCTTCTACACTTAGAACTGTCTCCAATATTGTAATATATATACACACACAATCTCAATACTACAGCCAGTAATTCCCAAATTGTGGTCCATGGAGCACCTGCTAGTGATCGGAGAACTGGCTGGTCCCATTTCTAGCTGTGAAATTACATTAGAAGAGGCTAAAGGAGTGAATACTAGACCTTGAATACTTACCTAATATTACTTTTCCATCTCAGTGATTGTCTTCTGTGGATTTTAGCATGCAGTATGTAAATACCCTGATAGCTAAAATAATGTATTTGTGGATTAAGGGTCTTCCTTCCCTGGAATTTAGATAAAGTTGCATGATCTAGTTAACAATTCGACTTGGAACTGGTATGAATCTGCAACAAATACAGGCTCCTGAAAAATTATTTGATTAATGATCTTAATTTTTACAAAAGAAACACTGAAAGTGCTATTTGATAAGATCTTCCACTTCAGTCACAGTAGATCCTGATTTCAACACTACTTACTCCATGTATATATGGAGCAGTACAGTGAAGATTTGTAAGTGGCTTTACAGCAGCTATTCTTTAGAATACTGAAGTGTAGGGGCCTGAAGTGAAGAATGCACATTGACTTTTTAGGCCCTTGATAATGAAAAATGAGTAAAATTGTTCTCTAGTATCTGAAAAAAGACAGATGGTATTGACCAAGCTTCTCTTTAACATCTCCTGCCAATTAATGATTTATGAGACGATACTATTGTTCTTGCTATCAGCTTGAGATAATGTGGCAAGTAAGTGCTAATGATAAGCAGAACTGGAGAATAAATGTAAGGTGCAAATCAAAAGGACATTAAAAGACACTGCTTCAAAAAGGCTTTTGATTTTACAGTCCTTTCTAAGGATTTGTACTTTACATAAAACTGGATAAATGTCATGGGCTACATTCATTCTTGTAGTAAGCAGGTGCAACTCCCATACAAATCTCTGGGACAAATCCTTTGGTGATTTAGGGTTTTTCTACATTGAAAATTAATCTGAATTAACTAAAGGCGTGAATTTAAAGTGCTTAGTTAAAGTTCATTAAATCCCTCTCTGAACACTCTCTTTCAGCAGTTGCCACTTGACTTCTGAATGAGAGCCTCCACACAAAGGCTTAGTGTGCTTTAATGGGCTTTAAACTTATACCTTAAGGGCACGTCTTCGCTAGCTACGTGGCAGCGCTTTAACGTGGCTGTGTAGTCGTGGCATAGTGACCTCCACGAGAGGAATAGCTCCCAGAGCTGGTGCACTGTCTACACTGGCACTTTACAGCGCTGAAACTTGCAGCACTCTGGGGGGTGTTTTTTCACACCCCTGAGCGAGAAAGTTGCAGCGCTGTCAAGTGCCAGTGTAGACAAGCCCTTAGTTAATGCAGCCTACCTTTCCACAAGCCTTCAGAGAGCAGTAGGGAGTACATGGATTGAAATATGAGTACAAGTGGTAAAGGGGAGCAACTTGAATCAATTTACCATTCAGTGGGTGTGCAACACAAGTGTAACTTGAGCGTAGCAGGACAAGCACTAACAGGAAGGTATAAAATAAAGCAGCTTCATCATAAGCTACTTTACCATTTGCATCAATTTACATCCTATGTGTAGTTTACACCCACCATCCAAGGCACTGATGAATTGGCCCATTCTCTCCATTTTTGTAACACATTTGGTTTGTAACCCCTTAAAAAGACCTGTAAAACTTACCATTAGATGCTCTCATTTGCCGCCTCCGTCCCACTCGATCCAGGCCAATGGGGGTGCTTTGTGAAAAGGTGAAGGGCCGGAACCTGGCTGAAACAGCTTTATATGGGGGAACTTGGTGGGCTGGAACAGGAGGCCGTGTTATTGGCTACAGAGAGAAAAAAGAAAATCCATTATTATTAGTAGTAAAAGCTACTAGTAAGCTAAAGACAGCTACAGGTATGAAACAGGGTTTCCTTACACTCTCAAGCTGACTATATGGACACTAAGAACCCCTAGTTCAAGCAGTCATTAAATTGATTGAACACCACATTCCATACACAATATTATGGTAAATATCTTATAGCATTAAGGTTCTCGGTTATATTAAAAACTCCATAACCTTCTGTTACGTTTAGTGACACTGTATATTCTGCTTTACAGTCTTCACTCCATAATATTCCATGTCTAAAATGCTCTGGTAGCTAACATCTCAGAACAGTTTACTGTAATGTCAGCCAACTGTAAATATGTAACAGAATGGAAACACTGAAAAGAAAAATAATAGAAATTATACAACCAGGTGTGTTAATTTCCCAGAATGTTGTTCGAGATAAATGTCCTGCTGCTGAGGAACACACTTTATAGTTAAACCAAAAAAAGAATCTTAAACCTGATTTTTTTCTTAGAGCTTATCTGCATGGCCCCTGGACTACAGGGGTGTGAACTGAAGTGTTGCACTGTCACTGCCCTGTGTAGATCCTGCTAGCATGAACTAAAAGGTACCTAGATCACGTTAATGTAGTCCTGTTTGAAACAGGACTACATTAACGCAAATTAGGCACCTTTTAGCTTCTCCTGCCGACCGACATAGCTACTGCCATTCATGAAGGTGGTTTTATGATGTCGACAGGTGAGCTCTCTCCTGTCGGCATAGTGGCTACACGAGCGATCTTACAGCAGTGCAGATGCATCGGTACAGCTGTGCCGCTGTAAGCTCACTAGTGTAGACATGGCCTTAGCCTCTTAATTGTTTTTCCTCTTAGGCTTGTAAATTAAGCATATAGAAACACCAGAGCCTCTCTATGAACTATTTGTTGACCCACTGGTATGACACAAGTGATTTACTATTGCTTGAAAGCTTTTTCCTCCCACACGAAGTTGTCAGACAAAACAAAACGAGTTAACAGCACTTTTTTCACATTCCACTGATGTTCAACACTTTCCAAAAAAAAATCTGCTACATGAAAATTAGGCTTTAAAAGCTCTTTATGAAATAATTCTGATATATGTGTTCCTCAATCATAAGTCTTTTTCATACATTTTAAGTAGCAATTTAACTACCAAACACCGGACTGAAAAATATCTTGATATATTTTAATATGATCTAATTATTATTTCATTCTTTACTAATTATTTTCTCCTATGGTATATCAATATCTCAGAACTGCACTACTGAACTAAAGCAAGAAAAGCAACTCCAAATTGTTCCATAACAAACACCCAATATCCGCAATGCCAATTACTTTTAATGTATTTATTCCTGGGCAATTATAATTTAATCATTAAAGTCTTGATCCTCATCCCTTTGTAGGCAACAGAAGAACTGCCATTGAACTTCAATGGGAGCAGGATTGAGACCTAAATGTCCCTTGTTATGGTCATTAAAATGTACCTACCTAAGTTGTCACATATTTTTGGTCTTAACTCCAAAAACAATGTATTTATTTAATCCCATCTTTGTGGCAGCAAAGCTGCAATTAAAAAAAACCTATTCTGTTCTTTGACTCTTCATTAACTGATGCATGGAAGCTACAAGAGGAAAGCACTGATTTGTTTCCAGTGGGAAACAGGTGAGGTTATTTTTAAATAAGTTGCACACTGTAGCAACGATTGGTTTTAAAAAAATGACAACATATTCCTGAAATCCTTGAGGTAAGTCTCAAAAAATATGGGACACCTTTACAGGAGTACTTGTTAGTCTCTAAGGTGCCACAAGTACTCCTGTTATTTTTGCGGATACAGACTAACACGGCTGCTACTCTGAAACCTTTCAAGGTAGGTTGGACTTAAAGCCCTAACAGTATTAAAGAGCACCTCTTGAAAACCAACTAATATTTATTTACAATTCATGAAGGCATAGATCTGATAATAATGCTAATGGCTCACATGAACACAAAAAGTTAAGTATTTAATGAACTAATTAAACAATATAGATGTTTTATTAGGGACTGCAGCATTGGTCTGTACACAGACAAAACTTCCATTGATTTCAATCCGTTTTGCTGGAAAAGAGTGCAGGAGGATCCAGCTGTTTTTGATCAGGAAAAAGTCAAGGACAACTATATTATACTACACAGCGAAAGAATTACTGACTACATAAGAATATCCATGTTAAAAAATAGTTTTCACAGGAAACTCTGAAAAACCTGTCATTGTTTTAGCATTCCTATTCAGGGAGTGGGATCATTGTTTCTTTTCAGTGGGGGCCTTGCTTTTAATGACACTGCATTGAATTTCCCAGCATGAGGTAGAGTCTCATGAGGACAATTAAGACTAAGAGCAATCAGGTCTCTTTAACAACTTCAAAGTACTTTTAAAGGAAATGCTATAATTTTTTTCCGTGTTCAATCAATTTAGCAATTGCTTGTACTAGGGGTTCTCAAACTTTTTCGTTACGTGGAGAACATGTTAACAGAGAGAATGCATTGTGGATAGGACTTGAGACCAAAGTTCTCTTACTATCTGTAGAACATGTACAACTAAGCAGGCTTCTTTTCACTGCCTCAACTCTGCTGTAGACTACCTCTAGGGGAGAGAGGGGTGCTTTCATTTCCCAAATTTATTCATTCCTTGACCCCTTAGCACAGCCAACAAAGGGGCCAGTTCAAGTAGTTACTCCTGGGGGCATTCTGCACCAAAAAATTCTGTGCCAAAAAAATAAAAAATTCTGCACACAGTATTTTAAAATTCTGAAAAATTCTGCAAATTTTATTTGTCAAAATACCACCACATAATCACGCCAGTTTCAATTATTTTGGTAATTTATTTCAAAATGCCTGACTACAAGTATGTCTGTAACAATACAGACAGAAAAAAATTCCCCCAGGAGTAAAGAGTTAAAGAAACCCCTATTACAACCCAGTTCCTGTTTCTCTGCCCCCTTCCACTCCCCCGAAGCCCAGGCATCCAGAGGGAGAAACCGCCCGATGATCGGTCCCAGGCATGCATGGAGTTTCCTGTGCACCGCCCTCTCCTTCCCTCAGGACATGCTGGGATCTGCAGCTGCCAGGAACCCACTAGCCCCCTCCCCCTCCCCTGTAGTGTCTTCATGTGCGAGCTGGGCTCTGCTGGGTCCAGCAGCCCCTAGTGGCGGCCAACAGCACTGCAGTCCATTTTGTAGGGGAAAGAAAATTCTGCCTGCACAACGTTAATTTCTGCAAAATTCTGCATTGCACACTAGTGCAGAATTCCCCAAGGAATAAAGTAGTGTATGTTTTTCCTGTGTGAATACCTGTCAATTAGAAACTGGACTGAGACCACTAATTTCTCACAAGCTACCCAAGTGCTGTCAGATTATATCAATTTTGTTTAGCTGCTGCTCGTAAGCATATTTAAGCGAAAGAGATTGAACCTGAGCCACAGCCCATTAAAGTCAATGGAAAGACTCCATTTCATGTTAGCAAATCCCTGAGACATCCAGTCTGAGATCCTGGTCTGTTCTACAATGTTTTTGAATGGATTATCCATTTAACTATACGTGCGCTAATACCAAGCAGTTCATACCCATAGCTTTTTAAGAGGCTCACTTGGTGAGAGGTGCATACAAATAATTCTACATCCTGTGTGTTGTAGACTAATCAAAAATACATGTGACCTTATTATAAACAAATAAGCATTTTTAAACAGCTACTGGAAATAACGTCCCAAGAAAGAAAGAGGGTTAGTTTACAATGCAAGCAAGATTATCCAAAAGTCAAGATCTTATGTTATGGTTTATTTTACAAAAAATTAGAGACAAGGAAAGCGAAACAAAGTATGTGATGTCAGCTTGGAAAAAGAGAAGAAAGGAAAGGAAATGTCCACTCTATTTTCTAGCTTGAAGATAAAGGCAAGGAGGTGGAAGAGTCTTTTGTAGTTTGCAGAGAGCACATCTTATATCTTACTTGTGTCAGCAGATCTTCTATTTCTTCTGTCTGGCTGCTCCCATAGAAACTGACCCCACCTATTACAGAGATGGGTCTTCGTTTTCGCCCTCTTTGGAGACCTACTGTACTGATTTGAGCCGTAGACTCCACAGAAGCCAATCCAGGCTGACTTTCATCATCTACACAGTCTGTTTTCTGAGACTCCACTGCAACTGAATCTTCTGGTATTGAGAAACTCCTGATTGCCAACTGACCATAGTCTGAGAGTGGCCTTGGCCGAGATCTTTTTCCAGAGCCCCATCTTCTGGGAGTGAACTTTTGTGCATCTGTCCTTTCTTCATCCTGGGATGGGGACATCCTCCACTGGTCATCAATAACAACCTTTTTAAAGGTGAACAAGTCAAATAAGCCACAGCATTTTCAGATACAGAAAAAATTAAAATATGTTTTTCATATGGCATATGGTTTAACTTGCTATAAAAGTGTTACAGTACCCATAAACAACACCATATTATAATAAATGAAACTGACGCTTCAGGAACAAATTAAATACATAACTTTGCCACAGAGACATTACACTGTATGTAATGGCTAACGATGACCCATCATCATAAGCACGAATTAGGCAAATGAGCATTGCTAACAACATTACTATGATTGGATTATTATCTTCCCAGTGGCAACAGATCCTGACATAAATACCGAATTTGCTGAACAAACAGCCTGAAAATAATGTCTGCACAGAAAATATGATACACGGTTTTCTCTTTTTTAAAAGAGCTTTATGCAAACATTTAACAGAAATGTATTATTCTGCTCTATTTTCCTTTCACAATGAAAAGAGGTAACACTGCAGGCAGCTAACAAGGGTAGCTATGAACTCGGCGACTGAGCACTGAGTCTGGGAATCAGGGGAACTGAGCTCTAGTCCTGTCTCTACAAGGGACTTAGTGTGTGACAATGGACAAGTCATAGGATCTACTGCTTCAGTCTCTAAAATGAAGATAGCCATGCTTACCCCCTTTTCAAAAGTGTTGTAGATCTGCTGGTGCTATGCGTACAGATTGTTAATTACTTTCATGAACAGAGAATTTCAGCCAGTTTCATTGTGACTTCGTGTGGGCTTTGGTTCATCTCTTCCACAAGGCCAAAGCATGGATGCTTGAAAGGGAAATCTGAACTCTTACTGTGTTGCCTGATTTACAATGTATTTATCTATTTAGAACAATTTACATCTATATAAAATGTAATTGCTAAGATCAACCCACTGAAAATAATGATGTTGCACACTATGGGCCCTCAGGGCAGTGTGTAGGGGAGCAACCCATGGGAATTGCATAGAAAAGGGATGTGGAGTTGAATGGAGGAGAAAAGGCTGCTCAGCTGCTTGCTCATCTACAGTACATAGCCACAGGCATCCTCTGTGCTGCAGCTTAGCACAGGGCAAAATCTGCATGCATTTGGGGTAGTGAACTGTGGAAGAATTTGTAGGGCATGTGGTCTGTGTGTTTTTCTCTTAGTAGAAGTGGTCTTAGCTTACATAGCAAAGTCACTTGTGGGTTAACATAGCCGTTTTTTGGCATTAAGTTCTGCTCTGTGACACCTCCAAAGACGAGCACAAGATGCATATACAGATAGTCAAAAAGAGAGAACCAACTGCAGGCCAGCACATCCACCTGCCACACCACCAATACTGGGGGGAAGGAAGCTTGATAGGTGCATAGAGGGATGTCAGCTCTAGAGAACTGCAGGATTCAGTTCAGTGTCCTTAGCTTCTTTCCCTTGGCCTTTGTGTCTTAGTAAGGGAAGCATGTGGCAGAACAGCAGCCCTCCAATTCAACAGAATTTTGTAGGTATATTTTCCCATTCCACAAATTTTTATACCAAAGGGAATAACTTGGCCCTATATTACGGTCTTTGTGTGGTCAACCAAGGCTGCTTCAATGAAACCATCTTTGACCCATGGTGGAGCCAATTGATTGTAACAGAGATTTCAGTCCCTTGTGTCATGATAAATGCAACACAGAAACTCTTTTAAGCAGCTTTAATAGTACACAAGAACCAGAAAAGTGCTGAATCTGCTACAAATGGCATAATGCTCTGTAGCAGAGAAACAACTTAACTTCTTGAACAATTTTGACTGAGAACCAAAAGAGAAAGAGAGAGAAGGAAAATAGTGTCCCTGGGTTGACAACCAACTTGGATGGATGCCTGATGAGATTTCAAACAGCTGAATTAGAAAGCTCTTTAAAAAAGACAGGCTATAATGGCTATAATGAATCATTGCTGAGCTAGCAGACCCAGTTGTAATAACTCAAACATACCACAAGCTTGTGCTGTTTGCTTTCACTTCCTTCCTTCCTTCCTCTCTTTCCTCCAGCCCATTTTTTTTATTATAGCTTGCATTACAATTTAGAAAATAGGTACTATCTTCTCAGTGCTTCTAAATAACAAATATTTCAGCCTGCCATATTACATTTATGCGAACATTAAAAGATTAGAAATGACACATATTCAGCAAACAAGAAAGCACTTAAGATACAATATTTGGTTGTCAATTAGAGCAGGGCACCATGACATTTCAGCCATTTTCTATTGCTGGAATTTTATATATTCACAGAACATGCACAATCTATGTCTGCCCACCTTTTTGGAAGGGCACCATCATTAAGCAGCCAATTTTTGTTGGTCCTTTGAGTGCATCATTGTGTGCAATAATTTTAGGTACTACAAGGAATTTGTAGTCTAAATATTTAATTTGATTATTGCAATAAGAGGGGGGAATCAATACAGGTAGCATTCTGCACTAAATTATTCCACTGACAATGCAAAATTTATTATTATAAATAGAGCAAATAGGTAAACTATGAATTCTATTGCAATTTCTGTAGAGAACAAATAAAATTGATCTCAAACAAATCTATAGATCCTAGCAAATGGCTAGTACTTTAACTGGTGTAAATAAGGTTCGCTCCACTGAAGTCAATGGAGCTATGTCAGTTTGCACCAGCTGAGGATCTGGCATTTAAAAACTACTCCTCTGATAGCAGCAGCAGAACACAGATTTAAGTAAGGTCCTAGAAAGACCTACCTTAGGGTCTGACACGGATAATGGAGCTCCACATACACACTGAGGGTACGTCTACACTTACCGGAGGGTCCGGCGGCAGGCAATTGATGTTCTGGGATCGATTTATCGCATCTGGTTTAGACGCGATAAATCGATCCCGGATCAATCCCGGAAGTGCTCGCTGTCGACGCCGGTACTCCAGCTCGGCGAGAGGAGTACGCAGCATCGACGGGGGAGCCTGCCTGCCGCGTCTGGACCCACGGTAAGTTCGGACTAAGGTACTTCAAATTCAGCTACGTTATTAACGTAGCTGAATTTACGTACCTTAGTCCGAAGTGGGGGCTTAGTGGGGACCAGGCCAGAGAGCAAGGAGTTGACTTGAGTCATTCTATATTTTTGTTTTACATGTGTTTTTTTCTTAGAGAAAAACACATCTGAACAGACCTGCAGTGCAACTAGTAAGGCAAAGCATTCATTCCACGACCTTGTACTTTTAGACTAAGGAAAGAACACGTCACATATCATCTCCTAATCTGCTGTTCACACTCCCATCTTGAGCAATAAACCTGTGCAAACAGACAGACTGTTCTCCATTTGCAGCACTCCACCTAAAGTACAGTAGCAGATCCATATAGTAGTGCTTAATTTCTGTTTTCCAATACATGATGCTAAAGTACGTCTATTTTTAGGCCTAGATATGTAATCGATAACATAAAGCACTGATACAACATAGAACATAATCCTCCCAAAACCAAAATCATAATCTCACTCCCACTGGTGATCAGTTACTTGCTAAGTAGTAGTCCCACTGATGTCAGTCAGAGGACTCATACAAGCAATTGCTTATCAGTGGGAATAATGGGTTCATTATCTAGCAGGCAGCCCCGATCCTGCAAGCATTTAAGTATGAGTGTGACTTGTGACATCAGTGGGATAACTCATATGTGTGCAGAATGTACAGGACTCAGGCCACTAGGCCCCAGTCTTGATCTCATTTACACTGGTGTAACTCAACTGACTTCAAAGGTGTTACTCCTGCTTTATACTGGTATAAATGAGATCAGATCCACACACATTACTATCATCAGCATTTGTAAAGAGCACTACAGGTGTGCATACTGCTTCATGTAGGGTGAAAATCACCCCTGTGCAGTGGGTCCAGCACACACCTATGCACCATTTCAGTACAACTTAAACCACCACCACCTTTGGATGAATTTCAACACTCCAGGGGAATTAAAGGTCTCACTAGGGCTAGGTCCACACAGGAGTCTCCAAAATTATCCTACTGTTGATCTAGTTCTAAAGCAGCTCCATTAGTGCTAGCAATGGGGAATCAGTAGTGTTTTATATTTCTAGTGTAGAGAAGGCTCAAGGCTTTTGTCCTTGCTCAGAGCAGGTCTAGATCACATAACGGTAAGAACACTGGCAGTCGCTCTACACTAGCGCTCATGGCTAGCACCAGTGGAGAAAGCTAATGTTGGGGAAAATTCAGAAAATCCCCAAAGCAGGCACAGCTTGAGGGAGACCTTAACTCCTTGGAGTGCTGAAGTTTCACCTTCCCACAAAGTTTAAAAACAAAATGTCTTAAAAAGAAAATTAGAGAGTTAGGCTGAAAGATCTGTTCTTGTACAGCAAATACTGTATTCAAATCTGTCCACTCTTCCCTTCCCTCATCACATCACGTAAATCTAAAATTAAACTCTTTGGGGCCTTATATTTCTCTTTACACTGTCAAGTCCCCAGGATTCTTCCAAGCACTGTAAAGGATAATAAAAAAAATAAACAAACATAATCACTGTTCAAGCAGAGTTCTAGTTACTTGCACTAAGTGGGAGAATAAAGGTTGTCTGGGGAATTAAACAATGCTTGAAACACTCCATTTTTCTTTTAGTATTTCCATAGTTTTTATTTTTTCACCATGACAGCATTCCTAAAAACGCACCATCCTTACATGAATAGTTGCTAAATCAGAGCCATTACTTTCTCTGACTATGTAATATCTCACTGTTAACCTCTTGTCTGTGGGCTGGCTGATCTCACAGACAGGGGGCAAGCTACAGCAGTTCCATAGTTAGGACCTCACTTACCAATGCCAAACCAATGTATAACTCTACTGACTTAAGTGGAGTTATTACTGCAATAAGTATTATTAATATCAGTGTAAACAAGATCAGCATCAGACGTTTAGCAGCTTAAATCTTAGCTCAGCTTTTATAGCTAGATAAGGACCAGTTCTGCATTCATTCTTTAGGCCTGGTCTACAGTTAAAAGTTAGGTTGACATAGCTACATTAGTCAGGGGTGTGAAAAAAAACCCATCGCTAAGCACCGTTGCTATGCCGACCTAACCCCCAATGTAGATGCAGTTATGTTGACAGAAGAATGTTTCCGTCGATGTAGCTACCATCACTCGGGGAGGCGGTGGTCCTACATTGACAGAAAAAACCCTTCAGTCGGTGTAGGCTGAATCTATATTACGGGGTTATGCCAGTTTAGCTACGGCACCCTACCAATGCCAGTGTAGTCTCCGTAGTGCAGACATACCCTTAGACAAAACTAGTGACTTCATACATTCAGTCCCATGCATTGTCTTCTGTGGGAGTTTTGCCCAAATGAGTCCTCTGCTGCCAGATCTGTTGGTGTGATAGAAAGTACTGATCTACTCTTAAAAGATTTAACAGTATAACCGTCTTTTTAGGGGTGTTGCCAGTAAAAGACCTACTGTAGACACAGTTGTACTGATATAAAAGTGCCTTATAGCCACATAGCTTATTCCAGTTCCTGGACCGGAAAAAGCTATACTAGTATAAGCACTTGTATACCAGTATAACTGTGTCTATAAGCCCTGAGAGCATCTGCAAAGGTCTTTGTTGTTACCAGATATGATATTGTGGGGAAGCAGCTAGCTTCCTATTCTCTGAAAGATTAGCCTTTCTTCAATCTTGCTTCAGGTATCATCAGGGTATAAGTTGATTCTCTTTTAAAGTCAACATTAGTAGTTCCATCAGGATCCAATTATTACTCAAATTTCAAGGTGTATCTCTGAGTTCATTCCCCTTATACTCCATAGCTATTTCTCACTAGAGTATTGAATTAACAGTTCTCAACCTTATCTGTCTGGTTCCACAAGGAAACTTTCACAGCGTTCCATTTCAGTATCTCCAAATTTTCACATTTGCTCCATGCTGCACTGCTGAAGTTAGCACTGGCTAACACTCTCTTAGGCAATGTCTACAGTAGAGACCTTACAGTGGAACTGCTGTACCGATGCAGCTACGGCGCTGTAAGATCTCTCGTGTAGCCATTCTATGCTGACAGGAGAGCTCTCACATTGACATAATTAAACCACCCCCAATGAGCAGCAGTAGCTATGTTGGCAGGAGAAGCTCTCCCACCGACACAGCACTGTGAACACTACTACTTATGCCGGAGAAACTTATGTCATTCAGGGGAGTGGCTTTTTCACATCCCTGAGTGACATAAGTTTTGCCAACATAAGTGGCAGTGTAGACATGGCCTTAGCTGTTTCAAACTCTGCCTCTTTCATTTTCCAGTTTACTCTTACTTTGATTCCCATGCACATGTAGCTATTCTTTGTACCTTCTAAAATATTGCTGTTTGTGTTGATGAATGTGCGGAGGTTTACAAAGCTAATCTAATGGTACTGTAACGGGGTACACTCACCTCTTGTAAGCACCCCCTTGGCTGAGTGTGTGTGCCTGTACACTCTCTCTCCGATTGTCCCTGCTATGGGATAGAGCAGTGCTCCAGGGCTCCTGCCCTGGAGACAATGTATTTGCCTTCTGGGGCGTCCTGGTTACAGCTCTCCAGCTGGGCCACTATAGTTCAGTTCCCCCTCTGGGGTGCTTCAATGTCCAGGCCACTTCCTCCAGTGGCTAATGGTGGGGTGGGGGGAACCCAGGCTTGCCCACTATTCCGGGTCCCAGCCCAGGGACCCTGTAGGTAGCAGCCATCTGCTGTGTCCCTTTAACTATGTCACACAGCTTCTCTAATTCCCTGGGCCACTTCCCCGCAGCCCTGCGCCGTCTTCACCCTTAGCTCAGGGCCTTGGCCTAATGGAGTCTCAGCAACCAGCTCAAGGCTCCTTCTCGCTCTCCCCAGCTTCTGGCAGCGCTGCCCTGTCCGAGGTTCTGTAGCTCCGCCAGCCAGCCACACCCCTACAGCTCCAGCAAGGAACTGAACTCCCTTTGACGGCCCTGCAGCTCTTCTTATACTAGGCTGCTGGGCCCTAATTGGCTGGATCCCACACAGCCCCTCTAGGTAGCTTGGAGACCCTCTCCACTGCCCTCTTTTGGGGTGTGGTGTGGCAGGGCATGAGGCCTCCAGCAGGGGGCCTCAGAGAGTCTGGTATACCCTGTCATAGGTGGTATTAATTGTCAAAGGAAAATTGGCTCTGTCTTCAACTGTTTTGCTAGTTGTCAGTCATGGTAGCATGAAAGTAAATAAATACCTTTAATGTTAGAACATAAGGACATAAGAATGGTCATACTGGGTCAGACCAATGGTCCATCTAGCCCAGTATCCTGTCTTCCAACAGTGCCAATGCCAGATACTTCAAAGAGAATGAACAGAACAGGGCAATTATCAAGTGATCCATCCTCTATCATCTAGTCTCAGCTTCTGGCAATCAGAGCCTACGGTGCACCCAGCACATGGGGTTGCATCCCTGACCATCTTGGCTATTGGTGGACCTATCCTCCAGAAACTTACCTAATTCTTTTTTGAACCCAGTTACACGTTTGACCTTCACAACATCCCCTGGTAATGAGTTCCACAGGTTGATGACATTGTGTGAAGAAGTACTTCCCTTCGTTTTAAACCTGCTGCCTTGTAACAAGACAGCCACCTCCTGTACGCCACCTTATATCACCTAGAGTCATGCTACAGGCAGCCTGTCTCAGTTTCTCATCTTGGACTATTCAAATAAAACTTCACACAGGCTTTATGTGGTCAAAATACCCCTCCTTGAGGACTGGGTTTATTCATATAAAATGAACTCCACACAGAACTTAAAATCCCAGAACAAAGTCCATCCAAAAGTCCACACAAAGCAAAGGCTTCTCTTCCTCCTCCCAGGCGTTCCTGCCTGGGGCCTGTCCTGCTTTGGCAGGCCACTCCCAGGCCCAATTCTCTGCTAGACCCCCACTCACTTCTAGCACACTCTGATCCTTGATCATTCCCCACATCTTCCTGCTGCCCTTTATAGGGGAATCAGCTGTCCTTCATCAGGCCCCATCAGGTTACTAACGCAGCACAGGTGTGACTCCTAAGGGCTGGTCTACACTAACCCCCCCACTTCGGACTAAGGTACGCAAATTCAGCTACGTTAATAACGTAGCTGAATTCGAAGTACCTTAGTCCGAAGTTACCGCGGTCCAGACGCGGCAGGAAGGCTCCCCCGTCGATGCTGCGTACTCCGCTCGCCGAGCTGGAGTACCAGCGTCGAAGGCGAGCACTTCCGGGATCGATCCGGGGCACTTCCGGGATCGATCCGGGATCGATTTATCGCGTCTTAACCAGACGCGATAAATCGAACTCAGAAAATCGATTGCTTACATCCGGACCCGGATGTAAGTGAAGACGTACCCTTAGTAATCAGGGTTGACCAGCCCCAGGCCTTCCAGGCATACCACCCTGTTACAGTCCCTCAAGTTTGTAGGTAGAACAAGAAGTGTAAAGTATATCCTATATGGCCTAACCAGTTACAAACTAATTTAAAAGTTATAATGGACAGGGCCTTTAGCCTTAGTATTTTCATTGAAAAGGTTATTTAAAAATAAAAATAATCAGCATCCTTTTTCTAACTTTCAGGGAAACTAGAGATAAAAATCTAATAATGCCTATGTAAAAAAAAATATGAATTTCTGATTGCAAATTATAAGCAGGTTTAGTAAGCTAAACAGAAGATAAAACTGCTGACTGAGAGTAACAAGCAGATGAGAGCAGTTTGAGAAGTTTCAGAACTGAATGTTGTCATTGAAAACTTGCAGTAGATAATCCATCACATCCTCACATATATGACAAAAGGCTCAAGGCAGACACTCAAGTACTGTACAAAGCAACAGAAAAAAAACCCAAATGTTATTTTATGTAGCTACCTGATAGTTCTGATAACTTTAGTACAAATTTTAGTGTGTATTTAGTAATGTGTGAAAATGTATGAACCTTCTTATTCCCACAAACCCACTGTTATAATTGCTGACTATTTAAGTACTCAATGTTCCTGTGGAGTCTGAGAGCTGACAAATACTAAGAAGTCAATAGTAATGTCAGAATAGGTTTTACAAGCCATATGCCCCGGCACAATGAACATGAGCATGTGGGAACAATGTGGTCATAAATAATTTTATCATCTACACTTAACAGTGTAAAAGGCCAGATAAAGTATCTCCACCCAGTTAAATTATAGGAGCTAACCTTTGCTCTTTCTCTTGTTGCTAAACAGGGGCAGGAAACTTTAGCTGAAGCTCACACACATTATCACTGCTTGTTAAGGTCACAAAGGTCATTTTATATTTGATGGACATGATCAATATTTTATTTACAAAGCAGTAAAGGGTCACAGATATAATCAAACTGACTACTGTGAAGGTTTTCCATGTCAGAAAACACAAAGCTGCTGCAGTCTTTCAAAATTTCAGGTGCAACAATCATTCCTACAATGAGCCTGAAGTGATACCAGTGTGCAATAACTCACAGTTGACTAGGTCTGGAAGACAGGCAATTTTCAATAGATTTTAGTGTAGGCATAGTCAATATACTAATTGTTACCACACAGATGATTGTTGTAGTTTCTGTCTAAAGAAAAAATATTCAAGATTTTGTTTGCATCTTTTACGATGACTTAATCATCCGCATTAACCATTCCATTTCATACACAGGATAAAAGTGTTCAGGTTTCCCTTATGGTTAAATGCAACTCCCACAAGCATATCCTTTCTCTCCTCTCCCAACTCTTCACCATCAATACTGTCATTTAAAACAAGGAAGGCTTTTAAAGCACTGGAATGAAATCATTCTTTCCTAGGAAGTGCAATAAATAGTAAATGATAAATATGTGATTTAATCAAATTCTACTCTTAGGGTTTGTCTACCTTAAAAATGTTTTGCACTGGTTTAATTGCTAATTATGCCTATGAAACCTCAGTGAAGAAAATGGGGTTGCATGCAGTGCTTAATTTGTAGTGAAAGAGGTGCTGGGGCTAGGGTGACCAGACGTCCAGATAAAATTGTAACTGACCCAATATTTAGTTGTTTGTCCCGCGTCCCGACCAATGTACAGTCGGGATGCCATTTGTCCCGATATTTTGGCGTGGGGCTGGAGTGGACTGGTCACCCTAGCTGGCAGGCTCCCTACCTGGCTCTGCGCAGCTCCTGGGAAGTGGCCACCAGGACCCTCTGGCCCCTAGGCACAGGGGCAGCCAGGGGGGTCTCCGTGTGCTGCACCCGCCATGAACGCCAGCTCTGTTGCGGGCAATGGGAGCTGTGGGGGAGGGGCGCAGACCCCCCTGGCCGCCCCTGACCCTAGGAGCCAGAGGGACCTGCCAGCTGCTTTCCGGGAGCCACCCCAGGTAAGCGCTGGCGGGACCCAACCCCCGCCGGGTACCTCTGGCTCCTAGGCTCAGAAGTGGCAGTGAGTTCTGCACGCTGCCCGCAAGTCCTGCCCCCGCAGCTCCCATTGGCGCGGTTCCTGGCCCATGGGAGCTGCAGAACCGGCACTTGTAGCAGACGCAGAACGTGAAGACCCCTCTGGCTGACCTTGACCCTAGCAACCAGAGGGACCTGCCAGGTGCTTCCCGGGAGCCACCCCAGGTAAGCACTGCTGGGACACAGATCTTCCCCTCCCCCACTACCCAGTGCCCTTCCCCACAGCCCCGCCACAACTACATAGTGCCCCACACAGGCCCGCACTGCCTAGCACCCCAAAACACACAAACCTTCCCCACTGCCCTCCACCCCCTCACAGTCCCACACCACACCACAGGCCACCCAGACACTCACTTCCCCACGCCCTGCCCCCTGCCCTGGCCGCACTCACCAGCCCTGCTGGGAGGTGAGGTGACTGTTAGCTGGGCCGAGCCAACAGCATGGCTGGGGCTGGTCCCAGTCCTGCAGGGAATCACTCTGGCCCCTTGGGAGCGGCACGATCAGCCAGGCCAGGGCCTGCCCCCGCCAAGCTCCCTCAGGACCCCCTTGCCTAAGGGGCCCAGCCAAGCCCCCCCCATTGATCCCCCCTGCTGTCCGAGACTGGACCCACTTCTGCACTGGTCCCAGGCGGCTCGGCTCTGGGGAGGCAGTCAGGGCCCCACAGGGGGTGGGCATCAGAGACTTTCCGGAGCTGGAGCTACACTGGGGTCCAGCCAGAGCAGCGGGTGGAGAGGAGCCAAACAAAACCACCACTCACTGCATGCCATGCAGGAGGCAGGCTGTTCTGTATGGATCCAGATTCACCACTTCTCTGGGGACACACACAGCGCCCACCACGCCTGATTGCCCCCCCCACACACACATGCCCTCAGGTGCTAGGACGGATGGACAGCTCCAGGAAGGAGCCACAGCCCACTTCGCTGGCCTCACAATGACACCAGCCTATTTCCAAGGGAAGAAATAGGTCGGGGAGGAATAAAGCCTGCGGGGGGGGGAGGGGAGAGAACTCCAAGAGGGGACAGTATGAAAAGCACAGAGAGGCAGGGATCCCCAGGGGCCCAGCAAACAGGGAATGGAGCCCAGGAAGGGGGGAATCTTAGAGGGGGGCACTGGAGCCCATGAATGTAGGGGGCTGGAGCCTGTGAAAATGGGGGGCCCACAGGGGGGACAGAGCCAATTGCGGTGGGGGCCGCTGGAGCCCCTGAAGCAGGGGATGGAGCCCGGGGGGGCAGGGTCCGCGGGGCGCTGGCTGTGTGAGGCAACTGGGGGAGAGGGGCAGCCCTCCCCACACATGGACTGCTGCTGGGTCCGAAGCTCCCAGGCTCATACCACTGCTGCCTTTCACCAGCGGAGTCTCATTCACTCCGGGAGGGGGGAGGCTGCCTGTTGTGTGCACATTTGAACCTCACCCCCTCCTCAGCGCGCGCCCCACACTGCTGCCAAGGGCCTTGCGCCGGCACCTGGGAGTGCGCATGCACCGGGAGTCTGGCGGAGCGTGCTCAGGCTGCTACTGTCCCGGTGCCCTGTGCATCAAGCTGGGGGGGGGGGGGCAGAGAGGAGCTGGCAGGCAGGGCTGGGGGCGGAGAGGAACCAGTGGGCTCAGTGAGGCCTGGGAGCGCAGCGCAAGTGAAGCAGGCCACACCGGGGCCCCTTCTGCGTGTGGGCCCAGCGCCACTGAGTCACCATTGTAAACTCGGTACTGGAAAGAGCTGCCCTTTCCTTGAGGCTGAGAACAAAAGTCACGCTTCAAGTCAGCTGTCACCTGCCAGCTCTTTGCAACCAGGCTTAGTGCTGCACCAGATCCAGACCCGCTCTTGGCGAAGGAGCTTTGGGATCCGAGCGATCTAAAGTGAACTGAAGTCGACCATTTATTTTAAGGGGCGGAGCAGCACCCCCAGAAAGCTCTGCCGTCGAGGAGACTCACTCTGCAGAGACAACAGAGAGGAAAACCCACCCCAGTCAATTGAGCCTGGGCGGCTGCTGACCCCCAGCCCAGCTCCAGGGCTGGAGTGTTCCAATGGCTCTCGGCACCCAGGGCTGAATGACAGCCCTGGAGCGGAACCCCTTTGCACTCTGGGTGCCCCTAAGAAGGGCTGGGCAGGGCAGCTCGCAGGAAGTCCTGGTTCGCAGAGCCAGGCAGGGAGTCCCCCGCAGCCAGCTCTGTGGATGCAGCGGAAGGGCTAGAACTGCCAGCTGAAATGAGACGCGGCTCCGTGTTCAATGGGGGAGGCTGACAGAATTGGAGTTGCCATTTCTAAGCTTTTTTTTTTTAACCACCTGTTTTTGCACGGGGGGGGGAGGGAGAGGGGGTGCCCCGCGGAGGTAATAGCTGCATCCTCTCCCCAGCAGTGTGTGTGCAGACCGGCCCAACTAGCTCATAGCAGAGCCAGGGAAAGGACGTGCCTAGCCATGCCGGGGGCAGGGCTGCAGCTAGAGCTCTGCATGTGCTGATTCCACCCAGGGCAGGCCGGGGCTAAGCTGCTGTCCAGGTCACTTAGCCACATTGGTGAGCAGGGGCTGCACCTGGGGGCATGCACCTGATTGATGTACAATCGGGACGCCGTGCTTGACATAAACCCAAAGTTTGCCTTTGCACAGAGGCGTGTTAGACTTTCTCTTACAGAGCTCATATGCTCTATTCCCCAATGTCCTGTAGCATCTGTAGGGATAGTGTTAGTATGTGTGTTATTGGTGTGTTGGGCATTGCTCATAGAGGGCATAGTTCAGATTGCATTGTGGGCGTGGCGTGCACCTTAATTATTCATTTCCTGGTTGTAAGCTGTTAGTTAGCTCCATGCATCTCAGCAGATGTTTCCATCCTCCCTCCTTGGGGTATGTCTACAGTGGGCCACTGTAACACTTCAGTGTAGACAGTACATATGCTGATGGAAGGGATTCTCCCATCAGCATAGGCATTCCACATCCATGAGAGACGGGTAGCTAGATCGATGGAAGAATTCTTCTGTCGATCTAGTACTGCCTACAGTGGGGGTTAGGTCATCTTATCTACAGCCCTCATGGGTGTGGAATTGTCACACCCCTAAGCAATGTAGATAAGCCGACTTAATTTTCTAGTGTAGATGAGGCCTTGGTCTCAGCAATGTGGTTGGCTGAATGCTCCCAGCATGCCTGTTCTCAGCTGAAAACTACAATCTCAGTGCTATATACTATGCCACACACTGAACATGCTCATTCCACTCCTCACTCATCTATGCATTGTACTGTATGCTTGTTTTATGCCATAAGCTTGCCTGTTCTCAGCTCCCTAACTCCTCTCAGCACTGTGCCTATTCCATGCACTGACCATGTTCATTCCCAGATCCCCATCCTTGGCTCAGCACTGTGGGGGCATGTTTTGAAAGGGAGACAGAAATGGGGGGGGGGTGTATAGAAGTGAGGACATTCAGCAGGGCTGAGCTGAAGCACCTCTATATCCTCTTCTACCACACAGCTTAACTACACTCCTCTGACCTCACTCTCCCTCCAGAAGCATCAACATCAGGAGGGAAGAGTGAGCCTGGAACCACTCCCTCACTGCTGGAGACAGGGGAGTTCTAGGCTCCTTCCCCTAATCAGGAAGGGGCCCTGGGGAGGAGGAGGGGAGAGATGACTTCACTTCCCTTTCCCTGAGCATGTCATTGTCAATATGCTCAGCTTTCCCCCTTCCCCACTATATTCCCGCTCTGTCAGCACTCCTCAGCTCCCAGTGCACAAAGTCCCTTTGAAGACCATCCCTTATTCATTGAGATATCACAGAAAAACTATTTTTCTGGAAACTCAGTTCTCCATCAAAGCTCTAGCCCCTGAATTGGGTTTTCAGAAACACGGCATTTGAGTGAGCCTTGTACTACTGAGGATTGTTGTGTAGGGATATGCTGGCCCGTTAATAGCTGTGCTGGAGAACAGCCCTAGAGGTTGGCAAAGGGGCAGAGCCATCACGCTGCATCCTCCCAAACTCTACACTCCCTGCACTGATCCAATACACCCCACAGTCACACTTACTGCCCCAATCACACTTATTCCCTAGCTTGGCACCGAAATAGTTATAATGATCTCAAAATATTATGAGCAGCTCATGTTGTGGGGAATGTATAGCAGGAACCCTTTGACCAAAAGACCCTGCAACTTGCTTTTCTTTTATCACATTCAGTCCTACTGTTCAGGAAAGAGTGAAGGACATGAGTCGTGACTGCATTACCCTTGGCTCTTTCATCTATTTAATTAATGCTAATTGCTTTGACAATACTTGTAAAGCAAAATCAGAGTCTGCACATGGGATTTAGAGCACTTTAAAGTATTGCTCTTAAAACAGAAATGTTGGTCTCAGGGCAAGACTTCCAAAAGGAGCCCCCCTCAAATGCAGAGAGAGAGCAACTGGCGTGCACAGCACATGATCTCTCAAAGCTGCCAAGCGTAGGGCTCAAATTCACAGTGCCTGGGTGCAGCTCAAGTTCAACGGCCACAACATGTCACCTTGAGCCTCCCAATTACTGTGACAACAGACTGCCTGCAAATCTTCTAGCTTTTAACAGAGTCTGGTCTTGCTACACATGTGCATTTCACTCTCTTAGGTATGTCTATGCTGCAGCAGCTAAAGTGACACAGCTATGGTGCTGCAGCTGTGCTGCCACTGTAGCGTAGATACTTCCTACATCAAGGGAAGAGGTTTTTCTGTTGACGTACATAATCCACCTTTCTGAGACGTGGTAGGTAGGTATATACGTAGACAGAATAATTCTTCCATCAACCTAGCTGTATCTACAGTGAGAATTAGATAGGGTTACCATATTTAAAAAATAAAAAAAGAGGACACTCCACGGGGCCCTGGCCCCGCCCCTTTCCCACCCCCACCCCGCCCCTTCCCCAAAGTCCCCGCCCTAACTCCCCCTCCTCCCTCCCAGCCACACGAAAAGGGCTGCCCCAGCGCTACTGGCTTCACGGTTTGCCGGGCAGCCCCCAGACCCTGCGCCCCCGGCCGGCGCTTCCCCAGCGCAGCTGAAGCCCGGGAGGGGAAGCGCCCAGCCGGGGGCGCAGGGTCTGGAGGCTGCCCGGCAAACCGTGAAGCCGGTAGCGCTCGGGCTTCGGGCAGCCCCCATGCCTCTGGACCCCGCGCCCCCGGCCGGGCACTTCCCCTCCCGGGCTCCGGCGGCTGTGCTCCTCCCCTGACTCTTCGGCTCTGTTTAAGAGCCAAGCTGCCCGAGCGCTACTGGCTTCGGGCAGCCCCCATACCTCTAGACCCTGCGCTCCCGGAGCCCAGGAGGGGAAGTGCCCGGCCAGCGGCTCAGGGTCCGGAGGCATGGGGGCTGCCCAAAGCCGGTAGCACTCGGGCAGCTCGGCTCTTAAACAGAGCCGAAGAGTCAGGGGAGGAGCACAGAAGCCGCAGGAGGGGAAGTGCCCGGCCGGCGGTATTTTTCCCCCGGACATGTTCGGCTTTTTGGCAATTCCCCCCAGACGGGGGTTTGATTACCAAAAAGCCGGACATGTCCGGGAAAAACCAGACGTATGGTAACCCTAGATTAGATTGATCTAACTATAGCGCACTGGGTGTGAAATTTTTCACAGCCCTTAGCAACGTAACTAGGTCGATCTACGTTTTAGGTGTAGATCATGCCTTAGGCATGACTAGTATGTGCCAACCTGGAGGATTAGAGCCATGGTTTGAACCCCAGATGTGTGCAATAAAACATTAGAAGAACAAGGTGATTTTGTAAACAACTGATTTTGTAGGGGGCTATATCTCAGGAGCCAATTGCTCAGATGACTACAACTCACTAACCCGGTCCTGCATCCTCATGAGGCACAGCAAATTTCAACACAGTCCAAGTCAGCACGTGGATTTTAGAGCACCTAGAATAGTTAACCTGTAGACAAAAAGCATCACTCAACCTTAGTTACACAGAGCTGCAATTGCTATATTTTAGATTTATAATTCTTCATTGTCCTGCAGGTAGAGCACTGTGCTTGAATTATAATAAAGTTGATGTAATTTCCCCAAATTACCACTAAGGCTGCTTAAATGGAGTAGTTTGTGCTGTCATGCTTGTGGTAGACAGAGCCTATGCATCAGAGAGTTTGGTCTCCTCTGCTGTGGCAAATTTAGACCAGCAACTAATTTCAGCAACTTCAGTGGTACGTGCGAGTCCACAATCAAGCCAGTAAAGTGTTGTATGTCATTGTTAGTATTTACAATAACGTGTGCATCTTAGAATAATAGAATTGTAATACTGGAAGAGACCTCGAGAGGTCATCTAGTCCAGTCCCCTGCACTCATGGCAGAACTAAGTATTATCTGGACCATCCCTGACAGGTGTTTGTCCAACCAGCTCTTAAAATCTCCAGTGATGGAGATTCCACAGCCTCCCTAGGCAATTTTACTCCAGTGCTTAACCACCCTGACAGTTAGGAAGTTTTTCCTAATGTCCAACTTAAACCTCCCTTGCAGCAATTTAAGCCCATTGCTTCTTGTCCTATCCTCAGAGGTTAAGCAGAACAATTCTTCTCCCTCCTCCTTTTAACAACCTTTTACGTACTTGAAAACTGTTATGTCCCCTCTCAGTCTTCTCTTCTCCACACTAAACAAACTCAGGTTTTTCAATCTTCCCTCATAGGTCATATTATCTAGACCTTTAATCACTTTTGTTGCTCTTCTCTGGACTTTCTCCAATTTGTCCACATCTTTCCTGAAATTCAGACCCTAGAACTGAACACAATACCCCAGTTGAGGCCTAATCAGCATGAAGTAGAGCAGAATTCCTTCTCGTGTCTTGCTTACAACACTCCTGCTAATACATCACAGAAAGAGGTCTGCTTTTTTTGCAAGTGTTACATTGTTGACTTATATTTAGCTTGTGATCCACTATGATCCCCAGATCCCTTTCTGCAGTGCTCCTTCAGTCATTTCCCATTTTGTATGTGTGCAAATGATTGTTCCTTCCTAAGTTGAGTGCTTTGCATTTGTCCATATTGAATTCCATCCTACTTTTCTTCAGAACATTTCTCCAGATCATTTTGAATTTTAATCCTATCCTCCAAAGCACTTTCAGCCCCTCCCTAGTTGTATCATCCGCAAACTTTATAAGTGTACTCTCTATGCCATTATCTAAATCATTGCTGAAGATATTGAACAGAACTAGACCCAGAACTGATTCCTGTTGGACCGCACTCGATATGCCCTTCCAGCTTGACTGTGAACTACTGTAACTACTCTCTGGGAACTGTTTTCCAAACAGTTATGCACCCTGTTAATAGTAGCTCCAACTAGGTTGTATTTCCTTAGTTTGTTTATGAGAAGGTCATGCAAGACAGTATTAAAAGCCTTACTAAAATCAAGATATACCATATCTACCGATTTTCCCTCCCTCCGCCCCCCCCCCTCCAAGAAATCTATTAGGTTGGTTTGACATGATTTGTTCTTCCAAGCTGCTAGTTACTTATCACTTTATTATCTTTTTTGTTTGCAAATTGATTGCTTAATTATTTGTTCTATTTTCTTTCCAGGTACTAAAGTTAACCTGATTAATCTGTAATTCCCCAGGTTGTCCTTATTTCCTCTTTATAGATGGACACTATGTTTGCCCTTTTCCAGTCCTCTGGAATCTTTCCCATTTTCCATGACTTTTCAAAGATAATCACTAATGGCTCAGATACCTCTTCAGTCAGCTCCTTGAGTATTCTAGAACTCAGGCGCCAACTTCCAATTGTCTCGGGGGGTGCTCAACCCCCACTCAGCCCTAGGCCCCACCCCCACTCCATCCCTTCCCCCACGCTCTCACCCCCGCCTCTTCCCACCCCACCACTGGCCGCGCCTCCATTCCACCCCTTCCCCCAATGCCCCACTCCTGCCCTGCCTCTTCCCACCCCACTTCCCCAAGCACGCCCCATCCCCGCACCTCCCCCTCCCTCCCAGTGCCTCCTGCACACCGCGGAACAGCTGGTAACGCAGGTGGGAGGCACTGGGAGGGAGGGGGACAAGTTGATCGGAAGAGCCGCTGGAAAGCAGGAGGCGCTGGTGGGGAAGGGGAGAGATTGGCTGCCAGTGGATGCTAAGCACCTGCTAATTTATTCCCATGGGTGCGCCAGCCCTGGAGCACCCAGGGAGTCAGAACCTACATTCTCCAATGTATTTCATCAGGCCCTGGTGACTTGAAGACATCTAACTTGTCTAAGTTAAAAATTAACTTGTTCTTTCCTTATTTTAGCCTCTGATCCCACCTTATTTTCCACTGGCATTCACTACTGCTACTAACCTTTTTGGTGAAAACTAAAACAAACAAGTCATTTAACACTTCTGTCATTTCCACATCTTCCATAGGACTCGTCTTTAGGGAGGCCAAGAGCATGGGAAATATTCCAAACCCATCATCATACTTAATCATCAATTGATGCCAGCTGAAAGCAAAATGTGTGTTACAAGTGCTATAGAAAAGCATAATGCAGAGGAAACTAGGGCCTTGGCTACACTTGCAGCTGTACAGCGCTGTGAGGTAAACCTGTCTTCGTGCAGCTGAGTAGGGAAAAGCGCTGCAGTCTGTCCACACTGACAGCTGCCAGCTCAGTGGTGTGGCCACACTTGTAACATTTGCAGCTGTGTTGGGAGCGGTGCATTATGGGCAGCTATCCCAGCATTCATGTGGCTGCAACGTGCTTTTCAAAACGGGGGGGGGGGTGGATTGTGACAGGGAGTGTGGGGGGAGAGAGAGTGCTTTTTGGAGCATGTCATCTCTCTATTTTGCAAGTTCCGAACTCCCGGCCCCCTGCTCATTCATTCACTCACTGAAAGCAAGCTGCAATCTGTTTACTTTTCTCTGTGGTAGGAGCTTTGAAACCGGCACTTCCGCATTCCTGCAGCTGGTCACAACAATGGAGAGGATTGGCCACTTGACAAGGTGATTAGTGCAGCGCTGCAAGCCGTTTACACTCACACCTGTGAGTCCTAGCCACTCTGCTGCAGCTGTTATTCCTCTCGGGGAGGTGGAGTACCTGCAGCGGTGTACCCAGGGAGATACAGCGCTGTAAGTGCCCTGCCAGTGTGGACGGGGAGTGAGTTACAGCGCTGGGGGAGGCTTTACAGCGCTGTAACTTGCAAGTGTAGCCAAGGCCTTGATCTCAGCAAGGGCAGCAAAATCCTGGGATCTGGGGGGAATTTAGATCTTGTCTACACACAAAAACTTCACCAATTTAACTAAACAGATTTAGTTACATTGGTGCAATCCTCTTGTGTGGACACTCTTAAATCACTCCGTTATAGCTGAAAAAACTGACTTAAGCTGAATTAACATAAGGCATTCTTAAGCTGATTTAAGTGTCCCCACAGGGGAGTTGTGCCAATTTAGTTAAATCGGGACAATTTGCATGTGTAGACAAGGCCTTAATTTTCAGTTCTAGTCAGAGATAGATTAACAACATTTCATGAAGTTTATTTGCTAGTTCTCTGATAAGTACTTACTAATTGACTGGGTAGGGCAACTAAGGCCTGATCTACACCTAAAAATGAGATCAACCTAGCTACACTCAGGGCTGTGAAAAATTTCACACTCTGTGAACATAGTTAGGTCAACATAAACCCCCATCATAGATGAGCTAGATTGACAGAAGAATTCTTCTGTCAACCTAGCTATCCTCTCTCAAAGAGATGGATTAACTACATTGACAGAAAAACCCCATCTGTCAATACAAGAAGCAGCTATACTACGGTGCCATTGTAGTGTAGAAATACCCCAACACTTGGCTATTTGACCTTTAAACAACTTTTGCCAGTCCTTTGAAAAGGAGAAGGCTAAAAAGAACACAGGACTCAGCTGAGTTTAAGAGAAACAAGGTGGTTAGATTGGAAATGTAGAGACACCAAGGAAGTCTCTTTCATTAAGGGACAGACCCTGCAAACGCTTGCTCACATAAGTACTCTGGTTTTAATACTATAGTTGATCTACATTAGCCAAACATGAGTTGCCCCTCAGCTTGGTTGGAAGTACTTGGGTAAGGACTGCCAGGAGTAGGGGTTTCCAGGGTAGCCCTTACTGCTCTACTGACAGTAACAACCAAAGACAGTGGACATCTGTAGTGAAATTGACAAGGATACATGCTCTAGGGAGCACCCAAAACAAGGCCTTAAAAAAATTAAATAAATAAATAAATGAAATGGCCTCATAACCTTCTGCTTCCTGAATTTAGTAGCTGAGTAGAGCCCCAATCCTTCATGCTGATCTGCACAGGCTAACATTTGACTTCAAGGGGCTCCTCATGGGTGCAAGAGTTTGCCCCTGCAGAACAGCTTGTAGTCTCAGGGCTTAGATCACCCATAACTCACTTCAAACAAAAACACATTTGGGATAAGTGCGCTATGTCCTTGTCACCCAACTTCTGGGAGAAGGAAACAGCCAGGTGCTGGAATAGCAAGAGAAAGAAGAATAGATCCAGAAAAGGCTGCAGCAGAGCTATGAGCAATAGTACTACTAAGTATGATGATGCAGATTTGTCTGTTAGAAGACAAATAGGTTATCCAAGTAGGTATCTCGTTCCCTCTGCCCCATATCAAGGCAATTCCTCAACATAAAACTATCCGTTGAGGCGTTTTGACCTTACTAAAAGGTCAACCCAAAAAATTTAGGTAACAAGCATTTAGGTAACTTTCAGGGGTTTATCTTAAACTAACTTACCTAAGAACAACTTGGGGCCTGAGGCAAAGGAACATGTCAATTACGCTTAGATGGAGTCTGTATAAGATTCAAACTGAACTGTACTAGATACCGGCCTGTACCACAAAGTTAAAATCTGGATCTGAACTTTCCCCAAATTTGCTGGGGCTCTGTGGTTTTGGCTTGGGCCCCATCTCTGTTCAGCATGATGTGTATTGTATATTTAATTATGTAGATGTGACCACAGAATGCTAATGGATGCATTGCATAAGTGTACAGATAAGATCCAGTGAAACTCTGAACCTTTGGAGGATTGCCCATCAGCGTGTTGTATTTAGCATTAGGACTCCATCCTAAGATTTGTGTACTCGTGCTATCCAAAGTTATATCTTAAATGATAGCTTATTCTGAATGCTCTGAAACTGCCACAAAGGCATTTTGGGGGGCGGGGGGAATGCAATGCTGTAATGGAGAGGTAGAAAGCAAAGCTATGAAGGAATCCCAGTCAAAAGTTCAAACCAGCATGTCGTCATGTGGCATTCAGGGTCGAGCCTACTGGCTGAATAAGCACAGATTTAAAATATTTCTGACATCTGAGGTGACTGTAAACTTGGGCACAAAGCAGATGCCATAGCTCCACTCTGCTGGGAAATGTGGAGAGAGCAGAGCATGCTCTCCCTCCCATCCATGGCAACTCAGGGATTGTCTACACTGACGGTAGCACTTCGTGAAGCCACTATCTATGCTGATGGGAGAGCTTCTCCTGTCAGCGTAGGAACTCCATGTCCCTGAGAGGCAGTAGCTATGTTGAAGGCAGAAGCCCTCCTTTTGACATAGCACTGTCTACACCAGGGGTTAGGCTGGTATAACTACGTCACTCAGGGGTGCGGAAAATCCACACCCTGAGTGATGTAGTTATACCAACATAAGTTGGTAGTGTAGACCAAACCTTGAAGTGACTATGGCTTTATGGCTCTGGATGAGGTGGGGAGCAGATAGGAAGAGAAGAGAAGAGAAAGTTTCCACTCGCCGTGGAGAGCAGGTTCCATGCACAATTTGTATCCAGGTATCCACCAAGTTAACATTGCTCCTTGCATTATTAGCTTCCACTCCATGCCTGTATCCTCCTCACAAAAGGCACAAACATTTCCTTTGTGCAGGCATGGGCAGAGAAGCCAATGGTTGAATGCCCTGAGGCTGAGGGGGCCATTAGTCAGAAACTCCACTGGATTTTCCTGAGTTCTTCATCTGCCTCTCATGGGTATTACCATCTGATATGTCTCAAAATACATAACTACCACTAGTGCAGGGTGTGCATTTCAGTTTAGACAACTGAAGGAGATAAACTGCAAAGAAAACTCCCAGAAGTACTCCACATCCTCACGGGTAAAAATCATAGTCAATATTAACACCAAGATTTGGTTATTTTTAGATAAGTGTCAGAAAACAGGACATAATACAATATTTAGTAATAACCTATATGTCTGATGTACACATACATCAAAACCCATGTCTTTACAGCAGTGCCAAGTTATTTTGGGAGGGGAAGGCAGGAGTTTGGATTCAGTGCTTGATGATGTCATGGTTATAGTTCACCACTAGATGGCAGTTAGGTAGCATTAATTCTGTCATTTAACTGCTACATATAGTTTCCAGGAAATGCAACTGACATACATAAACATACATTAGCATTCTCATGTCTCCAGGCTGTTAAAAAGCATCTCTGCACGTGCACTCTGGGTGTGAAAACTGCAGAATGAAGCGGACTGGTTTTGTCATCCCAAGAACTAATGAGAAACTCTTCTACTGCCCTGATGCATATACATTATTACATATCATTTCCCAATTTTACCACAATTCTGAGTATCACAGTAATCTAAGCTATTTTTAATTGCATTACTTTGTCCAGAAGAAAGATGCTGCTTATAATGAATATTTACAGTCACTTTTTACAAAATGCATCAGGCTTCAACATAAGAAATCCTCACGCATCTCATAAATCTATAATTTGACTAGCTGAGATTTTTGTGATTTATAATTAATGCCGGCACTCCACATTTTTGTAGACAGTATAATAGTCATTCTGACAAACAGGAGGCAGCAGAACATATCATAATCTTCTGATTTTATAAACTTTTCATCTGGGATACAAAAGGGAGAGACCTTATGTACAATGTTTTTGTTTTGTTTTTGGGCGCACTGGTGCAGTTAAACCAATGTAGTTGTATACCCTTAGCACAGATGGGCTGCGTCAGTCTAAACTGTGACTTGCACCAGTTGCACTTTGAAAGTGAGGTAAGTCACAGTTTAAACAGGTGCAGGATGTCTACACTAGAGTTCTGCACTGATTCAGCCTAGTGCAAAACCCACACTGTACACAAGACCTTAACTGTGTCCCATTTACTCAAAAATGAAGCACTATAACTGGCCACATCCATTGACAGTGGTAAGTTTTTAATTAGGCGCAATGAAATCAATTATAGTTAATAGCAACATATTAAGTCTCCGCCCATCATTTTAAAAACTTTAATAGACAACTACAGGTAAAATAATTGACTGCTTTTGAAATATGCCTCCAAATATTTCATTCATTTACCAATGATCATTGCTGGTAATGCACAGTAAAAACAACTAGAGGTTTGATTTATGTTGTGCTTTTCAACCCCTTTGTGCTCTACAAACATTAACATTTTCTGGTCCAAGGGAAGAGTGCGACCTACTGAATTAACATGACTGCACAGAGCACCACTTAAGTGTTCTTCAGCAATCTCCCAGCCAAGAACTGACCCAGCCAGTCCTGGCTTAGTTTGGTAAAATCCAACATGATCACGTCACAAGGTGGTATAACCGCAGGCCATAATAAACTGCCCTTGAAAATGTACTTGAGCAGCTTTGCTGCCAACACTTTCTTTAATATTAACATGCACAGGGAAAAATAATTTGATGTTAGCTTCCAAACCTGGTATTTAAATAAATAAATTTAAAAAAAATCATTGCTTGCTGGCTGTCAGCATATTTTAGCAGTAACAAGCTGCAACAGCTCCTAGCATTCAGGTTGTCATTTTTGTATGAATAAAAACAAACCTTGCAACCGAACATCTAATATATAGTGGGGTTTGCTTTCCTTCTTACCTCTTCCTTCTTTTCTTCGGTACCAGAAGCTAAATTGAGGCTCAGCTGAGAGTGGCTGCTTATGCCACTGTCTTCATTTCCATCATCATAGTACCCAGTTTGCACTGAGTCCTGGAGGCAAACAGGATTTCTCCCCAACTTCGGAGCAGGTAACTCAACTCTTTCCTCGCTTTCCATTGAGCTCAGTGACAATGTACTGTGACGATCCGGGCAATGGAAATTAATATTGCACTTGACCTTCTCAGCACTGGGGCTCTGAGGTTTAGGGGCAGTGGGCCTAAGAGGAATGCTAGGTTGCTCAGATTCACACGTAAACTGGCTGGTACTTTTTGGTTCATCAGAGTCTACATAAAACACTTCATTAGGAAGTGCACTAAAGTCGTTAAAAGCGTGTGAGGAACGAACATCATCTAAGACACATGATAATGTCCTGAAGCTGTTGGCCTCACCAGTAAATACATTTGTTTCAGTGTCTGTATCCTGAGAAACAGTTGGACTATGAAGATGCGGAGTTCCAGAAAAGGTAGAATCTGGACTGCACACAGGGGAAATGCACCTCCGTCTGTCATTTTCATTGCTACTAGAAACCCTGCGGGAGTAGTCGTCATGTAGTCTGCTGTTTGGCCTTGTTCTCTGGTTTTGTTCGTTCAGAGGAGTCGTCGTGCTCATAGGACCATCTTTCTTCCATGCAACATCTGTAACATTGCTTACAAGTTTCAAAACTCTGTCAAAATCCTTTGCTCTGATAGGGCTCTTCCAGCGTTTTGACCGTCTCTCTGGGTTTCCACTGGTTTTGTCGGAGTCAGCAGAGGAAGTGCTTACTGTCCTTTGTGGCACTTGCTTTTCACTTGCAATCTTGAGGTCAGTGAGATTTGAGGTGGACTTTCGTTTGAACGAGCTCTTTTTCAGAAAGTTTAAGCTATCTGTGCTTTTGCTTCTCCTGTAGATAATCCTGTTGTTTTCAGGATCTTTCACTAAAATTTCACAGATCTTTGGCTCCTGGGTGATGGGAGACGTTGGCCTCGTGCAGTTCTGCTGACTCTGAATTTTATCGGTGTCTAATAAATTGATGCGGCCAACACCATAGGCGCGTCTGATACTGCGTGATCGGTGAGTATTCCTCAGGAAGGAATCATCACTTTCCTCTACATCAGAGCAATCAGAAGCCAAACCATCCACTGCATTATGGGAATCATGTAAAGGCCCCGAATAAGAATACCGGTTAGTCTGAACTCTCACCACTGCACCATTCGAGACATGTTTTCCCACAGTGTTCTCATTTAAGACATCTGAGCTCTCTCTGGCCTGAATTCCTTGAAGAACTGAAGATTTTAATTTCTTGAAAGATCCCATTTTTCTAATGGAAGACAAAGCATTCCACGTTGAAGAGCTGCTCATCACAATCAGAGAACGAGGCCTTTCTGAGTTGGAGGTAGTTCGTTTCCTAGGGGTAGAGAAAAAGCGCATGATTTTTGAAGGGCTGAGATGGTCATCTTGTATTTCCTCTTCAGCACTGTTGTGGCTATAGCATCCCCCATTGCTAGTTATACTTCTTGGTTCTTTATTATCCATTACTACACAGGTAACAGTGGTGCCATTTCCGCAGCCATTCTGAAATGTTGTCATGTCCTCAATGCCATTAGCATGAGGGCAGAAGGTGCTATGGCTCAGATCCACAATACCATCTTCCTCAGTTGTCCCAGGTCCCAGCCCTTCATCTACTGCACCACTTCTTGCCTTGTTTTCACATCTACTGTGTGAACTGAGCTCTTCAGACTGCACTGCCTGCATCAAGAAAACAAAGCCAGCAGTTAGGGAATTTTGTGGGGGGGGGAAATGGCTATGAGACATGGTTCCCTATGAATAAAATCAAGGACTATTAACTAAACAAAGCTGTATCATGGGGCTCGGGGAAAAGCTGTTAATAGTTCACTTTAAACAACAAGAGGTATAAAAGACCAATTTAACTTAAATATGTTTTTGTTTATCTGACTCAAATAATCAAACCTACCTTAGCAGAGCAAATATACTGTAATGCCATGTGAGTTATCCTACCCAGTTTAACAATACATTTTAAGCAAATATAGTCCCACCTCTAAAGCACATTATACTAACTATTGCAAGAAACAAAATTATAAGACTGAAACACAGTGACAGATGCTTCAGCACTTGCCTTGCTCTTTCTTTTATACTTAACTTGAAGCAAAATGGAAACTTAAAAAAATACTATTCTGGGGGGGCAGAAAGGGGAGAGAGATCCAGCCATTTTTCTCATCACAATACTAAGTTCCTGAATTCCAAGACACATGACCATATATGCAACCAAGGGGAAAGACTCACATCAAAAAGACTGGTTTCAGAGTAGCAGCCGTGTTAGTCTGTATCCTCAAAAATAACAGGAGTACTTGTGGCACCTTAGAGACTAACAAATTTATGTCTTTTATCAAAAAGACTGAATGCCTTCAGACTTATAAATTCCCTATCATGTGCCACCTACTCCTAGGATATTGTTGACATAATACAATAATAATAGAACATGTATATTTTCTATAGTTTGTTGCTATCCAAACTTTGATCACTTTACTTATGCATGGAGTATCACTGAAGTAATAAATGCAAGGCACTCAAGTATCTTGTAATTTCCTTAGCAGACAAGCCTAAGTCAGTCAAATCTACAGCAAAGTAGATTTCTCTAATAAAAGAAAAATATACAAGCAGGTATTTGAAGCGGTAAAAAAGTAGGCAACGACATACAAAAGCCTGTCCTGATGATGTGCTGTTAGAAGAGTGACCTAGGGCAGCTGATGGTGGGATGCGATGCAGATGAGCACGGGAGGAAGCAGCATGTGTTGTGCTTCATGTACTACAAACAGACAAATTAGGGTTCACTGGATTGTGCTTTCCTGACCTTTTGGTTCATATACTATCCACGGATGCTGGGAGGGATGGAAATTAAACAAGGGTGGTAAACAAGTAATTTAAAAAGTTCAGGGACCCTCAACCTAAAGCAGCTACTGCCTTTACCATGAGAGCAATGACAAGTTTCCTTGGTACTGTCAAATTTTGCTAGGGCCAGTGGGATCAGAGATAGCCCATTCCTAGATACCTGGGTTTTGGCCATAAAATAAAAGAAAGTAGGAAATGTACAGATATACAAGTACCCGTGAAATCTGCTCCTTATAACAAAAAAAAAAAAAAAAAACCTGACCAAGCTTCAGAGGGTAAGGTCTTGGTCTCAAGTAGTCATGTGAACTTTAAAGGCTAATTTGAAACAGGAAGTAAAAGCCCCCTAGCAACCAGAGAAGCCGGGAAGAAGCACTTAGGCACAGCGTGAAGTCAGAAAGCTTCCCCGTTCACAGGGTTTAAACAAGCCATTCCCATCACCTCTCCACACTTGGCAGGTCAATGAATATTAAAGGGAGAAGCCCCAGTTGTAAATGTACCAACCCTCCCCCACCCCGTGCACATATAAACAATTATCACCACCTGGAGTACAGTACATTCAAAAGCGCATGAAGCTTTTTAATGGTTACATTTCCCCCTTAGAATGAATACATACTAAACACACTATAAATAGTAAACAGTGCACATGTCAAATTATAAGCAAACATAAGATACCCCAAATGTTAAGCTTTTAGGAGTCTTTAAAAATATTGGATCCAGACTTTTGAAGTTGAGTCCCTCCTTTTGGATAAATTTTAAATGGAGGTTTTAAAATCTTGTTCCCTATGGAGTGTGTTTCGATGTGACGCTTAAAATCCTCCTCATATATTTTTTTAATCCCCCTCATTCAAATTGTCTCAGCTTGAGTCTGCCTGGGAGAAGCTTAGTCTAACGATTTAACAGAAGCTTTGTTAACTAGAAATGGGCAAGAGCTGTCTGACTAAATCCAAACGGCTTGAAGTTCAAGCCTGCCCCTCATTTTGTTGCATATTCAAAACTGCTGCTACTTTTACTCTATTGTTATGCAAAAACAAGAGGATTTTTGAGCAACATGGTTTTCACCCCCCAAAACACGCCAACTTTCCAAGTAACGCATCTTTTCATAACATTTCTTCCACCCTTGGCACTAGTCTGGTGGGAGAGCGGTGTGTGCAGAGAGAAGCACACCTAAAAATAATGCCACTGAGTCCAACACAGACCAGATGCTTATATTTCGGGTTCTCCAGTCCCTCAAGAAATAACTACAGGGGGGAGGAGACAAATGAAGGGCAGTGAGAAGACTAACTTGCAAACACTATTTACCCAACACAAGGACGGTAGAAAGCAGCATGCTGCACACTCCTGGTTCCATGGGGCAGCCAAAGCCCATTCATGCCTCAGCCACCCAGAGGGGCCTGGGGTTTCCCAAGTGTAGTCAGTGTTCGCTTGGTCTGGCTCGGGCAGAAGCACCTGCCCCGCTGCTCACCAGAGACGGCCTCACCCATCCTCCCAGCAGGAAAATCGCAGCTAGGAGAGCAGAGAAAGCGGTGTCCCCTCCCTGCCCCAGTGCGGGGACTGAGAAGGAGCAGGAGCCCATTACCTGGGAGGAGCTAGTAGGCACAGGACAGCAGGCAGGACTCAGAACCCGAGGGGGCAGCCCCGCTCCCAGCCCTACCCGCAGCAGCAGCAGCAGCTCCAAGGAGTCCTTCCCCCGCGCTGCTCCCCTGGAGACAGAGCGATCTGTTTCCACATCACTATGGCAGCAGCCGGGAGGGAGGGGAGGGAAACTCTAGACCCACTGAGGGAGGAGGCAGCTCTTCAGAGAGTTGCAGGAGCAGTGCTGGGTTCAAAGGCTGTGTAGAGCAGCCTGAGAGGAGAGGCAGGGGAAGAAGAGCTGTGGAAGCTGGTCTCTCTCACCAGCAGAAGTTAGTCCAATAAAAAATATTACCTCACCCACCCTTGTGTCTCGCCCAGCAGCTACTATGTCAGGCTGGGGGCCTGCCGCTGGCCTTTATAGGGAGGGGCTAGAAGAAGCTATTCTTCCCCCACTGCTCGTTTTTCAATGACAGATTCCCCAGCAAGCCAACAGGCGGAGCAGTGTCCCAGCTGCTGGCCCCTTCTGGCCTTTTCTCCCCTCCCACCTAGGAGGCAGAGTCCATGCTCCCCTGCATCTGCAACTAAAACAAAGTTGGCCCAGGCCTGGGGCTGCGGAATACTTAGCACCTAGCGAGTGATTTACGTTTTCAAAGTGCTGTGCACACAGTAATTAAGGGGCTGATTCCCCTTTCCCTCGCCCTCCGCCCTGCAAGAGACAAAGTGGGGCTGTTTGTTGTGTTGTGTTTGAATTTAATTATCATCCTATCAAAACAGATAAAGATTAAACTAGGAGGGTGGTGGCATTTGCACACATTAATAATGAAGCAATTGCCCTTCCGTGTTGGGTGTCATTGCTGCTTACTTTGTTCAAGTCGGCTGCCAATTAGGGATTGAATATGGGGGAGGCAGGAGCAGGAGAAATTGCAGCCCTCCAAATTATCTGTTCTCCTGATCTTAACTTTCAACAACCTCCCAACCATTGAATGTATTTCTGGTTCCCACACCCTCTCCTCAGCTGTTGGTCCTTTACAAGTTGCATTCTCATTTGCTGTATTGAGAAAATATGTACTTTAATCTTCAGCTTCAAAGCTAGTCTTCCCCACCTCTTGCAAAGACTTTCACTTATAATGCCTGGTTGCCTGGTATTCCAAGTGAGTCTTCCAAGCTGTGGTTGGTTTAAAATACTTACCTTTTTATTTCAAATGTGTAAGGCCAAATCCATCCCTGGTGCAACTCCATTTATTTCTATAGTTACTCCACAGGTGGATTGGCCCCATAGGGATGATGCTGTCAATGCAAAACACACAGAATTTGTGATTGGAGAGAACCAGTACTCAGTGTCAGGCATACCCTGCCTCATTTTGCTATTCACTATATATTTCTAGTTATTACATGTGGCTGAATTTAATTATCTCTGCCTTTGGTCAAATTTTCATTATGTACATTGTCTTCAGCCACTGTTCCACATTCCAATAACAATCTGGTATAAAATGATCACCTTCATATCAAACATCTTCCTCACTTAAATATTTAAATTGCAGTAATGTCTCAGCCATCCTGGCCCCATTATGTAAGGTACCATGCAATATATTGTCGGCCCTCTGCCAGCTAATAGCAGATGTTGAGTCATGCACATCAGTTTCCCATTAGAGAAAAAATCAGTGATGCAGAGTAATCAGTGATGTGGGGTATTTCCTTAGGGTAGCTTGCTTTATTTACACTAATACACCAGTCCTTTAATGGAAGTAGTTACAAACAGCAAGAGGGCAAACCTCTTTCAGAAATTTCAGCCCAAACACCAATGCCTGGTTCCCAGGTTTCAGAGTAGCAGCCGTGTTAGTCTGTATCCTCAAAAAGAGCAGGAGTACTTGTGGCACCTTAGAGCCTAACAAATTTATTTGAGCATAAGCTTTCGTGGGCTACAACCCACTTCATCAGATGCATAGAATGGAACATATAGTAAGAAGATATATATATATATACATACAGAGAACATGAAAAGGTGAAAGTTGTTCTCTGTATGTATATATATCTTCTTACTATATGTTCCAAGCTTATGCTCAAATAAATTTGTTAGGCTCTAAGGTGCCACAAGTACTCCTGTTCTTTTTGTGGTTCCCAGGATGTGACTCTGTCCCAAGCATTGACTTGAATTAAAGAGATTAAGACAGAGAACAATCGTAAAACCTACAATATCATCCAAGTCTGAACAGTGCTTGCACGCTAAGGAAAATAAGACCATCTGGTGACTCCTACCAAAACCATATAATAAATGACAGTCCCTGATCCAAAACACTGAGACACAAATCCTCAAAGATATTTAGGCACCTAATTCTCATTGATTTCAATGGGAGTTAGGTGCCTAAATAACTTTGAGGATCTGGGCCTTAGGGCTGGTCTACACTGGGCATTTACATCGGTATAGCTACATCACTCAGGGGTGTGAAAAATCCCCAGTGTAGACAATGCTAGGCTGATGGAAGAATTCGTCCATTGACCTAGCTACCACCTCTCAGGAAGGTGAGTTACCTATGATGACAGGAGAACCTCTCCTGTGAGTGTAGGTAGTGTCCCCGCTGAAGCAGCTGTAGCGTTTCAAGGGTAGAAAAGCCCTTACAGTCTAAAAGGTGACATAGCAGGTGGATGAGACAAGTGGGCCAGGGGAAATGTGGTAACACATAAATATAACAGCATATGTGGAATTCCTAGCCAGTCTGTAGTAGTGACTGTAGCTTTTCACCTGCCTAGCCATTACTAGGCTGTTCTTTATTGTATGCGTTAACAGACAAGGTGAGTTTTGAGGAAGGGCTTGAAGGAGGACAAGATACTGGCTTTATGGATCTGGACTAAGGAAGCCCAAAAGTGCTTGTTAGAGAAACGGAGAATGAGTCTAGAATCACTAGTGGAGTGACGGCAGGAGGTGGTCTTGGAATAAGATAATAGGTCTGATATCAAGGGAGGGGCTAAATTGTGGAAGGGTTTGTAAATAAGGACAAGAAGTTCGTGTTTCATGCATTAGAAGAGGGGGAACTTATTGAGGGATTTAAAGTGGGGGTGACAGACTAGAAGGTGATTTTAGGATCAGCATTTGGATGGATTTGAGGGGGTAAGTACATCATGTTGTACATGAAACAGCAAATATATCAGAAATGGACTGGAAATATAGTTTTACCACATGTTATAATAGTGCAGTATATCAAACTTTCACTCACTCTCTCTGATAGAAATATTGGTTAAGTGCCTATAAAGTTCTGCAGGTTTGACCTCATATAATGGTCACTCTTAAAAACTTGCCTTGGATAATTAGATAAGATTATTACATCACTGTTTGTAATATCCCTTATTCTTGTCTCTACATACTATAGGGAATACCTAGAATGTTGCAATTACTGAGGTAACAATTATATAAACCTCTATCTGAGGTGATTGCATGTTTCTAAGACTGACTGCTGTATTTTGTATCTCACAGACCTGTTTGTGTTACATACTCGGTCATCAGCTTATGCTAAAACCCATTTCTGACTTTTGTGGTTTCATTGGGTCAAAGTACTGCCCTTGCATACATGTATACAAGTTCTGAATTAAATGGGAATTTTGTGAGTGTATCTGAGGACAGATTTTAATTTGCTGTTATTGAGAATAATGAGTGTCTGTACTTTCTCCTTAACTTGGATATCCCTTTTTATAAATAGGCTGATTCAGACCCATATATACAGTGCCCCAAGTGCAGCTATATCAAGGTCCACTATAAAGATACCAGCCAAAATTATGGGGATTGCCCTAGTGTAAGGAAGAAGAACATGGCCCAGTATTCTTCCTTTAGATTTGAAACATTACTCTATTTTTCTAGCACATATTTCTAGGAAAGAAAGGTGCATAGATTCCCAACAGCTAAGGGCTTGTCTACACTGGCAATTTACAGCGCTGCAACTTTCTCACTCAGGGGTGTGAAAAAACACACCCCAGAGCGCAGCAAGTTTCAGTGCTGTAAAGCGCTGGTGTAGACAGTGCACCAGGGCTGGGAGCTACGCCCCTCGTGGAGGTGTTTGTTTTTTTAAGAGCACTCTGCCGCGACCACACAAGGCACTTTAGCGTTGCCAGTGTTGACTAGCCCTAGGACAAGGCCAAATTTCAGTAAGTTAATTCTTCACAGAATATAAATGTCGGTTTCACTATTCCACAAATACAAAATGTCACCCACGTTTATTACCAAGGCAGGCTGCTTTAAAGCAGAAATAGTGGCTTGTTTTCCAGTTTTTCCTTTCTTGACAAGATGAATGTTATTTGTTACTAGAGATTGTGCAAAAAGATGGAAATAAGAAAAATTGAATAGCACTTGTATAGGTACTTCTGAGAAGGTGCCCTATACCCTATTATTTGCAGACTAATAATTTGACCCCAGCTGAGTAACAAAGGATGTAATTCAATCAGTGGTTGTGCTGGCATTATAAACTGTGGGAGACCAAGTCCAAAAGAACTCCAAGAATAAATTCCAGATTGGTACATGCACAATGGTATTATTAATTACTTGATAATGATAATCACAAATAGCCATAGCAACAAAAAATTTAACTTGTTTTAGAAGTTTAAATCTGCGATTTAAAAGAGGTTTAAAGTGCATGTGACAAAGAATGAGAAGGATTATTTGAAGTGCAATACAGGTGGAAAAGGATTATAAAAAATGTGACACTGGAAAAGCGATATTAAGATCTTTCATGGTGAAGGAGCAAGATGAACTAGAAAGTGAAATGGAAGCTTTTAGTGGGTATTGATATTTTTTCAAATATCACAGCACATCAATGGCTGCATGTCAGCAGCTCTTATCTAATCAGGATTGTCATCTTCCATAGTCTCAGGGTGGGAAAGTCTGAAGGAGAATAGTTCTGTTACCTTCTGTATGAAAGGATACTCCCAATGGAGGAGGAGGAACCCCGATGCTCATCCATTGATTCTTTCCTTTAAATATACTTTTAAAATTCCAGTTTTAAAATAAGAATGAGAGAGAGAGACTGGGAGCTTATTAATACTCAAGAAAGCCATGGCAAAAAATAATTTGCTATACTGCACACAGCTGGGGCAGGATGGTGGGGGGTGGGGTAAGTGCAATATTCTGAGTGTTTTTTTTAAAAATCATCCTACATTAATGGGCACCCCAATGCAATTTTGAATAGGTGGAAGTATTAGAATAACTGATTCTCTTTCATTAAACTATAGAGTGTTTTCTGAGGTTTACAGTATTTACCTAATGTTGCAATTTGTATCTGTCTTTTGCATCTCAGACAGACTAAGGCTCTGATCCTGCAAACAATTACCCTCATGAGAACCTTTACAAGTCCCACTGGGGATATTAGGCTGAGTCACGCTCTCAGGGAAATTAACAGCAACTCCTCTACTGAATTCAAGGGGAGCAGTATCAAGCCCTTAATTTGGACAGTTTAAATGTGAGGAACAGTAGCACATTTGAATATGCACTGCAAATTAAGTTTGTCTGGTTTATGTATAAATTAGGTTTCAAATATACTAAGGTTGTTTCTATTTGTGTAAGTTTCTAACAGGCATAATAATATACCAAAAGGAATTCTCCAAATTCAATAGCTCTGTCTTCTTGGCATTTACATCTCCCATTCCAGTTCATGAATCATCCTGTTAAGGAAAGGGCTCAAAGGGCTGCTTGGCTTAAACTGATTAATTTTCTTAATTTGACAGAGGCAAGTGAGGAGTTCTCACCAATACAAGTCTCTTCATATAGCTACTTTATAATTGTTCACTAAAAGCCAGGTTCTGGTGCTCTTACTCACTAGCGTGGCCAGATAGCAAGTGTAAAAAATCGGGACGGGGGTGGGGGATAATAGGTGCCTATATAAAAAAAAAAACCCTATAAAATTGGGACATCTGGTCACCCTATTACTCACGTTAATACCTAAGTGAGTAAAGGTATAAATTCCAGCTCATTGAGCTACATCTGTGCTAGCTCTGATCGCATTCTAAAAACAGAAGTGTAACTGCAGCAGGAAGAACTAGCCACCCTGAGTCAATCCTGTCCAAGATCATTGGTACAAACTCTGGGTGGCTAGCCCCTCCCACTGCTCACGGCTTCATTTCTACTTGAGTATTCTAGCTCCATCAGGGCTAGTGCAGGTATATCTCCTGGAGCTGGAGTTTACACCTCCAGCTCTAGTGTAGACATATCCGTGCTGACTGCAATAGGACTGCTTGTGGAGTACAGAAATGATCAATGCGAGAAAGTGTGTCAAATTTGGTTCCAAAAGAGTGCTGAAATACAACTTATAAATAACTGAAATAGACTTCAGTTTTATCATTTAAAATGTTCTTTTGAATTTGCGTTGAGAAATTGTTTCACTTAGTTCACTGCACTCCATTTGGCACACAGATCTAATTTAGGGTGGACACGATAGCAGGATGGAATGACGCCATCAATGAAAAAAAGACCCCTATGTACCAGGTTACCATTGTCCCCTCTCAGTGTTGGTCTTACTCATCCACCTACACGATTGCAGCTGCACACAACTTAACGAGGGACTCGGCCTTTCACTCTGTTCGAATGCTATTTCTATCCCCATTGAGTCTCACTGTGATGCTATTATTGTGTTCCCATCCTCAAGAGGCATTATTAAGACAGCATGACATGAAGAGATGCTTCATACTACAGAAGAGCTGTTTTCAATAAATAGCTCATTGTGTCCAAACATAAAGACAACTTCCTGTTTCCAATTAGGAAGGCTGCATTCTACCTTTATCTTGTGACTCACAAAAGTTTAAGGGAACAAAGAAAGAGGGGAGGACTGTGGAGATGCAAAATACAGAAAAGTGGGAAGGAGCAGAGATTCAGCAGTGAAGTGTCTCGCAAGTTTGGTCCCATGCACATTTTCTCTATGTTCTTGTAAATTTATTAGAAATAGATTTTCTGTTAAGTGAAAAGTACATTAAGATGATCGGGGAACCACATGTTGCGAGGAAAAAGTACTGACTATAAGAGACAGCTAGAGTGGGCTCTTTGTTAGCACTTGATTATAGCCATTTAGATTCTATTTTTTTCTGTTCTGCTCTTTTCAGGTTCATATACCACACCTATCACCCAGGTATCAGATTGCCTCATTGCCGTAATTTATCTATTATCCTTATTCTTAATATTTATATTTTAAAAAACCTATTAATAGCTCTTTATAATCCCCTTCCACCAAATAACTATCAAACTGCAACCTTGCCATCCTGTCATCACAACTCTCAACCAACCCCCACCAAACATACCTGAGGAAATAAATGGGTCTTGCATTATGCTCAGGAGGATCAAAAACGTGGGCTCTTATAGAGCAAGGGGTTCTGAATTCTAGAGCTGAGGCCCCCTCACAGAGGCTGCCCTGATCATTCAGTAAGTGACATTTTAGTGAGACTAAATAACAAGGGATAGGTGCACTCTCTGAATCAAAGGAACCGATTTAAGGCTCAATCGTGTTTCTGCTAATGGTCACCCCCTACATATTACTGAATCATGGAGTTTGGTCAGCTGTGAAGCTGGACCAAGCAGATTTGCACTGCCATTGAACCACAAGGCCAGCTGGACTGTCTGATACATCAGAAGTTTGCTGACATATTTGCAGGTAGAGCTCTGCAAATCTGTGGATATCTGCTTTATATCCAAGGATATCTGCAGACCATGTTTGTGGATCACGGATGGATATGAATCCAAATGTTATATCTAGAGCCCTGCAAATCTGCAGATACCCACGGACTATGTTTGCGGATCGGATGTGGATACAAATTTTGTAACCGCACAGGGTTCTACTAGGAGACACAGCTGGATATTGACTATTCTCAGCTTGCATACAGAATTTCCATACAAAGAGAGATATGAAGCTTGAACACCAACTTCCCTACCCCTCAGCATCACCAGATAATTCTGTCTCTGAGACAGACTAACAATGGTGAAATGGACAAGGAAAGAAAGATACCCCACAACTTTATTTTGTTCCCTGAAGTTTCAGTTCAGTACCACAAGCCCCTTTCCACTGCAAATAGACATTGCACGGTGTTCATCCAATCACCAGACAGGATCCTTCTCCCATGTCATCTTCCAAGGGAGAAAGAACTGCTGTGACTAACGTTTCCTCAGACAACCAAAGTGTTCTACATCTGTGTTTTGTTCCCTTCCCAACCTTACCCCAACTCCAAATCCCATCCTGACCCCTCCCAGTTTGATTCAGATAGACATTTACTAAATCATCCCAACATACTGCCATCACACTGTCATAATTCCTGAAGTAATTGCACCTCTCACCTCTTTGTAGCCTCTATAAGGGTATCCCACTGGGTCTCAGGCCTCTAGCAATCACCTTTTTCAGGGCATGGAACCTGCAATCTCTGTGCAGATCTGGGATTTAGGTTGCATTTCACTGTGATCACTGTAGCAAGTCTGAGTTCAGTTCAGCACTTGTCATCCTGCTCTCCCACAGGGGCTATAACAGGGTTAACCAGTGACCAACCAGCCTTCATAAAACCAAGTATTTATTTAGAACAAAAGCATTACAGAGAGAACCGATCTGCAAGCAATGAACAGCTTTACATGCAGGTCTTAGCTTATCAGGCAGTCATCCATCTTCCTCTTGCAGACCCTGGTAGGGACAGAGTAGTTCAGGTCTCTTACACACCATCTGTGTACATTAGTGATCATTAGAGGGGAGGGATAGCTCAGTGGTTTGAGCATTGGCCTGCTAATCCCAGGGTTGTAAATTCAATCCTTAAGGGTGCCATTTAGGGATCTGGGGCAAAAATCTGTCTGGGGGATTGGTCCTGCTTTGAGCAGGGGGTTGGACTAGATGACCTCCTGAGGTCCCTTCCAACCCTGATGTTTTATGTTATTTGCACATCATCCATAGCAAGGGGCAACGTTTCATCTGTGAGGCCCACTGCTTCCTGTTGTGCTGGAGGTAGAGAAGTAAAGGGTGGACAGAGTAATTTGTAACACCCTCAACATGTAGCATGTCCTCCATCCTGAAGGCTGGTGCTTAAGAGGAGGCAAAGGAGCCAAGGTTCTACCTTATCCCCTTCCCAGGTATAAAAATCTACTAAAAATCTAGCTGCTGAAGAAGTGCCTTGTAATGAAGCAGCCAATACAGTTGATTAGAAATTATTTTAAAAAAATCTCTGCAAAGTTCCACTAGTTCATAATATCTACGTTTATTATATTTACAGAAAAAACTGAAGCAACAGGTCTCGATAGCATGACTGAGCCAGTATGATGCAAGAGAAATACTCAACAGGCTTAACAGAGCTGTTATCTTGGTTGCTATGCCAATAAGCTCTGGACAATTACAGGTTTGTAAGTGCATAGGAAAGTCACAGCAATCCGAGTCTGAACTATGTTAGAAAAGGGGAAGGGGGGAAAAAAAAAACTCCACAAGAATTCTGTGCCTCTAGTCTATTTTCCTGTGTTATTAGTGTTTTAAATTAGCATGAGGACTTTTATTTGTTTAGTCTCTTTTTACAATTATATATGGTGAACCTCAGAGTTACGAACACCAGAGTTACGAACTGACCAGTTAACCACACTCCTTATTTGGCACCGGAAGTACGCAATCAGGCAGCAGCAGAGACACACCCTCCCCCCCCCCCCCCCAAAAAAAAAAGAAAGAAAAAGAAAATACAGTACAATAGAGTGTTAAACATAAACTACTAAAAAAATAAAGGGAAAGCAGCATTTTTCTTCTGCATAGTAAAGTTTCAAAGCTGAAATAAGTCAATGTTCAGTTGTAAACTTTTGAAAGAACAACCATATCGTTTTGTTCAGAGTTACAAACATTTCAGAGTTACGAACAACCTCCATTCCCAAGGTGTTCGTAACTGAGGTTCTACTGTATTGCCTTTATTATTGCATAGTGTAAGCTGAAATTAACATCCGTGGGCATGTCTACTGTACCAAAAGATTCAGCTATGATCTCTCTCATGTTTCTATCTATATTCCAATAAAAAAAGTCTTCCTCTTGCTAATTCTACCTCTGGTTTGTCATATAGCCGCCACATCTTTGATTTTTTTGAAGTTATTTTCCTTTTAGTTTCAAGTAAACTGCTTGATCACAAAATCTTGTAATGGGAAAGTTATAGAAACAATACATTAAAATAGGGGTACAACAATGAAAAGCTCCAGCAATTTTCATAGGTTACGAAAATGTCAATATAATTTTGGGATAATTTCCCATTAAATGATGATACATGTGCTAAGAATGCAATGTGGCTGACAACTTTAACTATGAGCCTGTTATTATTAAGGCTACAATTTTGGCACGGAAGCCATAGTGTTCCCAGTAATCGTGAATTTGAATAAAATACATGATGAGCCCGCTCTGCAGTGGAGCCTCCTGTCCTGGGGATGGGGAGAGCCCAGGCCTGCCTCCACTTGCGCCAGAGACAAGGGGGCCAAAGGGCCATTGCCCCCTTCACATTTTAAACCAGCGGATTGTCAGTCGGGAGGGTAAGGTAAGGAGGCCCTTGGGGAGAAGGCAGGGACTCCAGGAGGATCGGGTTAGTGGTATTGAGGGCTCCCGAGGGTTCAATGGGGATTGGGCTGGTCATGAGGTCCTCCCTCTAGGGCTCTGGGAGGATCATCTGGTGACCTTTCTGTGACATATTGCTTTTTTCTCTGCACCTCTGCCGTGAAATTTACTAAAAATTTCCATGCCAAAATCGTAGCCTTAGTTGTTTTACTGTTGTTATTATTACAAGCCTTTATTTGGTATCCATCACAGTGCTATCTCCTCTTGCTTAATAACCATCTTCTTCTTTAATAATACTAAAATCAATGGCAAAATTTTCAAACTTGGGTGATTAAAATTCAGCATCCCTTCATATTTTGGCAGCTAAATAAATGGCTGGCTTCCTTTGCATTGGATCACTGTATACATCATTTTAACTGACAAAAGTCAGTAATAAAAATCTCAGATTAATTGAAGCTACAAGTAGCTCATTTCATGCAAGCTATGCACAGGGTTGATATCAACTCCTGTTATACATAGGGTGCCCAATTCTTTCCTCAGACAGTCACAACTCCCAGTGACTTCTATATGAAGGCTGAATTGTCACCAGTAAGACTAATAGCCCGAAAGCTAAAAATTTAAAATTACTTCATTTCCCTTCAATAGCAGCTACTGTCTAATTAGTTAGGGTCATAGAATCATAGAAGATTAGGGTTGGAAGAGACCTTAGGAGGTCATCTAGTCCAAACCACCTGCTCAACACAGAACCAACCCCAACTAAATCATCCCAGCCAGAGCTTTGTCAAGCCGAGTCGTAAAAACCTCTAAGGATGGAGATTCCACCACCTCACTAGGTAACCCATTCCACCCTGCTAGTGAAATAGTTTTTCCTAATATGCAAGCTAGACCTTCCACACTGCAACTTGAGACCATTGCTTCTTGTTCTGTCATCTGCCACTACTGAGCTTTGGAACCCCCCTTCAGGTAGTTGAAGGCTGCTATCAAATCCCCCCTCACTCTTCTCTTCTGCAGACTAAATAAGCCCAGTTCCCTCAGCCTCTCCTCGTAAGTCAAGTGGCCCAGCCCCCTAATCATTGTTGTTGCCCTCCACTGGACTCTCTCCAATTTGTCCACATCCTTTTTGTATTGGAGGGGCCAACACTGGACGCAATACTCCAAATGTGGCCTCACAAGTGCCGAATAGAGGGGATTAATCACTTCCCTCGATCTGCTGGCAATGCTCCTACTAATGCAGCCCAATATGCCATTAGCCTTCTTGGCAACAAGGGCACACTGTTGACTCATATCCAGCTTCTTGTCCACAGGTCCTTTTCAGCAGAACTGCCGCTTAGCCAGTCGGTCCCCAGCCTGTAGCGGTGCATGGGATCATTCCATCCTAAGTGCAGGACTCTGCACTTGTCTTTGTTGAACCTCATCAGATTTCTTTTGGCCCAATCCTCCAATTTGTCTAGGTCACTCTGGACCCTATCCCTACCCTCCAGCATATCTTCCTCTCCCCCCAGTTTAGTGTAATCTGCAAACTTGCTGAGGGTCAAATTATTGCTGAGGATCAAATTATTCCACTAGTTGGGTTATTACTGGGGGGGGGGGGGGGGGGGAAAGGAAGGAAACTCAGCAAATTTAGACTCACAGAATTTCCCTAGAATTATTCCATTGGGCCTGAGTTTGACCTCTTATTGAAGTAGCTAAGGGTTCCACTTCCTAAACTCACAGATCCCCTGAGCTCTGCAGATGGCCCATCTGTCCAGAGGCCTTGTACTTCTGCACTACAGTTGGTCCACACTTGGACTAGTGGACCTGGTTTCCAAACTGTGCTGGGGACCACCAGTATGTTAATGCTGACAGGGACAGCACTAATTTACCCACAAACATGAGATTCTGGGGTCTGTGGTGCCCCCTCTAAGGCCCTAGCCTGCCTCTGCACAGCTGCAGATCCTGACCACTGAAGAGCCCCCCTCAGAAAGGAGGGAAATGATGCCATAAATGTAATACTCTCAATGTCTCTGTGTCTCCCTGCCAAGCTCAACCTTCCTCTCCCACAGAGCAAATAGGCCCTTTGATTTAAAAAAAAAAAAAAAAAAAAAAGCAAGGTCTATCTACAGAGTCCTTTTCTTAGTGTCCTTGGACTTCGAATGAACTGTTATTCCAGTTGCTGTCAAGAATGAACCAATTGGAAATAAAAGTAGAGGTCAAATGTTCAGAATTTCACCAGTATTGAAAACAATGCCAAAGTCTTTAAAAAAAGGAAAATTCACATCTCAGACAGAGCAGATAGTGTTGTGGTTGAAGCACTGGGCTGGGACACGGGAGTTCTGTGTTCTATTTCTGTGCGACCTTGAGCTCTCACTCTTTCTCTGTCTGAATTCCTCATCTGTAAAGAAGTGGGCGTAATAATACTTCCCTACCTCAAATGGGCATTGTGAGGACAAATCTATTAATGATTGTGAGGTGCTCAGATACCATAGTGATGAGTGCCATACAAAAGCCTATATATGAATAAAAATAATCTACTGCCCTTGTGCACCTGTGACAAGAACCAAAGCAAGAATGCTAGTTTTCCAGAAAGAGTTCAGGCTAAGGTGGCTGTTGGAAGACCTTTCTGCCTGATTTATTTTGATGCTGGAGTTTCTGAACTTGACTAATTTGTGTCTTGTATAATCATGGTATCAGTCTGAACCGTAAGATTGCAAATTTCCTTACAACAGTAGTTAATTTACTTCAATAAGTCCTGTCTTTGCATAAAGATTCCAAATAACAAAATGGACAGTTCTATTTTTGTCAGTGACTTTATCCCTTTTAAAAGACCTTGTCAAATCTCAGGTCAAAAAATGTAACTGAAATGACTTCAGCACCGACCTCCTCTCCCACACCCCCGTGAATTTGGCTGCCTGTCTGTTAAAAACGGAGGCAGAGGTTTGAGCCCCAATTCTAGAGCAAGTAACAAGGGAGGCAGTTTGTGACACTCCAAGCCTGGGGTTACTGATTGCTCTAACTTGTACCATGGGACTTGTGACATCTAGGGAATAGCAAAGCATAGGAATGCTCCAGCCCCCTGCCTGCTGTGACATTTCTAGAACACATTCTGTGCTCTGTGTGTAGGGTGACGAGGCAGCAAGTGTGAAAAATCGGGACGGGGTGGGGAGTAATAGGCACCTATAAAAAACAAAGCCCCAATATTGTGACTGTCCCTATACAATCGGGACATCTGGTCACCCTATCTGTGTGTGGTGTTTCACTCCACCACATGTTACTCCATGGACCCCTAGGTCCCCATCTCTTTCCTCCACAGCCCATCCTCATGTTCCCTGCTGTTCAGCCTGCCTTTCTAGCTCCCCCTGGTCTCTGTGAGGATAGTATGGTAAATTGGGGCAGGCTGGCAGTGCTGGAAAATGGAAATGGCTGATGGGTATAAAAAATTCCATTGTCTAATCTTGGCGTAGCTCAAACAGGTTATTATGAGTAAGGGGAATAATTCTCTCTGTGTATTTAGTTTTTAAATGTCAGAAGTGGCCTGTGCCTGAGATATTATTGGAATATGTGTGTTTGGTGTTTGTACAGACAGTGGTTGTTTAGTGAGAGGAACCCAAAGAAATGCAAAATTATCAGGGCAAAAGTTCAATCAGGGAGTATTTTAAAATATTGCCTCTGCAAAAGTGAGAAAATACTTTCATTTAAAAATTACATGGAAAATACAATTCCATGAAGAGTTATTGTGCCAAATATTAAAATCAGTCATTAAACAGAGGGATTCTAATTCTGCTTTATATACGATCCCAAAGGCCTCCATAATGCATATGCCCATATATGTACATACATTATTTCTATATACCTCTAAAATCACTGTTTATAAAAATCACTCAGTAAACATATTGCCTGGAATAAATTCTTCTTAAAGTGGTTAAAAAAAAATATCTATAGCCTTATCTACACTAGGAAAAATACCCATTGCTGACAACGGGACTAGCAATTGGTTCAGCAAAACCTTTAACAGTGTATTAAAATCAACTCACTTTAAATCTGTTTTATCCATGGTTTTCTTGTTCTACACTTCTGATTAGACCATGTTTAGCACCTGTTCACCTGACCCACTGCTGACATCCACTGTCAGCAACGGGTAATTATCCGAGCTAGACAAAACTTATGTGAAAGTTTTAATTCTGAACATCTTAAAGATCTGTAGGAAATAATCTTTTCACGCTGCTTTTCCTGTGAAAGAGTAAAATATTACAAACAGAAGAGTAAAAAAGTGCACCACCGTAACCAGCTATCTCAGCTGACTGATATTATCCTAACCGAGCCAAATCAAGAAAATATATTAATTAGTTTAAAAGCCTTTTGGAATTCACTGGGCCGTTATTTATTTATATATTTGGTATGCAGTGTTTTTCGTGGTCAGATCAATACTTTAGTTTAAATCATTTATGTTGCAGCCAATAAATACACTAATCCCATAACATTCTATGCACAATGTTCTGTACTTTGAATTTTAAACACTTAACAAAACAGTGCATGAAAGATCCTAAATTTGTGCTTGTAAAAATAGTCACATTTGAGAATATTTTTAGGTGTAGATGTGAGCACAACTGGGAAAATTTGGGTTCTAAAAATAAAAACAAATTAATTCTAGATTTAAACTGGTGTTAAATGAAAGGAGAATCAAATCAAGAGTTTTCAGTGGGTTAAGTCTCACAGTATTAAACATGTTTACATTTTGTTAATATTAATAAAAATAATATTAGTATGTAAGAACAAACTCATTGACACAAATAGGAAAATTATCTTCCCAGAGAGAATGATGTCTAATTGCTACAATTTCCTGCCATGGAATCTAATGGTGCCTGCATTTTACAGTGAAAGTATTTGATAAATGCTTCTTTGTTATGGAGAGCCCACTCTGTTTACATAAACTTCCACTTATATTTCCATTTTCCTTTTAAGGGGCAACCTAGTCATTTTAACTTCCTACACATGAAAAATGCTAGTTGCTAGATTAGCGAATTGTACCTTAGGTACACAGGTGCCTCTCGTTAATTTATGACTGTCTCCTACTCCACCTCTTTTTCTCACTTACTTCTTTTTTACTTTTGTTTACTCACAAGAAACACCTGGCAAACTTGACTGCCTCATCCCAGCAAACTGGCCATTCAGCAACTTGCTTGAGTGTAGCATACTTATATCTGTACTGATTTCAGTTAAAATTAATCATTAAAGCCTTGATCCTGCAAACACTTACATGTCTGAGTAATGTTACGCACATGACTAGTCCCATTCACTCACATGCATAAAGTTACTTATGTAGTCACATGGGACTATTCACATATGTAGGTGTTTTCAGGATTGGGGCCAAAATAGTCTCCAACAGTCGGGTGGTTTACTTCGAGAAGACACAGGTATTGTCACATAGAATTATTTATCAAAACTAAACTAGGGCTCATCCTACAATCCCTAAAACAGCCATTGCTCCTCCCTTATAGTCATGTCCATTTCAATTCTGACAGTCCAACAATGCTGCAGGCACTCTCCTCTGACAGACTTGAAGTGCAAGTCTGCATGCAAAATTATGTTGTTGTTTTCAGCTTCTAATTAGCACTAGTAGCAAGTGAATCCAGAACAAAAGTCAACTATTTTCTCCACACTTTCTTAATGATGGCAAGTGCCATTTACTAGTGAAGAGAGAGAATTCCATTTGTATAGAACTCTCTTCGGTTATAAACAACACAGCAGTCTAGACCAGTTTCTCTGGAAAAGTTATATAAATTCCAGAGAAGGAGGAAGAATAAACACTCTAGTTTGCACATATTGTGCCAAATCCTGGTCTCATTAAAGTAAATCTGAATTTTGACATCAACGACAATTGGGGCAGGGCTTGAACCGCTGATTATTTACTTGTTTTCCTAAAATATAAGCAGCTGATCTGTTTCCTAAGTGCTGTCTCATACTTTTGACCTTTTAAAATTTCTGCTGTGGTAGTGCACATTTAAGAATAAGTTAATGGGCTGAAGCCTGATCTTACTGGAGTCCATAGCAAAACTCCCACTGACTTCCAGTCGACCAGGATATGACTCTGCATACAAGGCCTACTCCAACTCCTACTGAAACAAATAACAGGACTCCCACTGAGCTGGATGAGGCCCGGAGAGTCCACAACAATTGGCACAACCATATTACTGAAAACACTTTTCCAGAACTGACCTTGAAAAAATGTTTCAGGACTTGGGAACTGCTGGCATGGATAGTTCCTAACAAACCAGTCCCCTAAGCTCCGATTTAAGTGTCTACTGAATCAGCTTTAGCCATCTATGTGCAAAAGACTTCAAAGCTGTACAATATACAGATGCAATAACATGTAATATACAGATATTCTATTTAGATAAATTACTCAGATCATCTACAACCATAAAAAACACTTTTCTATAGTGGTGGAAGTCTCATAGAAGCTAAAGACACTAAAGAGTGAAAACATTCGTCTCAATCTAATATTCTGATTCTGGACACAGATCGGTTCTAGTAACACAAGATACAGGATTTTCTTTAAAATTCTTCAGCACCTAATTAGAACAACTGAGAACATAACAAACACTAAACGTAATTAAGTACCAATCCACATACCTCTATTTTTAAGTCTTCCAACAGCCATTGATTCTTTTAGATGAGATTTAATGTAAGTGCATGAAAATCCATTGCATGAAAATATTACACAACTACCATATGAACCTTGTCTCACACTAGAGCACAGAAAATCTGCTTGGTTTAAAGTGCCTGCTGTTGCCTGGGTATTAAGGGCCAGTCCTGCATGGTGCTGAGTGCGTTCCACTCCCACTGGGTGTGAAAGCCACTTGGCACTTCACAGGAACACTCAGTACCTTTTCGGATCGAGCTCTAAGTTAATATATAACGAATGGTTCCAACCAGTGTGTGAAATCACCAAGTTAAACATATACTTACAAAACTGAAGCAACAGAAGAAATCAGCATAACTTATACTGGTGTTTCATTAAAGGCTCCTTTGTTTAAAACATTCATGTTCATTTGCTCATACTGAAGCAAGAGTTTAGGGACTGGCTTATTGTGTCAAATATAAAATTAGTACGTGGAGGAAGAACAATGCAATATAAGAAGCTAATAACCACAGACGTCTAGTTAAATATTGTGCAGGTTATGAGATGTTTACAATGGATCGGAGTTCATCATGCGTAAATTGCATTTGACAATGTCGACAAAATGGCAAACCAAGAGGAACACAGGCCAAACATCCATCTGCATAGAATTTAAATAGGAACAAGCATTAAAGATAGACCATACCATTTATTTCTACTATTTGCACCTGCAAAAATAATGACTGTGTGCAACAAGATTAATTACTGTAGTAGGTGAGTGAAAGTGAAACAGGCAAAAATAAAAGTTTGGGGCTTAACTATAACTCTGAAGGGTGCAAAACACTATCGGAGGGGGAATGAGTGGGTAGAGCAGCTTTCAGAAACCACAGGTATAGCACTATATCAAGTGCTGGTCTACACTACAGGGTTAGATGGACACAAGCTGCCTTGCATGAACCTAGCTGTAGAAGCCTGTTATTGACTTTCAGGAGCCATCCTACAATGCTACACACTGACAATACAATTGATACAAGCGCTCCTGCGAGCGCACACACAGGCGATTTAATCACTGCTGTGGCTGTGTGTCAACGTGAGTTAGGTCGACATAATACTGTAGTGTAGACATGGCCTCAGGGAAGTGGCCATGCTTTGGGCAATTTGCATTACAGACAGGCAAGAGCTCCACTACTTCATGCTCTTCAGTGCTAGAAGCAAATTTACAATTGCCTATGTGGCTTCACTGGGGTAGGAGAAGTACAATTTGGCCATTTATCTGTAGAGGCAGGGGCAGCAGAAGCTTCCTAACGGGGTGGGGGTGGGGGGATGGCTATGAATCAGATCCAAAGTCCACTGAAGTCAATGGGAGTATTTCCTTTGGGTACGTCTATACTTACCTCCGGGTTCGGCGGTAAGCAGTCTATCTTCTGGGATCGATTTATCGCGTCTTGTCTAGACGCGATAAATCGATCCCGGAAGTGCTCGCCGTCGACGCCGGTACTCCTGCTCCGCGAGAGGAGTACGCGGAGTCGATGGGGGAACCTGCCTGCCGCGTGTGGACCCGCGGTAAGTACCTTGTAGTTCGAACTAAGGTACTTCGACTTCAGCTACGTTATTCACGTAGCTGAACTTGCGTATCTTAGTTCGAACTGGGGGGTTAGTGTGGACCAGCCCTTTGACTTTACTGAGCTTTGCGTAAGTCCCGTATTACAGGGCTCCATCTGATGTAAAAGTTGTTATATTGTTAAAGGACAGCCAAAAAGTAACTACATTTTCCTTAGCCTCAAATCAGTCACCAGAGTCCTCATTTCCTGTGCTGCCATGTAAATGTATATTTGAGATGATGCTGTGGTTACGCAGCAGACTTTGTTCTGTGGTTTGGCACTTCACAAGAAACTGAAATTTAGGTTCAACTGTAAAGTAAAAGGTCAATTCCCAGGCAGGTCACAGGTACAAAGTGTAACTAGGCATTTTAGTACCTGGGGCAAGCAAACATATTTGAGCCCCTTACCAGTTTTTTTCATCATTTTTTTTGCTCTATTTCTCCACCCCCAGCAACTTTGCGCCCTGGGCGGCTTCCCCACTGGCCCCGCCCTGGTTACAGTCCTTCACAGGTATGAGGAAGGGAAGCAGGAGCCAGAATCAGAAGGCCAAAAATAAAATAAAATCAGCATTCAAACCCACAAAGAAACTTGTCTGACAAATCTCTTGGAGATTTCTTGTCTTAATATGAGGCTTAGAAAATCAAGCACTGGTGTAGAAGACATTCCGAAGTTTTAAAGCTGCAGAATGCCTGTTTTCCTGGGCAGATTTACAGCAGAATTGTAGTTAACACCTCAGTAAGCAGAATAATCTTGATTGTCTTTCCCCTCAATGTACTGTATAATAGAAAATAATATTTTGCATTTCTATTACACCTGTCAGCTCAGGATCTTAAAGCACTTTACAGACATTAATGAAATTAGGCCTTACAACTGACATGTGAGTTAAGGCCTTATTATACCAATTATACAGATGGGGAAAGTGAGGCACATATAGATTAAAGCCCAAATTTTCAAAAGTGGCCTCTACTTTCGGATGTTTCATTTTCTGGGTTGCCAACCTCAGACCCTAAGATACCAACATTTGAGGCACCTAAAATGAGTGGCCAATTTTGAATATTTTGGCTTTAGTGCCTTGTTCAAGATCCTAGAGCAAGTCAGTGGCAAAACAAGAGGATCTGTTACTCTTACCTTCCTGCTGAAAATGCATGGCTCCATTCTCGTGATTTATTCTGATTTGACAGCTCAGTCCCTCTCAAGTTAGAGCCAAAAGGCAGTAGCAATGACTCATTTAAAACTGAGTCAACATAGGCGAACTAAGGGGAAGAGAGTCTCTCCATTTGTTTGGAACATAACCCAGAACAGACAACTGTTGACAGAGCAAACTTGTTAAAAGAACTAATTTGTTGAAAATGAATTTTATTTGTTCACTGTGGTTCTTTCACATATCCCATAGTTACCTAAAACAGAAGCAGCCAAACAAATCCAAAAGAGCCTACAGCAGGCCAATTAATCAATCATTCAGCATGACCAGTTCTAATACTTGTCAAGGTGTCAGTCAGCTGGACTGGAATGGTCTGATTTTCAGAGATGCTGCAATTCCTGTTCTATTCTGTTCCGTTCAGATTCACATCACCATAGTACTGAGCATCTTTAATCTGAGTTCACTGGGAATTGTGGACTTCCAGCACCTCTGCAAATCAGGCCAGAAGTATCACAAACTCAATGATGTGCTAATTCAATCTTTACCTGCAGTGTCATGCTCTGAAAAAGCTGTGAGAACTTACTTTCCTGCAGGATAACAGAACACTCTCTCTGGTTCTCAATGGCTCCACTTAAGACAGGAAAATGCCCTTGTTATCCTGCAAGTCATGAAAAGGATACCTAGAAAATATGGACAGAAGAAGGTAAAGGTGAGGGTCCTTAGAACTGTTTGACATTTCAAGACTAAGGGCTTGTCTTCATGTTCAACGCTACAGCACTTTAGTGAAGACACCGACGGGAGAATCCACCTCCCCAAGAGGCGGTAGCTATGGAAGCCTCAGTTCAATTCCTAGGGCACAGATGTCCTCATCACCACAATCTCTAGTACTGTTGCCATCCTTGGCAGCAGTCTCAGCAGACCAGTGAAGGGTACAGGCCTGGACACTAGATTACCCTGCTAACACCTACATGGTAAAGTAGCGCATATCTACCTGGGGGTTAGGTCGTTACAACTGCGTCGCTCAGGGGTGTGCATTTTTCATACCCCTGAGCAACATAGTTGTACCGATATAGGCCTGTAGTGTGGACCTGGCCTAATTTCTCCAGCAGGAATAGGAAAGTTCTTTGAATGATTTCAGTGCATTCTAGGGCTGTAAAACTAGGGGCTTGTCTACACTGGCACTTTACAGCGCTGCAACTTTCTCGCTCAGAGGTGTGAAAAAAACACGCCCCTGAGCACAGCAAGTTTCAGCGCTGTAAAGCACCAGTGTAGACAGTGCACCAGTGCTAGTAGCTATGCCCCTCGTGGAGGTGGGTTTTTTAAAGAGCACTGGGAGAGCTCTCTCCCAGCGCTCTGCCACGACTACACTGCCATGTTGAAGTGCTGCTGTGACAGCGCTTTAACGTTGCCAGTGTAGATTAGCCCTAGTCCCTGTGCACAGTTCAACAGCTGTAAAGTTCATGGTAGCTGGAATACTCCAAAGTATCTGAGATTTCTCACAATGTCATTGCCACTAGGTCAGTAGTTTTCAACCTTTCTTCATTTGCAGACCCCTACAAAATTTCGAATGGAGGTGTGGACCCCTTTGGAAATCTTATACATAGTCTGCGGACCCCCAGTGGTTCGCAGACCACTGGCTGAAAACCACTGCATTAGTTACACAAGGTAAGTGAGGTAATATCTTTTATTGGACCAACTTCTGTTGGTGAGCGAGAGACAAGCTTTCAAGTCACACAGGGTATGTCTACACAGCAAAGAAAAACCTGGTCAGTGCCAGCCGACTTGCAGGGCCGGCTCCAGGCACCAGTGGAGGAAGCACGAGCCTGGGGCGGCCCGTGCTAAGGGGCGGCATTCCATCCAGTCTGGGCTTTTTTTTTGCTTCGGCAGTGTTCGGGAGCCGCACTCCCAGCACCGTAAGCTAATCCCCTCGTGGAGGTGGAGTACCTGCAGCGCTGGGAGAGCTCTCTCCCAGCGCTGGCGTGCGACCACACTCGCACTTCAAAGCGCTGCCATGGGAGTGCTCCCGCAGCAGCGCTTTGAAGTTTCAAGTGTAGCCATAGCCTAAGAGTACCTTTCCCAGACCTGAAGAAGAGCTCTAGCAGACTGTGTGGCTCAAAAGCTTGTTGCTCTCACCAACAGACGTTGGGCCAATAAAAGATACTACAGTCCACCTTGTGTCTCTAATATCCTGGGACCAACATGGCTGCAAACACACTGCATTGCCACTAGTTGGAAGTCTCGGTTAAATTCCTAGGGCACAGATGTCCTCATCACAACAACCACTATTACTATTGCCATCATTGGCAGCAGTCTCAGCAGACCAGCCAAGGATATAGGCTTGGACACTGTATTACCCTGCTAACATTTACATGGTTAAGTCCCTTCTTGCCACACATCTGTAAGACAGTGTGGGGAAATCTGGCTCCTGATTCCCATGCTGTACTTGTTCTGTGAATAACAAGAGTCTCTCTCTCCAGGGCTATCAATTCAGCACTTTTCATTAGCACTAAAATCACTTGAGGATGTAGAAACATGAAATAATAATTCACCATGTGTGGGTCTTAACAAGTCTTTCGCTACAGTAAAAGCAGCAAAAAATGGGAAGAAATGGAAATAATATATCACTGTGTAGGCTACCTCTGCATATTGTGTGTGTGTTTCATTGATAGCGCTTAAAATAAACTCAACAATTCCACACAACACAAAGCATGCTCTTTTAAGTAGGGAAATTCTTCCTCCAAGTGTTTAGGATAGCAACAGGAATGTAATAAAGGCAAAGATCCCATCAGGAGACCAATTCATCACTGGGTCACAGAAAGCAAATAGATGTATCCACTAATTACTGGGGACAGAAGGAGAAAGGACTGCAACTTTAAAAGGTGTTTTAAACACTCCTGCTATGTTTTTAACAACATTGTTTCATAGCTGTTGAAAAGAGGATTGTTTTTCGCCAAAGAATTGCCATCACAGAGGTACAATTGAGGCACTAGCATAATGCCCAGGGAGGATAATATTCTTTAAAGGACTTCAAAGTGCTATGTTTCAGAGTAGCAGCCGTGTTAGTCTGTATCCGCAAAAAGAACAGGAGTACTTGTGGCACCTTAGAGACTAACAAATTTATTAGAGCATAAGCTTTCGTGGGCTACAACCCACTTGCTATGGCTGCCATTTAACAAAGAACTCCATTGCCTCCTCACCCCTTCAATTTTGATTCTCTGAAACAAAAGGGGGGAAATGTATGTTCTTTAAAAGACCATTACGTGATTTTTTTAAATAGCAACTTTGTTTAAAAGCCCTGAAAGAGCAATTCCTTCTCCATAGGTGTTACATAATCATTTCACTGTCCCATGCATATTGGATTTAGACAGTGATGTCAGATGCTGGGAACGTCTCAATCTCCCCTTGTTTAGCTGGCTTTGCAGTTTCTGGAGCAGGATTCCATGACAGCAATACTTGTACAATCTTCATTACTATGTCGGACTTATGTTCTATTAGTAGTCAAGGAGTTGCATGAAGTTTTTTTTATATTGAAATTTAATAAATGGTAATTAGTTGCTTTTTTTCCCCTTTCATGCACACATTATACACGGGCATACATATTTCACATCCATAAATACAAAACCTATACATGTAGATTCTTGTATGGTAAAATTCACAGAATACAGGCCCTACGTAAAGGTTTATGCAGCACATGAGGCCATTGGCTCTGCAGTGTTAACAGTAGAACGCAGTGGTATTTTGGTTATGGAAGCAAGGTGAAGTGCCTGACACTATACAAGGAGAAGATCTATTCAATACCATGCCAGATAAGAGCAGGTCAGCATTTTATGAAAAAAAACCACCTCTGCCCTGGGAGTTTATAACTAAATCGGAGAAATTCAATACAAATGACGAAAGATCAGGTGCAAGATTTGGGGCCAGATTTCCAGAAGAGCTGAGCTCCCAAGTAAGCACCAAAATAAGAGCCTAGCTTGCCTCAAGCAGACCCGATCACTGCACTTACAAATTCTTAACCTTCCTAGAGGCAAGGAATCAAGAGGCAAAGATAGAAGGAGACTTCTGAATGAATTGATAGTCCTAGTTGGGCAATTTGTAAAAATGCCAACTTCTCTAATACAATCTAATAGTGTTCTGAAGCAGCCAAACAGTCCTCATCGATCCTTTCAGTGATCACAAATTACTAGTATCAGGCAGGAAATTCATTTTAACACGGTTTTTGTCAAGATTTTTATTTACCCTGCCATATTAATTGCAATAGATTAATTAGTGCACTTAGCTATTTCAACAATAACTAGTACTACTTGGGTTTGGATTTGGTTTGTTTGGTCAGATAATGAATTGATATTCAAATTGAACTATTTACATATTACAGGCTATTTAGAGATAGGGTTGTCTAGTAGTTAGAACAGGAGGATTAGGTTGTATTCCATATTCTGTAACTGAATCACTGTGTGCCCTTGGGCAAATCATTTGCTCTCTTAGCTTTAGTTTTCTTGTTTGTAAATGAAAAATAAAATCAGGTGCCATAAAGAGCCGAGAAACTATAAACACATTAATCATTACTGTAAGAAAGATCTATGGGGCGGATGACAAGGATAATGAGACATACTCCTCACCACTGAAAAGTGGTAAGCATTGCAGGATACACAGATAGACTGAGGATCTTTTGGAAAGAGTGACATGTCCCCTCTGGTAAAAAAGAAGCAGCAGCAACGCTCTCCTTAAATTTGTGAGCATTACATACAGAAATTATTTCAATCTACTTACCCTGTTTGCAGTGGCAGTAAAATACAAATGAGCCCTTAAGTGCCTGAACTTCTGTGAACATGTTCAGCCAACCTTTAGCTGCCATTCCTACACATTTATAAAAGCCTTTTCTATTTTCTCATCTTAGGAACTGGGGGATTTAAATTGCAGAGATAGATGAAAGATAAACACATTGGGATGTCAAAGAAATATCTACGTAGTGCAACAAAATTTCATCCAAGGCAATTAAATATGATTTAACATCCTAATTGGAATGACTAACCTACGAACGTCTCTACTCCTTAATTTTACCGGGAAAAAAATTCATTAAGACAACAACCCAAGATAAAGAATGAGCTTGTCGCTCAGTAAGTATAACAACATGCATCTGTTGTAAATGAGCCAGATCAAGCTCACTTGACAAGAGTTGGTTCTATCCCTGACATCTTGTTTTTATATGCCAATACGGTTATGATTTCATGCTATACGCACACAAAGTAGTGTGAAAGAACACTTTAAAAATAAATCTTTTCGGTTACATACATGTGTGTGGAGAGCTACAAAGAATCCTATTTGTTTACTTTGATTAAGCAAATGAACTGTGTTTCCTGGGAACATAAAACATTTGTATAGTGCAAAGAAAGTTGTCAGAACATAGGAAAGCAAAGGAGAAAGACTTTGTGTTCTCATATGAAAACACATGGGGTAAAATCCTGTCCCCACTGAAGTCTATGGCACAACTTCGATTGACTCCACCAGGGTCAGAACTTCACCCATGGATGGCAGATTCAACTACACTAGTAAGATTCAAAAGCCCCTAGCAATGAAACTGCCAGTGTCCACAAGGGTGAGTCATGATAAGAGAGGAGGACATAAAAATAAGAGACACAGACCTCAGCAAAGGGGATGTGGCCAGAGCACCTGTACAGTCCAGCTATTCCTGCTATCCGTTAGAGGCAGCTGGGTGCAGATTAGATCAGTCTGAAGGCAGCTCTAAATTGCACCTGGGGCTGAAGTTGCTCCCAGTCAGCCCCAGGATTGGAAAGCTGCTAGGGTTGCGTAACATGATGTTCACCCACCTTCTACCCCCCGCATCAAGTGCGCCTCATCTGGACCTGAAAATCGGGGCCTAAGACTGACTGACTGACTTTTACAAAATGTACTACAGAATCTTTACTACTTTGTTATGTAGTTGTGATAAGGTGTGTTCCCCCCACTCATCTTGAAGAGGTTAAGGGAGGCCAGAGGGGCCAATTAACCTATTAGGCTGCAAGATCGGAGAATTAAGGCTGAGAGGAAAGCCCTAATTAGGGAAAGCTCACCCGTACAGGAACAGGCAGTAGAAAGGGGTTGTAGGGAAGTAGTTTGCAGTCGCTCCCTGTGGGAAGGGAGGAGTGTTTGTGGAATAGAAATTAGTCCACAGTTACTCCCTGAGAGGAGGGAGTTTGCACTGGCAAACCCAGAGTGGGGGAGTCAGACTGAGTAGGAGACTCTGGGAAAAGGCAGCCAGGTTCAGGAGGTGCAGACCTCGGCTGCATCATTAGAGGGTCCCTGAGCTGGAACCTGCAGCAGAGGGCAGGCCTAGGTTCCCCTACCAGCCACTGGGGAAGTGGCCCAGACCAGACAGAGGAGAGTAGACTGCCTGGGACAGTTTGCCTGACTTTGATACTCCTGAAGGGGAGGACCATGGTGGCCTGGCCGGAAGACCACATCACAAAGACTAAGCTGGAGTGAGAGGAGACAATGAGTGAAGCGATCACCAGAAGAGGGCCTCAGGCCCGGAAAGAGCTGATCCCCAGAATGGCAAGGAGGCGGCGACACCTGCGGTGAGCGGACCCCGTGACAGTCGTGTTATCATAAGCAGTTAAAATGAAACTACATGTCTCAAAACAAATGAACAAAACACACATAGTGATACTGTGTCCTGGATTTAAAAAAAGAAAGGGTCTGTTAATTTGTGCACAAAATTGTTAGGCCCCAATCTTGAAAGCGACTCTGCACAGGGGTCACCCACACAGAGCTCCTTGCAGGATCAGGGTCCTTACTCTGCAAAGGGTCTCCCATCACTTGAGTGAATTAGTGTGTTTCTACCATACAATATTTCATTTCCAAATCAAATATTTGACTGTATTTATGGGACTGGCTTAGTCTCAAGGTCTCTAGTGTTCATCTAGGGCTGAGCAAAAAGGTTCCCTGCTTAATTAATAGCTCACACTTTGAAGTTAGTGCATTACTAATGGAAGGAACAAATGCTTCATATAATTTGGTTTCTGCTCAGTAACCCTTTGCCATCTGGGTCTAATTTAACTAATGGCCAAATAATTATTTACTCAATAAACCCCAGGAAGCATTAACTACACTATGTTAAAGCATCTCTAAAAAGCAACTCAGAGAACTTTAAAAGACAGCCTTAACACCCTTTCTTCTCTGGGCTAGGATAGAAGCTCAGCTGTGTTTTCTATCACACTAAGCAGCCAGGTTGTAATTTCAGCAAAGTTTCCATTCATACCAAGAAATTTAAGGCCCCTGGTGGCCATGCTCCTATCTGTCTCTGTAATTTCACTGTGTCCTACATCCTTACCCCGCTCCATCGGCAGTGCTCACTCAGGCCTCCCCACATGACACCGCCTTTGTCGCAGATGATCCGTTATGGCTGCCATACCAGCTATTTAGCACAGCCTGCATACAAAATGAGGTTCCTAAACATGCCTCCAGTACTCGGGATTCCTGCTCCCATCTGAATCAGTGGCGACGCTCCCTGTTGACTCAGAGTCATAGAAATGGGGGGCTGGAAGGGACCTCGAGACTTCAGATCTTTATGGCTGGTCCTACAAGGTGCTATCTGCAGGGCCTCCTCAACCCACTTCTAAATACAGACAGTGGCTCAAAGCCCCAATCTTGCCCCCATTTTTTTCCCCAAAAACATTTTGCTTGGATAAGAAGTAAAAAGAAAAACCAAACAACAACAAAAACAATCACATTTTCCTGCAAGTAGCATTCTGAGAGCCCAATGTCAAAAATCAACAAGCTCTTCAGTATACGGTTTTCTCTATCCATGACTGATCTGCTTTGATTGACAATACCTTCATTCTCTCTTCCAGGAAAGCATCCCTTTTAAAGTGTACTTCAAAATGCACCTTTTCAGGGATCGTAGGGTCATTATGTGGATGGATGCAACACTGGGTAACAAGACTAATTTGTGGTTTAAATTTTTGTGAGGGAGACTTAAGAAATGGCTGAATTCATAGAAGCTCGTTATTGTCTGTAGTTAATGTGTGCAAACCTTTCCTTCCCCTTCGATTTTCCCAGCAGGGAGACAAAGAAGGAAAAGATATCCGGGGATTGTTAGACGGTATAATGCCTTCGGCAATCAAGATGTGTAATCCCTTATAATGATGTATGCATTTCCCTTTCTAAATTGGCATTGCTTGCCATTAAGAATATCTTCATGCAGATAAGGTGACACACTTCGTATTCCACAGACCATCTGTTCAAATCTACATTTCATTAGCACTCATGCCCACTTGAAACTGGCATATTACTGTGTGATAGCCAACTCTTAACACAATATATCTTGTTAGTGATAATCTGGAAGTACGGCTATATTTTTAATGGCAGATTTTTGGAGCAATGGTAGGGCAATGATACAACAGTGGCATAGATTTTTGCATATTACTGGTACAAATCTAAAGACCTGGTTCTGCAAACCCTTTCTTATGCATGCAGGTAGCCCTGATAACAATGGAAGTACTCATGCAGGATCGGATTCTTAAATACAGGGGTAGCACCATGAAAATAGAAAGGACAACTGCTCAAAACCCCAAACAATATTACAGTGCCAAAGTCTGATTGAAACAAAATCCCTTTTGACTTTGTCTAAGCTCAGGGGTAACACCGTGGTATCCCAGACTGTTGTTGGCTCTGTGAGGGTGCAGAGTGGGGCAGTGGAAGGAACTTTCCTTCTCCTATGCCCCCATGCAGGGACTCACCACAACTGCAGCTCTTATGCAAAGCTTGCTCAGGACTAATCTCTATATGCAATAACCACTCCAAAGGGGCAGAGAGGGATTGGGGTGATGGACCCACTCCCGGTAACACCAGCCAGAAGAGCTGGCCAGCCATGGAGGAAGCCCTCTCAGGGTTGTACTTACTGGCATAATTTGGGTCTATTAAAAACTTACGTTTCTCCAAAGATGACAGGAATTGTTGTATTTGTAAAAGGATCGGTCTGCTTTCTGGTTTTGTATTTTTTAGTTGTGCTGTAGTTAAAACAAATGTATCTTTCAATTTTTTGTTCCTACAATTCAGACATTTGGGTTGGCTCTTTAAATATTTGGCTAAGGAGAAAATTGTGAAATTAAATTTTAACAGGAATGGATTAAAAGTTAGACCTTCGGTGACAGAGACGGGCTGAGATGCTACAAATCATGTACTGAACAGAGACACTGCTTATTACAACAATCTGTAATGTTCCAACACCCTCTTTTTGTCATATGATTGCAGAGATGTAATAGGCCACTCTATCTTGAATGGTCCCTTACAATATGTGCTAGCTACTTATGCTAAATAATCTGTTCCACCTTGCATTTTGCTGTGGCTGGGAGTACCTTTCCCAGACCTGAAGAACAGCTCTGTGTGGCTCAAAACTAAGCTTGTCTCTCTCACCAACAGAAGTTGGTCCAATAAAAGATATTACCTCCCCCCACCTTCTCTCTCTAATATCTGGGGATACAATTACACAGCATACAGTAATTGTAAATGAGGAATCATCACTGAGTAGTTATGTTTCTAGGGGGTCCTGCAGGGATCAGTTCTTGGCCCCATGCTATTTAACATGTTCATCAGTGAGCCGGAAGAAAAAACAAAATCATTGATAAAGTTTGCAGATGACACAAATATTGGGCAAGTGGTAAATAATGAAGAGGACAGGACAGGGATACAGAGTGATCTGGATTGCTTAGGGTGCAAGCAAAAACTGTTTGTATATGTGAGATGGGTTCCCTCTGGGGTGCCATCTGGAAGTGGGATACCACTGAGCCCCCTCGACCCACCAGCCTGAGCTCTCTCTTACACTGTACTGCTGTGACAAGCTGCTAAGCCCTGCAGGCTTCAGCCTGCACTTTCACCAGCATACTTACAGGTAGGGACACACCCAGCTGCAGTTACTTGCAGGCAGGCTCTCTGACCAGCACCTGCATGGGAAGGCTTCAGCTAGAGCACCTCCCAGCTACTCAGGCAAGCACCCCCCCTCCCCCGGAGTATAAACCTAAAATGATACCATCTTGCTCTGCACAGGGAACTGTATAGCGTACGCTCATAAAATTCTCCCCCTCCCTCAACATGGAGAGGAATATGCAACAGCCTTCTGCCCCCTGAATTATGATTTCCATGCACTGGTTTAGTGAAGCAAAAACAAATGTATTAACTACAAAGGATAGATTTTAAGTGATTATAAGGGATAGCAAACAGATCAAAGCAGATTACCTAGCAAATAAACAAAAAATGCAAACTAAGCTTAATATACTAAATAGATCGGATATGAATAGCAGATTCTCACCCTAGGTGATGATACAAGCAGGCTTAAGATTCATAAGGCACAAGCTGCACTTGCTTACAGCTTGGATCCCCAGGTGTTCCATTCATAGGCTAAAAATCCCTTTAACCTGGGTCCAGCACTTCCCCCAGTTTAGCCTTTGTTCCTCAGGTGTTTCCACGAGTCCTCGAGTGCAGAGTCAGTGAAGAACCCCAGGTGATGTCATTCCCCGCCTTATATCGCTTTTGCTTAAGATGGGAACCTTTGTTTCAAAGCTTAGTTCCCAGACTGGTCTGTGGAAAAACACTGACATCCCAAGATGGAGTCTAGAGACATGTGGTCTCATCACATGTCTTTGTAGAGTCCTAGCAGCCATTACTCAGAGGCTGTCTGTAGTGTGGAAAGCTCCCCAGGTGGGGGATAAGTTTTCCTAAAGCCTATTGTTTTCCTAAGGGGCCATTGCACCGAATAGGCCCTTCCCCACCCACTATCTAGAATGAAAACAACTTGTCTAGTGGGTGTTACACAGGTGTAACTACATTGGAAATAAAGATATAGCGTCAATATTCATAACTTCAGATACAAAAATGATACATGCATACAAATAGGATAATCATATTCAGCAAATCATAACCTTTCCAATGATATCTCACATAACTTATCTTGCATAAAATACATCATACGTATGTCATAATCATATCACAATAATATCACTATGAAGAATATGGGGTGCAGTGTCACAGTATACATTTAGCTGTATTAATATAGGAACAACGAACGTAAGCCACACTTACACAATGGGGAATTCTACCCTGGGAAGCAGTGACTCTGAAAAAGACTTGGAGCTCATGGTGGATAATCAGCTGAACACGAGCTCTCAGTGCAACACTACCACCAAAAGCACTAACGTGATCTTTGGATGTATAAACAGGGGAATATCAAGTCGGAGTAGGGCCTGGTCTATACACTGTTAGGTCAACATAAGCTGCCTTAGCCAATCTAGCTGTGGAAGCATCTTCACTTAGTTTTGGCTGCCGCCAATGTAAGGGCTTCCCTATGCCGATTTAGTAACACCACCTCCCCGAGCAGTGTTGAGTCACAGCCAATGTAATTCGGTCAATGCAGTGTGTCAGTGTAGACACTGCGTTGTTTATCTCAACTGCTACTGTGCTTCAGGAGTTTGCCTATACTGACAATGCAAGTGCTCCTGGTGAGTACACACACCACTGACACAAGAGCCAAGTGTGCATACACACAAACGATTTAATAACTGTGGTGGCTGTATGCCAATGTAAGTTAGGATGACATAATTTTGTAGTGTTGACATTGTCTAGAGAGGGCAAATTGCACCAGTGCCAACTACAGCAGCAATAGCTACTGGAATGCTGTGACCATTTCTGTTGTCCACAATTCCAGAAGGATGTTGAGAAATTGGAGAAGGTTCAAAGAAGAGTCACAAGAATGATTAAAGGATTACATGCCTTATAGTGATAGACTCAAGACCTCAATCTACTCAGTTTTGCAAAAAAGAAAATTAAGGGGTAACTTGATTACAAGCACTTAAATGCGGCACAAAAATGTTATAATAGGGTCTTCAATCTAGCAGAAAAGAGTGTAACAAGTTCCAATGGCTGGAAGTTGAAGCTAGACAAATTCAGACCAGAAATAAGGCACCCATTAAACAGTGAAGATAATTAACAATTGGAACAACTTACCAAGGGTTGTGGTGGAGTATTCATTGCTGGCCATTTTAAAATCAAGATTGGATGTTTTTCTAAAAGATATGCTCTAGTTCAAATAGAAATAAATTCTGGAAAGTTCTATGGCCTGTGTTATGCAGGACATCCGACTATAGGATCATGGTGGTCCCTTCTGGCCTCAGTTTTATATATCCTAGTGTAATGGGGTGACCCAACCTGGGAAGGGTGCCCTCCTGCAGCAAGCCATGGTACAAGAGGTACTCCTACCTCCGTTTCTCTCCTTCAGAGTCTCCAGTAACTCCACGTCCGGCTGTCTTACCTCTATAGTACCCCTACTTGGGGCTGGTTTATTACAAAAACGTAGTCCATAACAAAAGTCCCAAACAAAGTCCATCTATCACCCAGTACATGTGGTCCTTAAAATCCCAAGATACCTAGTCCCTCAATGCCCCACATACACACTTCTGCCACACCTGGGCTCTTCTTCCGAACTCATCCATCCTTTTACCAGGTCACCAACCCTAGCCCTTCCAGCTGGACTGCATCCCTCTCTTTCCAGGAGGAGCTGCCACACTCTCTCTGCTGGGAATTTATCTTCATGAGAAGAGCATCCCTTACTCCCCTTGGCTCTCAGCCTTCTGGCTCCAGCTCTTCAGCCTGGAGACTGTAGGAAACCCCCTCTGCTTCTCCCGTCTTTAGTCTTCTCCAGCTCTCACCTTTGGCTCTCCAGCTTAGAAGGCAGCAGCAGGCAACTCCCTCTGTTGCTCTCTGGCCTTCAGACCTCTCCAGCCCTGGCTCTCGGGCCAGCAAACCCCTCTTGCTGTTTTCAGTCTTCCTCCATGAACCAGCTACAGCTTCCTTCAGGGACCTCCTCCAGTCTCTGGGTCTCTGGCAGCTCTCACCTTCTGATTTCCTGACTCTCTCACTCCCAGGCACTCTCACCTGCCCTCTCCTGACTGAAACAAGCAGCTCACAGTTGCCTCTTTTCCTGACTGACTCTCACTGTCTGTCCTCTGGCATTCCCCCATTTATATGGCCGTGCCCTCTCTTACAACAAATTGGGAGGCAGCTGACAAGTCAAAGGTGCATTGGACCTTGCTTTCTCTTAAAGGGCCAGTGACACCTATATTGGTGGTTCTCAACCTTTTCCATACCATGACCTCATGTTAAAACAAAACTAAGTTTCCAGATCAATGCACTATACTTTTGGGATCACTCCCCTCTAGATATAAAGAAGTGGAGGGTGCTCACAACACTACTGGACCTGTTTTCAACCCCTTCCACAGATTGTGTCCTCTCGGGTTGAAAACCATGGCCTAGATGATAGGATGGAAAATATGCTGGTGCCTGATCTACGCTAGCACTACTACTGTTGAAGGTCGGGTGGAGCTGCCCATGTGCCAGACCAACAGGAAATTTCCCTAAAATCCTCAGTGCAGGCACAGCCAGAGGAGGGGAGAACACCCAGCAATTTCAAGAACATAAATTTTTGCACAATTAAATTCTTCATTTATATTTTCTACCTAAAAAGGCCAATTCACTGCCTATAGCCTTGAGGAAATGATCATGAATGTCAAGGAACAAATCTGCTGCTTAGACAACAGGACTAAGAGGAGCAAGAGCAGACTAGCTAAATCTTACTCAGTTCAACAGCTCCTTTCCAGGTAGGAGTGTGCAGGTGTGTGAATGTGATTGTGTTCATTCCATAATGACAGTAGAAATCCCTAGATACCATCATGTGCTATGATAGATCTGATAATGAGAATGAGTTATAGTCACACTTACTGCATCTCTGACCTCTCCTGGTCCTCTTGGCCTCAAGCCATCACCTGTCTCAGGGTAGAATCATATGATTCTCCCACTCTCAGACTGGGTCCCAGACTGCAGTCTCCGGAGATCAACTGCGATTACCTCAGCAGGTCTGACTTATGCTCAGTTTCTGTACCTGTCTTTGGGAGCAATGGCAGTGGTATTTAATAACCAAATGGACTTCTTAAAGCAAGGTATTATATATTTAGAACAAAAGTGTTCTAGAGAAAACAGATCTTAAAACAATAAACCAGTCTATACGTTTGCCTGCCTTTCCCTAAGGCTTACCATTCTCTGCACTGAGAATGGCCCAACTGCTTCAGACTCCTTCCATGAAGTCTCTCTCTGAGCTTGTCTACATAACAGCGCTGCAGCCACACTGGTTTAACACTTAGGCCTGGTCTACACTAGGCGTTTATGTCGAATTTAGCGCCGTTACATCGAATTAACCCTGCACCCGTCCACACCACGAAGCTATTTAGTTCGACATAGAGGTCTCTTAAATTCGACTTCTGTACTCCTCCCCAACGAGGGGAGTAGCGCTAAATTCGACATGGCCATGTCGAATTAGGCTAGGTGTGGATGGAAATCGACGCTAATAGCTCCGGGAGCTATCCCACAGTGCACCACTCTGTTGACGCTCTGGACAGCAGTCCGAGCTCGGATGCTCTGACCAGCCACACAGGAAAAGCCCCAGGAAAATTTGAATTCCTTTTCCTGTCTGGCCAGTTTGAATCTCATTTCCTGTTTGGACATCGTGGCGAGCTCAGCAGCACTGGCAACGATGCAGAGCTCTCCAGCAGAGATGGCCGTGCAATCTCAGAATAGAAAGAGGGCCCCAGCATGGACTGATCGGGAAGTCTTGGATCTCATCGCTGTGTGGGGCGATGAGTCCGTGCTTTCCGAGCTGCGCTCCAAAAGACGGAATGCAAAGATCTACGAGAAGATCTCTAAAGCCATGGCAGAGAGAGGATACAGCCGGGATGCAACGCAGTGCCGCGTGAAAATCAAGGAGCTGAGACAAGGCTACCAGAAGACCAAAGTGGCAAACGGACGCTCCGGATCCCAGCCCTAGACATCCCGTTTCTACGAGGCACTGCATTCCATCCTAGGTGCGGCCGCCACCACTACCCCACCACTGACCGTGGACTCTGAGGATGGGATATTGTCCAGGGCCGGTTCCTCGGACATGTTAGCGGACGGGGAAGATGAGGAAGGAGATGAGGAGGACGAGGCAGTCGACAGCGCTTACAACGCTGATTTCCCCGACAGCCAGGATCTCTTCATCACCCTTACAGAGATCCCCTACCAACCGTCCCCAGCCGTTAACCCGGACACAGAATCAGGGGAAGGATCATCCAGTAAGTGTTTTAAACATCTAAACATTTATTTTTAACAGAACAGGAATATTAACAATAACAACAATGGGTTTCTCATGATTAGTGTGCCCTAGGCGCTTAACGTTTCAGTCCTGGGCAGTGCAACTATTGAAAAAAAATCTAACAATGTCCGGTTTTGCATGATTGTCCTGCCCAAGCCGCTCTACTGTTTAGTCCCTGCCAGTGCAGCTACAGTAAAATGCGGTCTATATGTCCGGGGATAGAGCTGAAATCCTCAATGGACATCTCCACGAAGCTCTCCTGGAGGTAATTGGAAAGCCTTTGCATCAGGTTCCTGGGGAGAGCGGCCTTATTGGGTCCTCCGTAATAGCAGACATTTCCGCGCCAGGAGACAAGCAAGTACTCCGGGATCATTGCCCTGCAGAGCATGGCGGCATACGGCCCTGGTCTTTGCATGCTTTCCTGAAGCATTCTTTGTTTTTCCGTGTCTGAGATCCTCATCAGGGTGATGTCGCTCATGGTGACCTGCTTTGAATTAGGTAGGGGAATGTTAGTATTGGGACTGCTTGCCCGTTCCTTTACAGAACTGTAACCGGCGGTTTACAGCCACGCGGTGGAGGCGGGAGAGGGGCAGCATACAGGGATCTTTCCCTGGGACAGCCGCGAGGGGGTGGGACAGGGGCAGAGCTCATGCTTGCCGGATTGCTGGCAGCAGGGACTGGCATTGCTTTCAATGTGAAAGGAGGCCAGTGCAACTATTAAAGTTTTAAGCAGCCACAAGTCTACGGCTTACCATGTCGGCCTGCTACACAAATTCCGGTGTCCTGCCCCGCTTCTCTGATCTGCACTGCAAGACCCCAGGCACTGAATGCGAAGGCCGAAAATTCGACCTTGTCCTGAGTGCGCATGTGATAGGTGCTGTGCATGGTCTTCTTTACAGAGAAAGACTATATTCTTTGTTCACAACTAAATTTATCTTTCTGAGGAATTCACTCCCTTTTTCCCATTCCCACAGCTGCGACTGTCTCCCAACCCAGCCTGGCATCACACTCCCAGAGGCTAGCGCAGATTAGGCGTAGGAAGAAGAGGACACGGGAGGACATGTTCTCGGAACTTATGGGCTGCTCCCGAGCCCAGGCAGCACAGCAGACCCAGTGGAGGGAGAACTTGTCCCAAATGCACCGTTCACACATGGAACGGGAGGAGAGGTGGCGGCAGGAAGACCAGCAGGCGACTCAAACGCTGCTTGGACTACTGAGGGAGCAAACGGACACGCTCCGGCGCCTTGTGGATGTTCTGCAGGACCGGAGGCAGGAGGACAGAGCCCCGCTGCAGTGTATCTCTAACCGCCCTCCCCCGCCACCAAGTCCCATACCCCCCTCACCCAAAGTCCAAAGAAGGAGGGGCGGCAGAGTCCGTGAAAACTCTCACTCCACCCCTGCAGACTGCTCTACTACTAGAAGGCTCTCATTCCCCAAAATTTGACAAGTCCTTTCCTTCCCGCCTCACCCAAGCCCCCGTCCCAGTTTCACCCCCCAGTTTCATGTGTAGTTGCTAATAAAAAATACGTTTCTGTTAATTACTGTTTCCATCATGTTCTTTAGAGGAGAGTCTGTCTGAAGGGGGGGAAGGGGGTTGGTAATTGGACAGGACAGTCACCTTTAGCAGGGTACAGAGGCGGGGGCAGGTTCAGCAGCAGGGCACACACACATTGCAGTCACTAGTTACCCTGGTCAGTCTGGGAGGTGGTTTTAGTGTTCTGTGGGGGGTGGGGGGTGCTCTGTGACTTTGTGGCGGGGGAGGGCAGTTACAGATCTTATGCAGCGGTCCTTATCCTGGATCACAGAGCCACGCAGCAGGGGATCTGTAACCGTCCTCCCCCTGCCACAAAGTCACATAGCCCCCCCCCACACAGAGTCCCAAACAGGAGGGGTGGCAGGCTCCGTTGAAACCACCAGTCCACCACCGCGGAGCGTGTCATTCCTGGAGTTTGGAAGCGTCATTTGCATCACTACACTACACCCGCTCCCCACCACAGTCTGCGTCCCAGGTTCAACACTTTCCCACGAAAACAGTAATAAAGAAAACGGTGTTCATTAACAACATTCAAGTGATTTTATTTTTAAACATGTGTTGGAAGGGGGGGAACGGGGTACGTAACTGGAGAGGATACTGAACATTTAGTGGGTAAAGAAACGGGGACAGGTTCAGCTTCTCTGTACACAAACTGAAAAGTCACAGGTTACCCTGCTCACTCAGGAACCTAGCTTTCAAAGCCTCCCGGATGCACAGCGCGTCCCGCTGGGCTCTTCTAATCGCCCGGCTGTCTGGCTGGGTGTAATCAGAAGCCAGGCTACTTGCCTCAACCTCCCACCCCGCCATAAAGGTCTCCCCCTTGCTCTCACAGAGATTGTGGAGCACACAGCAAGCTGCAATAACAATGGGGATATTGGTTTCGCTGAGATCACAGCGAGTCAGTAAGCTTCTCCATCTCCCCTTGAGACGTCCAAAAGCACACTCCACCACCATTCTGCACTTGCTCAACCGGTAGTTGAAGAGTTCTTTTTCAGTGTCCAGGGCGCCAGTATAGGGCTTCATGAGCCAGGGCATTAGCGGGTAGGCTGGGTCCCCGAGGATGACTGTAGGCATCTCCACATCCCCAAGGGTTATTTTGTGGTCCAGGAAGTAAATACCTTCCTGCAGCCGTCTAAACAGACCTGAGTTCCTGAAAACACGAGCGTCATGAACCTTGCCCGGCCATCCGACGTTGATGTTTGTAAAACGTCCCCTATGGTCCACCAGTGCTTGCAGCACCATTGAAAAGTAGCCCTTTCGGTTGATGTACTGGCTGGCCTGGTGGTCCGGTCCCAGGATAGGGATGTGAGTTCCATCTATAGCCCCACCGCAGTTTGGGAATCCCATCGCGGCGAAGCCATCTATGATGGCCTGCGCGTTTCCCAGGGTCACTACCTTTGAGAGCAGTACCTCAACGATTGCGTTGGCCACTTGCATCACAACAACCCCCACGGTAGATTTGCCCACGCCAAAGTGGTTCGCGACTGACCGGTAGCTGTCTGGCGTTGCAAGCTTCCAGAGGGCTATGGCCACTCGCTGCTGGACAGTCAGGGCTGCTCGCATCCGGGTGTCATTGCGCTTCAGGGCAGGGGACAGCAACTCACAAAGTTCCATGAAAGTCCCCTTCTGCATGCGAAAGTTTCGCAGCCACTGGGATTCATCCCAGACCTGCAGCACTATGCGGTCCCACCAGTCCGTGCTTGTTTCCCGGGCCCAGAATCGCCGTTCCACAACATCCACATGACCCATTGCCACCGTGATGTCCTCGGCGCTGGGTCCCGTGCTTTCTGACAGGTCTGTGCTACTCTCAGACTTCAGGCCCTCACCGCGGTGCCGTAGCCTCCTCGCCTGATTTATCTGCATCTGCCTCTGGGAAAGGTGGATGATAAGCTGCGAGGCGTTGACAACGGCCACAACTGCAGCGATGGTCGCAGCGGGCTCCATGCTCGCAGTGCTGTGGCGTCCGCGCTGTCACTGACCAGAAAAGTGCGCGAACTGATTTCCCGCCGGCGCTTTCAGGGAGGGAGGGCGGGAATGACGGTTGGATGATGACAGTTACCCAAAACCACCCTCGACACATTTTTTCCCCCAGAAGGCATTGGGGGCTCGACCCAGAATTCCAATGGGCAGCGGGGACTGCGGGAACTGTGGGATAGCTGCCCACAGTGCACCGCTTCCAATGTCGACGCTTGCCCCGTTAGTGTGGACTCACAAAGTCGAATTACTGTCCTTAGTGTGGACACACACGTTCGACTTTGCAATATCGATTCCACATATTCGATTTAAGTAAAATCGAACTACTCTCGTAGTGTAGACATACCCTTAGTGAAGATGCTACTTACATTGAGCTTCTCCCATCGGCCTAGGTACTCCACCTCCCTGAGAGGCGGTAGCTATGGCGATGGGACCGAAGGTTAGGTCAGTATAACTGCGTTGCTCAGGGGTGACATAGTTATACCAACATAAGTTGCTAGTGTAGACCCAGCCTCTGCGTCAGCCTGTCCACTGGACAGCACCTAACAATTCACCCCCACCTCCAATCCTGATAAGGCCTTTTAAACTGTTTACTGTCATTTTGATGTCTGGGCTCCCAGGCTTGCAAAACAAGGCTTGCATCTTCATTGGAGACAGGATCTTCCCCCATTGTCTTTCAAGGGTTTGCTGAGATGTTCTTATCTGGGAAGCCTTCCTGTTTGTTTTTTCCCCAGAGCCCGCTGTTAAGTTACATCAGTACATTCATATAGGAAAGTCTTATAACCCACTATGCAATAACTTCACCTCACTCACCACATCACAATTAATAAAATTATTACATCTGCCACAAACAGAGTACCCAAATGCTGCTGCCTGGGTAGGAGTGCGCCCCTCTGTTCCAAAAACAAAATGTATAAGCAAGGGGTAATGTGCAGGTGGAAATAGATATGTGGGGGTCAAAGCACAGGGCTTACATAATGTAGTCCATTTCACCACCTTGTGCTGGAATAGACTGTTTATAACATATGGAGGGGAATGATTATAATGGAACATTTTACTCTGCACTAGTGACATATTGATACCATGGCCAACAGGGTATCACTGCAACCACCTCCTTATGACGTGAGACATTCTTATCACAAAAATGGAAGGAACTAATCACAAAAGTACATAACAGAACCAGTAAGTCCTCTCCCTTTTCTTGTGCAGACACACTTTTTCCAGAATAGGAGTGTCCGGCTGGGGAGTTATACTGGTATAATTATGCTGGTCAGTTTCCCCATGTAGAGAAGTCCTTCACTCAACTCTCATTTTAGAGCCTAGCATTTAAACAATTTAGAAAGGTTGATTAATCAATCCCACCATAAGGATCATCAAGCTTATAAGCACATGGTTGTCAAAAGGACTTTTAATCCTAACACAAGAAATGTTAAGGGTAGAAAAGATCCCTGCTAAATAACATTTGGATTTCTACATATACATATTCATTATTTGTATTGCAGTAGTGCCTATAGGCCCCAGCCACAGAGCAAGCCCCCATTGCACTAGGCACTATATATATATATATATATATATATATATATATATATATATATATATATATATATATATATATATATATATAGCTGTTCAAATTAATTTGAACCAGAACCTCAAGAGAATCTTAAGGGGAAGTCTAACTGTCTTGTATAAGCAGAGGAAATCCAGTCAGCCCTTCCAAAAGCTTCTGAACAAAGATGTGAGCTGGGCAGCTCCTCTTGCTGCTGTGTGACATGGTTACTGTCTATATAGAATTTTATGCACATCTCAGGAAGCTTGGGGGCAGGACCGGCTCTAGGCACCAGCGAACCAAGCATGTGCTTCTTGGGGTGGCACAATTTCAGGGGCGGCATTCCGGGCGCTCTCGGAGGGTTCCCCCCCCCCCCGCCTCAGTAGTTGCGCTCTCGGAGGTGTGTTTTTTTTTTTTAACTTGGGGCGGCAAAACCTGCTTGAGGGGATGGGATATGCACAGGGAAGTCAGAGGTGGGAAAGCAATGGTTAAAAGGGATGGTATGTGCACAGGTGGGGATGCAGTGGTGATAATGAGATGTGTGCCTGAAAGGCAAGGTGATAAGTGGTGGTAGAACAGGACAGGGACAGCATGGGTGGAAGGGGATGGCATGTGTGCAGGGATGGCAGAGCAGAGGTGGAACGGGATAGCATGTGTGCAGGAAGGACTGGGGTGGTGGAATGAAATTCTTGCAAAGAGGGCAAGGTGAAGCGTGGTGAGGGAATAAGTTATGTGCAGGAAGGGCAGGGGTGGAAGTGGGAAGTAGGATTCTGTGAGGAGAGAGGCATATTCATAAGAAGGTGAGTCTAGGTGCCTAGGATACGCCAAGGTAGAAGGGCTGGAGACTAGGAACAGGTTATGTGCAAGGAAGGCACGGGTGGAAGAATTATATTGGAATGGGACAGACAGGTTGAGAGATGAAAAACTGAACTAAAACAGCAAGTTACACAATCTCTCAAGAGGTTTTTGAAATCCTGGATAAATTGAGTGCATCAATTAAAGTAGCCCCAGACAGTTTAACCTGGCATAGCCAGCTAGCAATTGTGCAGCAGCTCCCCTGAGGTCTTACTGACCTTGGCAGCCTTGCTGGGGTTATATTTTCACATGAATGAACTGTTCTTGAACAATTTCTCCAATGTATTAAGCACAAACAAGTTTTTCTTTAGCATCAGACAAGCAAGTCTCCCCATTCCAGCCATTTCCTCCCCTCCTATAATTGTATATTTGTGTTTGTGGGACCACTGAAAGCAAAAACCAGACTTCCCCTTAATTGCTGCATTCCCCATGATTCCTCCTGGTGTCTTTAGGGACAGAGTCCTTTACTGCTCATTTTATTTTGTGGAATTCTTCCTCTTCGAGACTCCTAGAGCAACTGGTAGTGTTTATTGATCTTTCCCCACAGCTGTTCTGTTTTTTTACAGGAGGATTGAGATTGATTATCCTCAGCCCAACATGTGAAGCTCTGGCTGAGCTTTTGTCTTGCTTCCCTGAAGAGTTTTCACTGGCACCAGTGGAGGTAGCAGCTTTTCAGGGATCAGTATTTCTGGATGCACACATGGCAGAAGTTAGACTTCGGCTCCCTCTCCACCGCAAAAATCACTGGGTTTTTTTTATGATGAATTCTAAGATCTCTTTAGAAAACTTTAGACTAGTGGTTTTCAACCTTTTTTCATTTGCAGACACCTAAAAGATTTCAAATGGAGGTGCGGACCCCTTTGGAAATCTTAGGCACAGTCTGCACACCCCCAGGGGTCTGTGGACCCCAGATTGAAAACCACTGCTTTAGACCAATTTGGTGACAATAATTGGGGATGGGGAGAGAGCAGAGAGCTGTGCTGGCAACACAGGGAAGGGCTGGAGGAGCAAACAGGTGGGTAGGATTGGAAAGAGCCAAAGGGAGCCTTTGGGGCAGCACTGAATGATCTTCTAAAGCAGATGGGCAATTCCCAGCATCAGCTTTTTCATTTCACTAATTTTCTTGATATCTCCCTGTGTGCCGAATTCTACTAGTCAGATCACCCATTTGACTAATTTACCAGACCACATGTGAAGGGATATAACAATATTATATATATATATATATATATCCTCATACACACAGAGTTATGTACATACACATACAACACACATATACACATATGCAAATTACTCTAAACCAAAATCCAAACACTCCTAAACTTTGGGGGTATTGCAAGCCCATATCCGGATTTTGTTGCAAATTTTGCAAGTGGCTTTTATTACAGAGAGCTGAACTCCAGAGCTGAACACCCTGAACTTTGAAATCCAGATTCAAATTTTGCAGCTTGAGCCTGTCTCCATTAATTTACCTTTCATCTCAAATTGCTTTACAAACTACAGAAATGCAGCCACCTCTGGGATGGAATGGCAGCAGTCAACTGGCATGCAGTCAGCTGCACAATACTGAGGGATAGAGTATGAATATAACATTAATGAGAGTCAGTAACTTATCAAAGGAAGCAGAAAAAAGGAAAAGAAAGGGAAACTAATTATCCAAAATTATTACTGTCTTACCTCTCTGTGGATTCAAAAGAAAGTGAAGCAGAAACCTTTAAATCACAACTCCTTTCCAGAAACAAGATGAAGATCCCAGAATGTCTATTAAGCAGCAAGAAGAAAACCTAAAGGCACTTTAGTGACCCTCCAAAACTCCCCAAAAAGCTGTCCTGTTTGTCCTGTTGCTAACAGTTTACCCTTCCTAAGCCTGGGCGAAGCATAGTTTAACTCCAAATGAGTAACTCAAAGGCTTCTCAAAGTGAGCTTGAAAGCTCAGAACACTAGAGTGTTTTCTGTAGGAACCTCCACACCAATCAGCAGCTTCGGTGCCTCCCCCTACTCTGTGGTGGGAGGTACAGCTGGAAAAGCATGTCAGTTTAAGAACAAGAATACACTTCATAATTTTTCCCTCAGCCTTTTTGGAGACGTCTGCCTTGAGAAAAATACAGTAACCACACCTAACTTTTTGCTGCTTCAGAAGCCATCTGCAGAAAACAATTCATCATGAGAAAGATTTATCCAGCCTGCAGCACTGTGGTTTTACCTGGTTTTGCTTTTCAGTAGGAAAGAAAAATAGACAATGTTTGTATTTATACACTGGAGACTTCACACCTGGCCCAATTATGTCTCATTAGGACAGTTTTACCAGTTAGGATCTAAAGATCTTTAACATCTCTTAACAGGAAACATATTACAGAGTAAAAGGAAAACTCATTATTGAAATAAACAGTCCAAAGCTTATGCTTTGTTTGACAAGCATAAGCAAAGCAAAATATTCTGAGTTTAGAATTAGGTCCTTAAAAATGTTCAGTATTTTTTTTCCCTGACTGGCCCAAGCCAGTTGCTTGAATTCTTCTAAAGAAATGTAGTGACATCTCAAAACTTCCCATAGCATTTATAAAACACACAAAAAATATTTGGTGGAATAACGTAGTGCCAAATTCTGGCTTTAAGATACACATAAATGTGCACAGAACTAGCCGAAGCCAGAAAACAAACCTGTGGCATGACACTGTTGCATCCTGAGCTGACTTTCCCAAAATCCATGGAGCTGATGCTCCGTGCACTCAGTCCTGTTGGATGGGTGGGATAGAGAGTATTCCGAGGCAGGGCTGACATGCATTTTAATGCACCTCCCCATTGGCTGTCCCTGCATACCTCTCCCCTTTGGATCTCGTGCTCTTGTCACTGTGGGAGCAGGCTGGTCTCAGCATAGGTGCTTTGGAAGAGTTCAGTTGAACTCATTTGGAAGGGGTGGGCAAAATAATGAGTGGTGGAATCTGGCCTATTGATTTGAAAAATGTTATTAGCAGCATTTTAATACCAATGTTGTATCTTGTTTTTATATATTACTTAAAAAAAATATATCCCATTTACAGATCTCTCAAGGGGCCAAATCCTGCATTCCTCACCTAGGCAAAACTTCTTTAGGTAAGGACTGAGTATACTCTGCAAGCCTGGGCCAAATATTAAAGTAACAGATCCACAGAGGGTCTTAATTCTTTTTTTTTTTTAAATGGAGATATCCCATCTCCTAGAACTGGAAGGGACCTTGAAAGGTCATTGAGTCGAGTCCAGCCCCCTGCCTTCACTAGCAGGACCAAATACTGATTTTGCCCCAGATCCCCAAGTGGCCCCCCTCAAGGATTGAACTCACAACCTTGGGTTTAGCAGGCCAATGCTCAAACCACTGAGCTATCCCTCCCCCCTTCATTCTCAGGGTTCTCATTGACATCAGTAGCTGGAATGCTGTTTTAGAAGCATCTGTGTCTTGATAAACTGATTTTGACGTTACATGAAAAAATCACTTTACAGAGAAGAAGGAGAAAGGAGCCTGGCTTAAGTTGTCAAACATGCCTTATAATGTGGGTTGCCTCTTTTTTTGGGCAGCCAATCGGGGGCATCCTGGCTCAATTCTGAAATAAAATTCCAGCATCAATATATGGGTGGATCAACATATTTTCAATTCAAATATAGAACTCCCATACAATAGATAATATCCTAGAACAAGCTCTTTTTATTTTAGAAAACCAAAATGTATGATGCTTATGAAACTATGGTGCACAAAATGCTGACCTGCAATTCATCTGGATTCTCTTGCTCCTGCTCATCAAAATCATACAGACAAAAAAATCTCAGCAGGGTACATCTGGCTTTTATAAGGGGTGGGGTTTTTAAAGTTCTTTCAGATATATTTATTCTTAAGAGATGGGGCTTGATTTAACCACAATAGTAATGCTACTGAGTCAGTATGAATAAGGATCAGTCATATCACCTAGGTTAGGAAGGATGGTCCAGTGGTTAAAGCACTAGCCTAGGACTTGGCTGACTAGGAAGTCTCTGTTCCACCACAGGCTTCCTATCTGACCTTGTGCAAGTCACTTAGCATCTCTGGGTAGGTCACACAGCCCACGGCACTGAGACTCCCTGCCTGGGCCGACAGATGGGGGCTTGCGGGGCTCTCACTAACACTCTAAAGACAGCTGTGCAGACACTGCTTTGCAGTTGTGGCTCGGGCTGGCGCTCGGGTTCTGGTGCCTAGGAAGGGAGGGGAGGGGTTCTTCAGTCAATGTAGGTAATCCATTGAATCCTTCCATCCACCTAGCACTAGCTACACCAGGATTTAGGTTGGCTTAACTATGCCACTCAAGTGGGGATTTTTCTGAGCAATAGAGCAATGGAGTTAAATCAACCTAATTTTCTAGTGGTAGACCAGGCCAATGATAGAGAGATGTGTCACATGCTCTGAATTTTAATTTCAGTAGGTAATTAGAGTACAATATTTCTGATCATTTGAACCTGGCTATCTGCAGGCACCCTGGATATATAAGTCCACTCTCCTCAGCATGGACCTATCTTGTTCTAAGAGTGGACTTATATGGGGCTTGATCCTGCTTCCATCAAACATGAAGAATATAAAGACACAACACCAGGTAAAAAAATGACATTCACAGGAACAAAACTAGATTTGATTTCCTTCAATGAATCCTAGCTCATAGGCAGAGAAAATATTTTCGTCTTAGCCATGGGCAGAAATAGTGAGTACAACATTTCTATACGTTAAACACAAACGACATGATATTATGAGCAAAATTTTCAAAAGTGACTTAGGAACTTTGAAAGTCAATGGCACTTAGGAATATAAGTCACTTTGGTGCTTTTAAGAATTGCACTCTATGTAAATAAAGTGAATCCATTTTCTGTGCAATACAATATTAATGGACAAAAACACCCTCATAAACATTTCACAAGTTATCAACAGGGTTCTAGAAATACCATTCCTAGTTAAGATACACACTATAGTTTTCAGTGTTGTTAGCTTTGCTTATTTGAACCTTTTTCTGCCAAAGTGTGAACTGACACTGTTTAGTCATGTATTATACAATAACTGGAATGCCTTAGAATATGTAGAGGGTTTAGAATGGAGGTGTTTAAGCAGTTTCATTCCATGGGATGTCATGACATAACTGGAGATAGCTTAGTCTGGGTATTACAATTAGTCTCATAGAGCAAGAGTTTGACTGATCAGATTGCAGAAAGGTTCCATGTCATTTTATAATGGGACTTTAGAAAACAAAAGCACAAATCAGCATAAGAAACGGATTCTTGTGCATAAGCGTCATGCAAAAAATCACTAGCAGCAGCTCACTGTAGTATTTGCCAGCTATCTTATTTGTGCTCTGGTTCCTGGAGAAGCACTTAATCCTCTGTGAATTCTGGCCAGGGTTTATGGTTAAGTGCAGATAGCAGGGGACAATCTTTGATTACCTGCTGTTTATTTCCAGGGTCTGTTTTGTGTGACAATAGATTTTCAGTTGGATTTTTAAAGCTTAATTATTCAGACAACATACTCAGCACCTCTTGCATTGTCACATGTACTGGTGACCTATTTGGTGGAAGATCACAGAATGGGATGAGGAAGCTTGCTTTTGTCCTTCCTTAGGATCTTTGCATTAAGGTACCAAACAAGGTGAAGTGAACCCAGCAAAATGCCTCTCTGTGTCACCTCCTAAGTCCTTTAATACAAAATTATAACCTTTCTGTAGGTTTTTGAACTATCCTATCAAATTTAATTCAGAATTATATCCCTGCAAGAGAATTCTATAGGATGGCTTAAAAAATTAAAGAAAAAAGATCACTCTCTATTGAATTACATAGGGTTTTAAATTATTTATTTAGAACCCAGTTGGTTCCATCCCTGTTCCATTCTACAGAACTTTTCAATAAAGGGCAGCAGAACACGAAGCCAAATTTTTTTTTAAACACCCACAGTAAAGACACACAGGATATTTCTATGCTAGAAATGCTACAGCAGCACAGCTGCAGCTACACCACTGTAGTGTAGACACTTACTCCAGCAATGGAAGGGATTCGTCTGCAACTGTAGTAAATCCACCTCTCCAAGAGACGTTAGCTAGGTAGACACTGGGACTTTGGTTGACTTAACTACATCTCTCAGAGGTGTGAATTTTTCCCATCCCTGAGTGAGGTCAACCTAACTTTCTAGTGTAGACTAGCCTCCATATAAAACAAAGAGCACTTTATGGCCTGCGCCTTCTCCTGCTTAAGCCAAAGACAAAATTCCCATTGACTTCAAAGGGAAAGAGAGAAGAAGTGGCTAATGCTATGTCTACATTAGCATTTTGTCAGTAAAACTTTTGTTGGGCAGTGGTGTGAAAAATCAACCCCCTGACCGACATAAGTTTCACTGACAGAAGCACCCGTGTGGACAGCACCATGTCGGCGGGAGAAGCTCATTGGGGGTGCTTTAATTATGCCAACGGGAGAGAGCTCTTCCATACAGCTGTGCCGCTGGAAGGTCTGTAGTGTAGACATAACCTACATGAAAAAGGCATAACCCGTACCCATAAACCAGAGATGGGTGAATTCAGCACCTGTAATTGTTTTACCTTTCTCATCCAATCAGCAAACTGTGCACTTGGGCCCCAATTCAGCAAAGCATTTAAGCATGAGTTTTGAGGTCAAGTGTTTTACTGGATGATTCTATTAAAATATCACAGATTTACAGACAAACACACAATAACCAAGCTTGAGGCACATATACTTAGTCTCTGCTGCCTACATTTATATTTTCTGTAGCTACTAGGATCATGCACAAGCTGATCTGACTGTCCCTAGGGCATAGTTTACAGGTAATCATCAATTCAGATGGGCAGCTTAAATAATTATTGGAGAGGGTATCATTCCCTGTGGTGCAAAGGTGTGACTCCCATGAAAGGGTTGATTTATGTAAGGCTACTGCTTCCCTGGGATTGATCCACCAATGAACGTTTGTTCTGATGATGTAATGCCTGTAACTGGATAACCTGCCAGAGCGCTTTGGTGGCTGAAGTTTTTGTGGAGCTAGAGGGAGCTGGAATGCTCTCTGCAGCTTGCTTGTGCAGTTTCAGTTAAGCTCATGTGTATTAATCTCTTATTCAAATCAGCTATTTTCTTAATTCAGCTCATGAATCTTAAATAGTTTTACTGTAAACACAATTCTTCCTCCATGCCAGCACTGAAAGTATCACCACCGCCTTACACTTCATCACACCTGATGGCACTTATGTGCTGATAAACAAAGAGTACCTGGGTAGCTGAGGGAAGGAATTCATGGAGTGTCAAATATCAGTAGGAAGTGCTAGCACACTATAGTGTACTGCTGCGGTTACCCGTGGCATGAATTCAGAAACATTCTAGGGACGTCGCTTCACCTCGTTTCACACCTTAATGTGAGCGCCTTATTGCCAAACTTCCATCTCCCATTCCTTGACCTTCTGCCAAACTGGTCCCCACAGCAAAATGTACCGCAAGGACAGGCTGAACATTTTGTCTAAGTAAGCTTTAAAAATCCATTGTCACCCAAAACAGTCCCTGTAGAGGAAGCTCTTTTTTATGGCATTGTTTGGGTTCTTACACCATTCTCTCAAGTAAATGGTCTAGACTGGGCCATTAAGGCATAGCCCTTAGTAGGGAAGATGTGGGGAGCACACTCAGGAGAGCATATGGCTACACGTGTGCCTCAGGGAACTGCAAGAGGGAAGGCTCCCTGTGTCCTCCACACCTTGTGGAGCCATGCAGGACCTGCCTATTAGGCCGAATGCATTCATCTGTGTTGCAGGGGAGCTCGGCTGGGGTATCCCTCCCTGTACAAAAATTGTGGGAAAAGCACAACTGGTACATTTAGGAGTAAATTCTAAAGAAATGGAGAGGGCAACATTGTGAGGATGAAAACTGCTCTCGACGGGAGCAACAGGACCCATAGCACCTCCAGAAATGCCTCATAATACCTGAGAATCCAAAGCAGATGACCCAGTTGTGCATGACTTGTGTGTGTGTGAGGTAGCATGGGAAGCTCCTCAACCTTTCAGTTCCTGCTTTTTGCTTACCTGCAACAGCACCTCTCCTGTTGTGACTGACAGAAGCAAAGCCTTCTGTGACAGATTAACTCCACTAGTAACAGGTAGGCAGTCGACATAAAAGAACAGGTTCTGGAGACCACAGCACAGTGCCCACTTAACACTAAAATCTATATTTACTTTTGCTCATTAAAGATTTGCAAGGAGTAGGACAAAGTCTGAAGGATGGTGACTATTGTTTCCCCATTGCCTTCTGGCCAGCACAGTTCTGTTAATTATTAAAGGACACCTGGTTCTGTGTTAGAAGTTTGGTTTTTTGGGGGATGCAGGGGAGAGATTTAATGTCATCCTGTGACTTCTGACTGTTCAGTCAGGTCTCTGCATTCATTCTTACTATGTAGAAATGTGTGCTGGGTTCCGTTTATTGTAGGGCCCTTAATATTTGTTGAGAATGTAAGTTTTGCTGTCATTAACCATGATCAAGCAATTCACTTAAGCAGGTGTTTCATTTTAAGTCCTGTTGATGCCAATGGAACTAATTACATGCTAGAAATTAAGCACATTCTTAAATACTTTGCTGGTTTAGAACTATAGTATGTTTTTCTTTAAAAAAAACCCTCCCAAATTGTATAAGAATTGCTGATAGAGAGACAGTTGTATTCACTGTACCCTTTAGCATCATTCACCCATGGTAACAAGTGTTTTTCCAGACGCCTCATTTACAGAGAAAAAGAAACCTTGTGGGTTAGGTGCCCTCCCTTCTTAAAAGGAAAATCCTGTTACCGTGCCTAGAACACTAGTATACAAGGCTCTTGTCCTGTTGGCCTAATAAGTTGTAAGACCAGTTTGCATTCAGCTTTGCCTGACAGGTTTAATTTCCTCCTTTACCCATAAATATTCCTTGTGGCTGGAAAGGGTGCTGACAGCAGTGGACTTTGCAGGCTGTGTGCTTTCTCAGGCATATCCTCTTGTTGGACAGGACAGCATTATCTGATCAGAGCGATTATGTCATTTTTGCATTATGTTCTTCCCTAGTTTAAGCCAAGTTCTGATACTAACAGTGGCCTTGGGCAAATAACTGTGCCAGAATCTGCCACCATTACTCAGGCTGAGTAGTCCCAAGAAGAGCTGGCTACTAAGCTGCTACTCAGTGAGTATGTCAGAATCAGGCCCATAGAATTTTGGGTCTAAAACCTATGAATACAGGGGGGGAAATATCACCTTCTCTCCCTCTCTCTTTCCTATACACATAAAAATAGTGATAACTAGATAAACTTCCATGTGTGTTTTTGTTTTTCCATCCTGACTCTTTAAAGGTTTAACTGCAAAATGGGTGCAAGTCAATGATACTTTATTTTGCACTTGTATGCTAACCAGTCTTGGTGTGCCCACACAGCACCCTGCAGAGCTATCTACTGATGTTACTGGTTTTAGGAGCACAAACAATCCATGAAATAAAAGGCTGTTCCAAGGCTGTGGGCAGACCTGGAGGGTATGCATTTAATGGGGATTTTAATAAGCCATTCCCTCTGAATTTACAGCCCAGCCCTTTGACAATTCCCAACCCACTGCCATGGGCTAACACATAAAGGTACTGCAAAATGCCTTCTAATTATGAACTCTGAAGTTTGGAGGAGTCAGGGTGTGATAGTAACACCCCACATTTCCACTCCTGGCCCTGGCTTTCTTAATGCGTTTATTCAGGTCCTACAAATAGATTTTTTAAAAAGAACTAATTAGCCTTGTGTGCTTATTAGATTTCTGGAAATGCTGAGAGACTAGTAGTTTACTTGTTCGTAAAAGTTTTTTTCATTTTATGCAGATTTATCAGTATTTTTACATACTGTTCAGTGTAACTAACTTAGACCACAATAGTGAGTGCCCTGGAAAGGCTAGTGTATTAACTGAACCACTTTTCATATTTTACATGCTGTCTTTTGCTAATAGTCCTTAAGATTTGAATGTCTGGAAGGCGATGGAACATTCTCAGTGGAGAGCCCTCAGCGCTGGAATTCACTATCCCATTGGTTCATCAGAATCTGAGTGTGTTGACTTTTTTTTTGCTTATCTATTCACTATGGGCCAGATCCACACAGCACCACTTATGTGGTATTTGGCATTCAAAAATTCTGAGGGATAACAGGACAAAAGCAGAAGTGGCCAGAAGGGGAGTGATTTGGATGTACTCTGCAAGAACTAGGAACCTTAAGACCGCAATAACTTCTGAGAATTTACCAAGAAGAGAGGATTTGAGGGACCTGTCCTGGTCATGAGACTGTAAGGGGATAAAGGGAGGTTGGGAGGGGCATTCTTTCCTCTGGCTATTGAGAGAAATCTTCCCTTTTGGACCATATTCTTCCAATTGAGAACTGTGTTTTAGAACACACAATGTCTGGGTCACACTATGCCATTCTGTCTTCCATCCACAGGTTATACTAAGCAGCTACTTCAGGGCATTGCTTCAAATCTGTATGGCTGTGGATCCTGGCAAGGCAATTCAGCTCCAGCTCTGTACCACAGTGTGAGGCCAGAATTGAATCAGATGACTTTTGCCTGATAGGGGGCAGGTGTGGAGCAGAAATAAGTCTCCTATTTGGGAGAGGACCCCTATTAGTTTGATACTGCCAATAAGTCACCTGTATTGCTTATCATTTGCAGCTGTGCTGAGAGCCTTCTGCATGAGTGCACTAATTTAATTTTGGATTTAATAAACTCTGATCTGCTAAAAAGCAACAGAGGGTCCTGTGGCACCTTTAAGACTAACAGAAGTATTGGAGCATAAGCTTTCGTGGGTGAATGCCCACTTCATCAGACGCAAGAGATCTGATCTGCTGGAGCCATTTACTCCGATCTACTGGAGACATTTACTCCTACGTTTAGGCCCTCAGTTACTATGGCGACAAATGCAATGGCAATGCCAATGCATTAAATAAACTGTATCACTAACAGAGCTACTTATAGATAATAAAAATAAGACTGTGCCTTAGGGGTGGAAGAACCCTACCGTTTGAGGGTTCTGTTTTGCACCAGATAGGTGCCATTACAGAATCTGGACCCTAGCCTTCCTCTTCATCCCATACTCTTGGAGCTAACTCCCAGGAACTCTTCTTACCCTGCAGTGGCAACGTAGCCAATTAGTCCTCCTGTCTGCATTTTGGAGAGGGTCTTGTGGAGTATTGGGGTTTTTTTTTTGCCATCCACTTTTCCTTGAATAGCCTCATCGGTGTTCCTCTCTGCTGACCCCAGCTCACAAAGGCAAGATTTGGCTCAGTAGACTCAGAGATTGATCTAGATATCTGCTTCAACTCTTCTCCTAGCCACGCGTGGTGCTAATGACATTTTGACCCATGTAATAATGATAATTCCATTTTCTTGGATTATTGAGGATATAGCTCTTATAAACAATAGGCTACTGTTGCAGCTATTGCTTAGTTGAACACTGTAGCTATTTGTTTATAAGGGAAGATGGTATCCCAACAATCAATCAAATGTTAGTAAAGCAGCAGACCATTTTATGTCCTAGAGTCATCATTTTCTTATTTTGTGGAAAACCAGCTTTCCTTCTGCTGAAGAAGCCCAGCATATGCTTTAAAGACATAGGAAACTAGGCAAAACCAGTGTTTATATAAAAGGATGAAGTTTGTTTAGGAAGGAGACCTGGCTGTATTTCACACAGAAGATCTTTTTAAGCATTAATTTAGTACTATTTATTTGGCCTTGACTGGCATGCCTGAAAGTGTTTATGAGTAAGGACAGGACAGTTTAAACTGTTGGGGCGTCTATAAAGAAATGACTGTGACATAGATCAAGCCATTCATGCTGCTGCCACTTAAGGCAGTGCAGTTTCCTCACAGCCTTGTATTTGGTTTTTAAGCGAGCAAATGGCAATCTCCTGATACAAATAGGAGGGGGATGGCTCAGAGGGGAGATTGCACAGATCCTGGTTATGTATCAAGCATAATATATCTTGGGATTCCAAAGCAGCTAACTTATCCCCCTTTAGGTTTCCATAGGGATTAACTTAAAGACTGGTACAGTGGAACAACATTCACCTATCCAAGATTTCATAGGAAAAAAATAATTTATCTGCTTCTTTGGATCCAGGCCAAACACCGCATTTCATAACATCTCGATGTTTGGACTCAACCTGCCTGAATTTCTGGTTAATATTTGCTGATCTTGGTAAATATGACACACATTTCTATTTTCTAAGGGAGGGATTTGCCAAATAAATTCATTTCCATTTGAACAAAACACAAACATCTGAGCTGGATCTACAAGCCTTTTCATGGCTTGATGGGCCTCTGACAATGCCTCTCTTTCAGACTTGTGCAAAATGTTTGACAGGCAGACAGTGACCATTTTTTTGAAATAAGATTTATTTAAGGGAAAAAAGCATATGTGCATTTTGATCTGATGCAATGGTATGAACTTTGCTGAAAGCAAAAATGAAAATCATGTATCCAAGAAGAGCTGAATGTTGGATGCCTTGCATCTAATGTTCATCTAGGGCCATTGCATAATTTCACGCTGAATCTTACCTACCTGATAGGCAGCTCCCTGTCAAAGCATGAAGCCTTCAGAGACTCAAAGGCAATGCAGTCATTTGAGAAATGGATGTTTTTCCCTTTTGAAAATACTTTAAGACCAGATTCCGCCTCATTTATTTATTCCAATGTATAAATATGCAATGAATGGCTCTGGGTGCTGTCACCTCGTTGAAAATGTATGGTAGTGAATAAAGTCAGACTGAAACTGCACAATAAAGTGCAGTGTAATTTTCACATTCTGGGGTGCAATCCAGACCAGTGAGGGGCTGTGTCACCACTGCCCTACAGCCCTGGGTGCCTCCCAATGCTTTGTTGCTATAGCTCCCAACCCAGGCCCCTCACAAACAGCATGCAGGTCACACCCTGAATGTCTGTGCATTTTTGTGGCCTGCCAGCACTATCCAGCCACACTCTGGCTTCCACCAGCCTAGGTTACCACTTGCAGGGTGGCCCCAACACATTCCCAGTCCTGAATTTCCCCCCAAAATGTGTGTTCTGCACTGTCCAGCCCTTTCTTGGATAGTTCAGATATTTTAAGTCTGTTGCCCATGTAAGGGAACAATGTCCAACACTTTGCTACTTTAAATGGAGTTACCACACAGCTCAGTTTAACCACAACACTGAATTAGTTTTCATTAAAGAATAAAACAAGTTTATTTAATTACAAAGAGAGGTTTTAAGTGAGTGCAAGTACAAGGCATTAAAGTCAGAAATAGTTACAAGAGAAATAAAGACAGTACTAGAAACAGCGCTGTATTATTGCCTAGGCCGACAAGGCCTAGGCCTAGGGCGGCAAATTTGCAGGGGCGGAAGCTCCCCTCCGCGCCCCGCCCCCCTGCTCCAGCTCACCTCCGCCTCCTCTGCAAGCGCGCCGCCGCATCCTGTTTCTCTCCCCTCCCAGCGCTTGCGCCGCGAAACAGCTGTTTTGTGGGGCAGGGAGGGAGGGGGGAGGAGGGGGAACGCCGCTTGCTCGGGGAAGAGGCGGGGCCGGGGGCGGGGATTTGGGGAAGGGATCCAATAGGGGAAGGGAGGGGGCGGAGTTGGGGCAGGGACTTTGGGGAGGGGGTTGGAATGGGGGCGGGAAAAGGGTGGAGTCAGGGCGGGGCCAGGGCGGCAATTATTTCCCGGCCTAGGGGCGGCAAAATTATTAATCCGCCACTGACTAGAAAGCGTTGTAAAACTTAAACTAGACTTGGTTCAAGGTGAAATCCCTTACCGCATGTTCCCAGTAACATTGCTGACCAAATTTCCAAATCTGCTTCTGAAGTGCAAAGGCTGTTTCTTTTGTCTTCTTTGGTGTGTGTGTGTGAGAGAGATGGATAGGGAGACACACCTTGGGGTGTTTTTACCCGGCACTTCATAGTCTAGTTACCCTTTGAAAAGTATTTTCCTGAGGTTACCCCTAGATAAAGTTAATTCCTGCTGTGAGGATAGAGACAAAACATTTTGTGGTGAAAGAGGTTCCATGCTGTTGTTTACTAAAATGCAGATCAGTTTGTTCCTGCCCCACTTCCTTGCCAAAGAATGGCCGCTTGACAGATGATTGCCCATCACCTTTGACACCTGGCAAGAGGCGTCAGCTTGTCCTTTGTCTTTGAAAAACGGGTTTACCCAGACTTGTTTTGTAGCCACCTTTCAGTCATGATGTCAGCTTATGTTCATAACTTTACATATAATGTTGCTACCCACATTTCACCATGATATTATTGGCCAGCAAGTTATTAGTTTTCAAGTGATACATCACAAGGCATATTTTGTACAAAGATAATTACAGTGGTGTAATAGGGTGTGAGTACAGAGGTGCATTCGGTCAGAGTAATACAATCATGCAGGCAAAGGCACACTGGAATGGGCCATGTTGCAGCTGGAGTTCCCAGGAAGAATTCTGGGAGAGTCTGGCAGAATTCCTCCTAGGGGCTCCTGGACAGCACATACTGAAGCAGAATCTCCATCTTCCTACTTCCAACCCTTTCCATACTCACCTGTCCCTCCCTACCCTCTTTCAAGCAGCTAGCGCACATGGGAGGATTCACAGAAAGCAGAAGCTGGACTCTTCATCCATGCTCTGGCTGTCCTTTTGTCCAAGATGCAGGAGTTGGCTGCGGGTTGTGGGGTAGGCTCCTTGCCCTATTCTTCCTCTTTTAGCCCCTCCCAGGGGTTGGCCACAGTCCTACCCTTCTTCTGTATAGCGACCTTCATGCAAATGCTTCATGAAACTGGATAATACAGTCACAGAGCTTAATTACAGAAGGGAGAGAGGGAAATTAAAAGGAATAGGCAAGATAGAAAAGGTATATTCTTGAATCAGCAAGTGTATGAGTCAATATGCCCCTCAGTTACACAGGTGCACCTGCATTGAATTCAAGTTCACTTCAGTGAGCTCAGTAGAGGTTGCCCCTGTGTAAGTGAGGTCAGTATGGAGCCGGTGAGAAAGGGATGCAAACTTTTAACATGGCATCTGGAGGGCTAGAATGATATGGAAGTAATGGGGGAAGAACCTAAAAAATGTTGCATTGTCTTCTTCAGAATCTGCACATAGCAAACTAAATGGATGCTGAAAATTCCCACTAGAGCTTCTGCTTAAAAACCACCCTCTCTTCTCTATGGTGTAGACTACATGTAAGCATTGGTGAAGGACTTGGAGATAGGACCGGATTAGAAATGTGAGAAGGGGAATTCCTACTGAAGTCAAAGGAGGAGCAGCTGGATCAACTAGTGAAATGCAGATAAACAGATCCAAGATGCCAAATTTGTATCCAGATTTTGAACTTCTCAAAGTTCAGGGCTCCTTAGAACTAGGGTTTCAGGTCAGTCCATTATAGAGAAGAATCAGCTATGATTTAGGCTCAAAATCCAGATTGTGGCTCCTTTCTCTCTCCTCCCACAGTTTGGGGACAGTCCGTTCCGGGCACGTGGTCTAGGGTCATCATTAATTAAATGGATGTGGATGGGCAATTAGTGCCTTTCCTGGCAGAGTCCCTATTGTTTTCTACGTCAAAGGAAACAACGAGAGCCAAGTCAGATGTCACTGGAATCCCCCTCTCTCAACACAGTTGTCTTGTTAATCAGAACAGAATTTCTTACTTCATCTGAGACAGAGACCATCACTGCCAGAAAGGACAGCAAGAGGGCCAAGAGGGATAGCGGGGGCGGCAATGCTATTGCTGTGGGAAGTGAATAGAACTGCCTTTACTGCCGGTTATTTCTGTAACATTCAGAATAGATCCTTTTGTCACATACAGAAATGCACTAAGAGAAGCACAAGAAACAATTAGAACAGAAAACGGGACAAACAATACGTGTCGAGGCAACGTCACAGGCCCAATCCTGCTTACTTTACTCACACACGAAGAATCCCTTGGATTTCATGAGTGTGGAAATCAGGACTCAGCTCCATATCCCTTACTGACTCCTACTTCTAAAATTGCCATGTCTAAGAATATGATAATGGAATCAAGTTAGGGCAGCAGTTCTCAACCAGGGATCAGGGACAGTTAGACTTGCTGGGGGCCAGGGCAGAAAGCTGAAGCCCCGCTGTGTGGGGCTAAAGCCCAGGGGCTCCCAGCCCTGCCACCTGGGGCTGAAGCCGAAGCCTGAGCAACCTAGATTTGCGGGGACCCCCGTGGAATGGGCCCTGGGCAACTGCCCTGCTTGCTATCCCCTAACGCTGGCCCTGGATTTTATATGCAGAAAAACAGTTGTTGTGGCACTGGTGGGACGTGGAGTTTTTATAGCATGTTGGGAGGCCTCAGAAAGAAAAAGGTTGAGAACCCTGAGGGGTAAATGATGAATAGGTCCCCTTGGAGAGACATGGGAAATGGGCAGTGGACTATTTCCCCCCACACCTAAAAAAGCAAACACAAGTACCCTCACATCCCCTTACTGCTATGGCCTAAGGTAACTAGGAAAACCCAAGTTTTAAAAAGCATCCTGCACTTCCTGATTGGATCCTTCCTGTCAACTTGCAGTGTCATTATTGGATCCAAACTTTCTGTGCAGTTATACCAATGCATCACTTGATGTTATGAATCCAAACGCTCTACATTTGTGCTTTTAAATGGAAATGGTTGGTGACAAAAGTACTTTCATCTCTAGTTCGGCTGCCCTTTAAAAAAACCCAAAAAAACAAGACCCCAAAACCATCCATAACAAAAAGCTTGCTTTCCATTTTGTCACATTTCTGGAGGATTCCATGGAAACAGAGGTTAGAAGCTATTAAAATGCTGAGCATGTAATTGGAGAGACAAGATGGTGAGGTAATATCTTTTGATGGACCAACTTATGTACATGTAGCTGGCACTCAGCAAATAATAAACAAAATGAATTAATTCAGTGCTTGCAAAAAGTGCCACACTCTCTTTTTATCTTACCCAGAAAGCAACAATAATACCAGCAGTGGCAGTTCAAGCTTCCCCCTGCTATCCAGTGGGCTCCAGCCAGACTTGGAGGGGCCACCTGGAGGATAATGAGATTTATTTAGTCATTGGCCTGTCTGCTGGAACTTCCAGGGTGATGAGTGGTTTTGTGACATGGATACCTCTCTGCTAGGAACTGAACAGAAGCCACTGACTTATGTCACATAGTCTGCAAAGAGCAATCAGACCCTGCTTCCTACCAGACCCAAAGTATGTAAGGCTCCAAGTGTCATTGCACAGGCCCTGAGAAAGTCACTCTAAGTCCATTATGAAGCAACTTTGAGAATAGCAAAGGAAATAAATAAATAAATAAATAAATAAGGATTCTCTGATCTTGTCCTCTGCCCAGGACCCGGCCACCGGCATGAAGAACATTGTCAGTCAGAGAGCGGCAATTTGGCTCAGAAAACTGAGGTTGTACCAGGCAGTGCTCTAGTGCTGGATTATTTTAATTAATCGGCTCTTTGGGGCTTGTTTGTGATTTCACAAGCCATGTGCTCACAGCAGCTCAGAAAACCTCAGGAAATAGGTGCTTATAGTCTGTAGGGCTGTACATGGCTTTTCCTGGGAATTTGTGAAGTCTCAGGCAGAGCAAGTGGAGTCCTGATCATGGGAGGTTAATCCAGGCTGCTAAATACATGCAAGGTAGGGCAGGGAACACTGAGCAGAGTGAACCCACACTGGAGTAACCAGAAGGGTGGTGGGGAAAGACAGGAGTAATAGCTCTGTCTTTCTTTAAGAATAGCTAGGCCTGAGGGAGATATAGGACTAGAGAAGAAACACCCTCTTTCTCCCAGTAGCTAAAAGCCTCAAAATAATTGCAGTGAGATGCTCTGACATCACTTTGCAATATTCAAGCTGCAATGTTACGTCTATACTTAATGATAGCATATCATAGTGATGCAATAACCAATGTAAAGATGGCAGAGGTCAGATCATGCCATGGCTATTTGTAGCTCTCTCTGATTGCACGACTCTCCAGCTTTCCACAGTCCAGAACTATTGCCATGTAAGTATTATCCGCACCCCCCCCCCAATAGTTACTAAGTACCTCTGTTGAACTCTATCTTGCAGAGAAAGGAGGAATATCAAGAAGACCCAATGTCAAACTCTTGAGGGGAACCCTAAAAAGTCAGTGTACGGTAGATTCTACTCTCTCACTCTGAGGTGCAGATCAACCACAAATAAAATGAGTATATTAAAACATTTTTGTAAAAACAAGCACCCCTAAATCCTGAGGCAATGAAAATCTGATACCCTAGTGCTCTGTATGGACTATTTTTTGGCATTCTAAATGTCTAAATTCAAATTCATATTAGGCACCTTGATTACACAGAAAGGAGCAATAGGTTTCTTGGCAGCTTATTGCAACAGCCTGCATGCTACAGCCAGGACTGAGTACAAGCTCGGTTTTCAGACATCTGCAGGCCCAGAGAGCCATTGGAGAGAGTTCATCTGGTCTTAATTACAGAGGAATACATTCCTCTGTTGCGTGCTTAGCATTATGTAATACACAACAACGAATGCTTTGCACCCTTGCACTCCAGCCTTGCTTGAAACAGCAACTGGCAAGCAAAATTAGCATCTTGAGCTCTCTGACTGACAATCCGTCCCGTTTGTGCCACGCATTAATAGCAATCCTGCTGGAAGGAAGTTTCAGTGGGTGGCCTGTTCCCCATGCAGCAATAACCCAGGTGCCGACGGCTATGAAGTCCAGGCTTTGCTGAGATAGGCAGATGTCTTGTGGGCAGTAATGTGTCATTAAGACTGTAATTATAATTTTAAAAAGAAATGCAAATGTACATAAACTTTCCCAACCTGGCATCTTACTCTTGGTCAGTTCTTTTAGACAAGTATTATTTTTTCCTGTTTTTAAAAAAATAAATTAAACAAAGTTAGTACAGAGTGGAAGCCAGAACTGGTCACTGATACACAGGTGCATGCTAGGGTTGAGAGGAGTGGCCCTGCCCCAGGGTGAGCCTGGAAGGAATTGTGCCTCAAGGAACTCCCTGGTGCACAGAGCCTGCTGTCTTGGCCAGCACAGAAAGAGGACTGAACTCCCTCCTCCTTCTAGCCCACTTTGGGACAGCTTGCGCCCATGGGGGATACCATAGTGATGGGCACAATATAGAGAGACTGTATGATAAAATAGATTACACAGACTGACTGATAAACACCATCCCAGGAGAGCAAAGCAACTGCAATTCTAATAGGCCCATGCACAGAAGGATCGTGCAAATAGGGAGGGAAGGTCTTTGGAGAAGAAGTCATAATCCAGCCCTCAGTCAGAAACTGTAGCATGGCATAAAGGCTGAGGAGAAATGACACTCAATGATCTGTTCTAAGGATCTCTTCTAGGCTCCAAATTTTGGTGTCAGAGTGTGGACCTTGATGTTTAAACTAATCTTTATGTCCTAGATTTGCTGACCACGTTTATCGAGTCACTTCATGGTTATGTAGAAGAGACTGAAAAGTCTTACAATGAACTGCAAGAAGGCTTCAGGAAAATGCCTTAAATTTAGCATTATCTAGGCCAATGTTTCTGTCAAGGTTCCTTTCCCACTCTGAACTTTAGAGTACAGATATGGGGACCTGCATGTGAACCCCTAAACTGAATTACCAGCTTAGATCTGGTTTTGCTGCCACCACTCCCAAGTACTAACTCCCTTCCCTGGGTAGCCCTGAGAGACTTCTCCATCAATTTCCTGGTGAACACCGATCCAAACCCTTGGATCTTAAAACAAGGAGAAATTAACCATTCCCCCTCCTTTCCCCCCACCAATTCCGGGTGAGTCCAGATCCAACCCCCTTGGATCTTAAAACAAGGAAAAATCAATCAGGTTCTTTAAAAGAAGGCTTTTAATTAAAGAAAGAAAGGTAAAAATCGTCTCTGTAAAATCAGGATGGAAAATAACTTTATAGGGTAATCAGATTCAAAGAGCCCAGAGGAACCCCCTCTAGCCTTAAGTTCAAAGTTACAGTAAACAGAGGTAAACCCTCTAGCAAAAGGAACATTTACAAGTTGAGAAAACAAAGATAAACCTAACACGCCTTGCCTGGCTGTTACTTACAAGTCTGAAATATGAGAGACTTGTTCAGAAAGATTTGGAGAGCATGGATTGATGTCTGGTTCCTCTTAGTCCCAAGAGCGAACAACCCCCAAAACAAAGAGCACAAACAAAAGCCTTCCCCCCACCAAGATTTGAAAGTATCTTGTCCCCTTATTGGTCCTTTGGGTCAGGTGTCAGCCAAGTTAACTGAGCTTCTTAACCCTTTACAGGTGAAAGGATTTTGGAGTCTCTGGCCAGGAGGGATTTTATAGTATTGTACACAGGAGGGCTGTTTCCCTTCCCTTGATAGTTATGACAGTTTCTCAATGACCAGTCTGTGGACTGGTGCCAGTTCCTGAAGTGTCCCTGACACAGTTTAGGAAGGCAGCAAGCAGGTCCCTGGTATCAAAAAGGTTGAGAAACACAGATCTAGGCCACCATGTTTTTGAAAATGACCATCAATGTTGCATTTTCCTCTCATCTTAATAGACAGAATTCTGAGAATTCTGTGGTCAAACATTTTTAAAATGTTTGCAAAGTAAATATAATGGGCCTGATTCTTCACAGGCTCACACCAATTATACTTCCATGTTTGACATTAATAGATTTACATCAGTGGGAAAGGAAACTCATGCCAAATAGTTTTTAAAATTCACAGCTGAGTGGAGCAGACCTTGAAGCACATTAATAACCATGCTGAAGTTTTCAGAGGCTCCTCTGTACACCCAAAGGACACCAATTTATTACAAAAATTTGCATATGAGCAATGCTTTGCTACTGCCCAGGACAGTTTAGTCCTGATATGCAATCTAGTCCTGGGCCTGTGGAGGATATATATTATATTTAAGGGAAGCATGCAAAGTTTGGCAATAGCAAAAGTATTATAAAAAAGGATAAATATGCACATATTGCCAAACTGAGCTGTTAGTGACACCAGTAAATCCAGTATAGCCCCATGGAATTCAGTGGAGTTATTCTGGTGTAGCATAGCTGAGTCTGGCCATTTATAGATTCCAAGGCCAGAAAGGACCAGTGTGATCATCTAGTCTGACCTCCTGTAGGATACAGGCCACAGAATTCCCCAGAATAACTCCTGTTTGAATTAGAGCGTATCGTTTAAAAAAATATATCCATGTTTTGTTATTTTCCATCTCACAGTTTCGTTGCCTGAGCGACTGATGTTGATCTTTCTGGTTATGTTCACGTACAGTACTACAAGGAAACTATGGGCTCAATCCTCAGCTGTCTCAAATTTACCCCTGGAGCAGATGAAGAAAGTGGAGGGCAAGCTGGCTCTAAGCCACCTTTCTACTCCCCTGATCCCGCCTGGCAAGGGCTTAACCATCGTGTTACATCAGCTGCAGCAGTCCCATTGGAGCCACTGAGCTGGCACAGGGTAAGGTGAAGAGCAGCGTGATCTGTCCTGACCCAGCATACCCTCTCCCCCTCCATCCCTGAACCCTACATTGGGGGTGCAGGGTGGGAATGGGTGACTGTATGCCACCTTCACTGGCACCACATATGCAGAGGATCCTTCTGCGTCAAAGGAATCCTCACCTGTTTCTTTCGGAAGCTTTCTGGCTGCATTGCACTGAGGCAGGGCAAGTCAGACAGTTCTGGGGTCAAGGACTGAGCCCTATAGTTCAGGTGTTTTTACCACAAGGTTCACTTTTAAATATACTGCACTGACACATGCATTTGAATGTAACATTCAATTTTCAGGCATCATTTAAATGTTAGTTTGGAAGTGATGGGCATCACCAGACAGTCCCAAGGTAATAGTTATTCTGTCTTGGAGCAAAACATCATACTCCTTCAAGTCATGATTACATTAGAACAAGGAGTCATTTAATGATACCTATGCAGTAGGCAAATGGGATTCCCCATTTCTAGAGTCGGCATGGGCTAGAGGTACAAAAGATGTCAGAGGAGAAAAATCACAAACACAACCAACAATGCAGCACTAAGTGTGGATAGATGATAGCTGAGTAACATCTACAACCAGTGAGAGCTTTCCCCTTCCTTGTCGCATAGAACAGATATGCAATGTCAAAAGAGAGAGACGGAAGAAAACTGATCCTAGGTATCTGATGGAGTCACAGGTGATAAATCAGAGTATAAAGAAATCCACAGACTCCATCTGGTTGGAGAAGCCAAAGCAAGGACCTTTGATAGTCAGAGAACTTTCTACAGTTTTGACTCTACTTTCTCTGCCCTGTGCTGATGGGCTGTTTGCTCCAACCCTCTCCCTCCCTCTCCTTCACAGTCTCTTCATCTCAGCTTCACTCCACACCTGTCCCTCTTACCCTCTTCTCCCCTGCTCTGCCCCGTCATAAATATAAAGGGAAGGGTAACAACCTTTATGTATGCAGTAACATAAAATCCCTCCTGGCCAGAGGTACAGAATCACTTTACCTGTAAGGGGTTAAGAAGCTCAAATAACCTGGTTGGCACCTGACCAAAAGGACCAATAAGGAAAGAAGATACTTTCAAATCGGGGGGGTGGGGGGGAAGGTTTTTGGGCTCTCTTTATTTGTGTCCTCTAGACGGAGAGAGAGAGACCAAGCAGGTAAAACATCTCCTGAAAACATACCTGAAATGATACATCTAAGATTACACAAATTGTAAGTAAAGGCAAGGAAATGCGTTAGATTATCTTTTGTTTTAGCTTGTGAATTTTCCCTATGCTAAGAGGGAGTTTTATTCCATTTTTTTGTAACTTTGAAGCTGAGCCTAGAGGGGAATCCTCTATGTTTAAATCTTTTTATTACCCTGTAAAGTTACCTTCCATCCTGATTTTGCAGGTGTGATTCTTTTACCTTTTTTTTTTAAAAAAATAAAGTTCTTCCTTTAAGAACCTGTTTGATTTTCAGTGTCCTAGGGGAAAAGGGTCTGGTTGGTACTCACATTATTCTCAAGCCTCCCCAGGAAAGGGGGTGAAAGGGTTTGGGGGAATGTTTTGGGGAACAAGGGACTCCAAGTGACCCTTTTCCTGAATTTTTGTCTAAATCACTTGGTGGTGGCAGCAATACCGTCCATGGACAAGGAAAGGATTTGTGCCTTGGGGAAGTTTTTAACCTAAGCTGGTAAAAATAAGCTTAAGGAGTCTTTCATGCAGGTCCCCACATCTGTACCCCAGAGTTCAGAGTGGGGAGGAAACCCTGACATGGTGGCAGCGCGGTGGGATCATTTTGAGCCAGAAGCACAGACCTCAGAATTTTAAAAGGACACATATTTTCTTTTGGCTGCTTGAAAACCAGGGAGGGTTTTTTTTTTTTTTTAAAAAGGACACTTTTTTTAAAGCTGAAAGCAGCTGGAGTTTCTTTTTCTTTGCCTGAGGGCAGAGTAGTTAAGTTCCTGCAAGGGAATTCACAAGGTGGGTTTTTTCTTTTTCTTTCTAGCTCTCGGGTTAGGCTAGCCTAAGCGCAGGAAGGCAAGGTTGATGGAAAGTGAGGTCCAGAAAAAACTGGAATTAGCCAGATTGGAGACTGAACAAAAACAGAAAGAACATGAAAGACAAATGGATTTAAAATGCTTGGAGTTGGAAGCAGAGGAGAGGAAAGAGGCGAAACGCTTGGAGGCAGAAGCAAAACGCTTGTATACGGAGTTAGAGCTGAAGTGCTTAGAGCTGGAAAGGGCTAAGCTGGGCCTACCAGATAACCCTAACAATCCTTCTCCAGGTGCCACTCCCTATTCCAAAAAAATCCCCACCTACAAAGTAGGCGATGATATAGAGGCCTTCTTAGAAAATTTCGAAAGGGCCTGCCTTGGGTACAGCATCTCTACAGACCAGTATATGGTGGAGCTGAGGCCGCAGCTCAGTGGACCCTTAGCAGAGGTGGCAGCTGAAATGCCTAAGGAACACATGAACAGCTATGAACTTTTTTTTAAAAAGGCCAGAATCAGAATGGGGCTAACACACGAGCATGCCCGTCGGTGGTTCAGAGTCATAAGAACATAAGAACATCCGTACCGGGTCAGACCAAAGGTCCATCTAGCCCAGTATCCTATCTACCGACAGTGGCCAATGCCAGGTGCCCCAGAGGGAGTGGATCAACAGGCAATGATCAAGTGATCTCTCTCCTGCCATCCATCTCCATCCTCTGATAAACAGAGGTTAGGGACACCATTCTTTACCCATCCTGGCTAATAGCCATTAATGGACTTAACCACCATGAATTTATCCAGTTCTCTTTTAAACGCTGTTATAGTCCTAGCCTTCACAACCTCCTCAGGTAAGGAGTTCCACAAGTTGACTGTGCGCTGCGTGAAGAAGAACTTCCTTGTATTTGTTTTAAACCTGCTGCCTATTAATTTCATTTGGTGACCCCTAGTTCTTGTATTATGGGAATAAGTAAATAACTTTTCCTTATCCACTTTCTCCATATCACTCATGATTTTATATACCTCTATCATATCCCCCCTTAGTCTCCTCTTTTCCAAGCTGAAGAGTCCTAGCCTCTTTAATCTCTCCTCATGTGGGACCTGTTCCAAACCCCTAATCGTTTTAGTTGCCCTTTTCTGAACCTTTTCTAGTGCCAGTATGTCTTTTTTTAGATGAGGAGACCACATCTGTACGCAGTATTCAAGATGTGGGCGTACCATCGATTTATATAAGGGCAATAATATATTCTCAGTCTTATTCTCTATCCCCTTTTTAATGATCCCTAACATCCTGTTTGCTTTTTTGACCGCCTCTGCACACTGCACGGACATCTTCAGAGAACTATCCACGATGACTCCAAGATCTTTTTCCTGACTTGTTGTAGCTAAATTAGCCCCCATCATATTGTATGTATAGTTGGGGTTATTTTTTCCCATGTGCATTACTTTACATTTATCCACATTAAATTTCATTTGCCATTTTGTTGCCCAATCACTTAGTTTTGTGAGATCTTTTTGAAGTTCATCACAGTCTGCTTTGGTCTTAACTATCTTGAGCAGTTTAGTATCATCTGCAAACTTTGCCACCTCACTGTTTACCCCTTTCTCCAGATCATTTATAAATAAGTTGAATAGGATTGGTCCGAGCACTGACCCTTGGGGAACACCACTAGTTACCCCTCTCCATTCTGAGAATTTACCATTAATTCCTACCCTTGGTTCCCTGTCTTTTAACCAGTTCTCAATCCATGAAAGGACCTTCCCTTTTATCCCATGACAACTTAATTTACGTTAGAGCCTTTGGTGAGGGACCTTGTCAAAGGCTTTCTGGAAATCTAAGTACACTATGTCCACTGGATCCCCCTTGTCCACATGTTTGTTGACCGCTTCAAAGACCTCTAATAGATTAGTAAGACACGATTTCCCTTTACAGAAACCATGTTGACTATTGCTCAACAGTTTATGTTTTTCTATGTGTCTGACAATTTTATTCTTAACTATTGTTTCGACTAATTTGCCTGGTACCGACGTTAGACTTACCGGTCTGTAATTGCCGGGATCACCTCTAAAGCCCTTTTTAAATATTGGCATTGGCCTAAGGTGGAAACCAGACATGGCATTTTCCCAACACACCTACCACATTGTAAAAAACTGGGATGCCTGGATATCAGGAGCAAGTGTTAAATCTCTGGAAGATCTGTCTTTCCTAATGCAAATGGACCAGTTTTTAGAGGGTGTTCCTGAGGAAATAGAAAGGTTTGAACAGCGCCTATCACAGGGCTTCTCCATCTGGGGATTCTGACCCCTCAGGGGGTCACAAGGTGGTTACAAGGGGGTCAGGCTGACAGCCCTGAGCCCCCATTAAATTAACCCCCCACATTTTTAATTTGTAATGGGGAGGTCACACTCAGAGGCTTGCTGTGTGAAAGGGGTCACCAATACAAAAAGTTAGAAAACTACTGGCCTAGCACAATGGGGCCCCACTTCTTAGTTGATCCTTAGGCCCTGCAGTAAGAAACATGACTAGCAATAACATATAACAAAACAATAGATTATCTAGCACTTATCTTCAGAGCATTTTATGAACCTCATAACTAACTAAGCCCTTTTATACTTAGGGTACGTCTACACTTACCGGAGGGTCCGGCGGCAGGCAATCGATGTTCTGGGATCGATTTATCGCGTCTGGTTTAGACGCGATAAATCGATCCTGGATCGATCCCGGACGGGCTCGCCGTCGACGCCGGTACTCCAGCTCGGCGAGAGGAGTACGCGGCATCGACGGGGGAGCCTGCCTGCCGCGTCTGGACCCGCGGTAAGTTCGGACTAAGGTACTTCGAATTCAGCTACGTTATTAACGTAGCTGAATTTGCGTACCTTAGTCCGAAGTGGGGGCTTAGTGGGGACCAGACCTTAAATACCTTTATCTCCTTTTACAGATGGGTAAATTGAGGTATAAGAAAGTGCAGTGCCCAAAGTCACGCTCAAAAGCAGTGGTAGAAATGGGAATAGAACCCAGGAGTCCTGATTTCTTCACTTCAAACACTAAGCCCAGTGCCCCACATTCATACTATCATGAACTTGTTAGAGGTTGAGTTAAAACTTTATTGAAACTGATGTGTGAATGCTCCTTCCCTTGAAGTTGCTATAAGAGACTATTAAGGGACCACACCTAAAATAAGGCCTAATAGAGGCTACCTAGTAACTACCACCATGTGGGCAGAGGATGTTGTGATCTGGGAGGTGGGGTGTGTGTAGGGTTGCCAGACGTTCGGTTTTCGACCAGAACGCCTGGTCAAAAAGGGACCCTGGTGGCTCCGGTTGGCACTGCCGGCTGGGCCATTAAAAGTCCAGTCGGCGGCACAGAGGGGGTCCGAGGCTAAGGCAGGCTCCGCATGGCTCCTGGAAGCAGCCGCCAGGTCCCTGCAGCCCCTAGACGCATGGATGGCCAGGGAGGCTCCGCACGCTGCCCCAGCTCCGCAGCTCCTATTGGCTGGGGATTGCAACCAATGGGAGCTGCGGGGGCTGTGCTGGTGGGTGCAGTGTGTGAAGCCTCCCTAGCCACCCATGCATCTAGGGGCTGCAGGGACCGGGCGGCCGCTTCCTGGGAGCCATGAACCCTTTCCTGCACTCCAACCCCCTGCCCCAGCTCGGAGTCCCCTCCCGCACTCAAATTCCTTTCCCGAGCCTGCACACACCCCCAACACCCTGTCTCAGCCCCCCCTGCACCCCAAACTCTTCATCCCCAAACCCACCCCAGAACCCACACCCTCAGCCAGAGCCCTCAGCCTCCCCACCACATCCCAACCCCCTGCCCCAACCTGGAGCCCTCTTGTGCACCCCACACCCCTCATCCCCAGCCCCATCCCAGAGCCTGCACGCCCAGCCAGAGTCCTCACCCCCCCCCACCCCAACCCTCTGGTCCAGCCCAGAGCCCTCTCTCACACCCTGAACCCCTCATTTCTGGCCCCACCTGGAGCCTGCACCCCCAGCCCAGAGCCCATACCCCCCCATACCCCAACCCCCTGGCCCAGCCTAGAGCTCTCTCCCACACCCCTCATCCCCAGCTCCACCCCAGAATCCACACCTCGAGCCAGAGCCCTCACCCCCCACTCGCACCCCAACCCGCTGCCCCAGCCCCGTGAAAGTGAGTGAAGGTGGGGGAGAGTGAGCAATGGAGGGAGGGGGGATGGAGTGAGCAGGGGCGAGCCTCAGAGAAGGGGCAGGGCGGGGCCTTGGGGAAGGGGCAGGGAGCACGGCAGAGGGGTTCGGTTTTGTGCGATTAGCAAGTTGGCAACCCTACGTGTGTGTGTGTGTGTGTGTGTGTGTGTGTGTGTGTGTGTGTGAGAGAGAGAGAGAGAGAGAGAGAGAGAGAGAGAGAGAGAGAGAGAGACACACACACACACACACACACACACACACACACACAGGTATATCTACATTACAGTTTATGCCAGTATAACTTATTTTACTCTAGTAAAATAGGTCTACACTACGATTTTAGGTCGAATTTAGCAGCGTTACCTCGATTTAAGCCTGGACCCGTCCACACGACCAAGCTCTTTTTTTCGACTTAAAGGGCTCTTTAAATCGATTTCTTTAATCCACCTCTGACGAGGGGATTAGCGCTGAAACCGGCCTTTCCGGGTCGGATTTGGGGTAGTGGGGACGCAATTCAACGGTATTGGCCTCCGGGAGCTATCCCAGAGTGCTCCATTGTGACCGCTCTGGACAGCACTCTCAACTCAGATGCTCTGGCCAGGTAGACAGGAAAAGGCCCACGGAATTTTGAATTTCTTGTTTCCCCAGCGTGGTGGACAGCCCAGGTGAACACGCAGAGCTCATCAGTACAGGTAACCATGATGGAGTCTCAGGATCGCAAAAGAGCTCCAGCATGGACCGAACGGGAGGTACGGGATCTGCTCACCATATGGGGAGACAAATCAGTGCTAGCTGAACTCCGTAGCAGTAAACGAAATGCCAAAACATTAGAAAAAGTCTCAAAGGGCATGAAGGACAGAGGCCATAACAGGGACGCACAGCAGTGCCACGTGAAAATTAAGGAGCTAAGGCAAGCCTACCACAAAACCAGAGAGGCAAACGGAAGGTCCGGGGCAGAGCCACAGACATGCCACTTCTACTCTGAGCTGCATGCCATGCTAGGGGGTGCAGCCACCACTACCCCAACCCTGTGCTTTGACTCCGTCAATGGAGAATCATGAAACACGGAAGCGGGTTTTGGGGACAAGGAAGATGATGATGAAGACATTGAAGATAGCTCACAGCAAGGAAGTGGAGAAACCGGTTTCCCCAACAGCCAGGATATGTTTTTCACCCTGGACCTGGAACCAGTAACCCCCGAACCCGCCCAAGGCGTGCTCCCAGACCCTGAGGGCACACAAGGCACCTCTGGTGAGTGTACCTTTGTAAATATTACACATGGTTTAAAAGCAAGTGTGTTTAATGATTAATTTGCCCTGGCATTTGCGGCCAGTACAGCTACTGGAAAAGTCTGTTAATGTGTATGGGGATGGAGTGGAAATCCTCCAGGGACATCTCCAGAAAGCTCTCCTTCATGTACTCCCAAAGCCTTTGCAAAAGGTTTCTGGGGAGGGCTGCCTTATTCCGTCCTCCATGGTAGGACACTTTACCACGCCAGGCCAGTAGCACGTAGTCTGGAATCATTGCATAACAAAGCATGGCAGCGTATGGTCCCGGTGTTTGCTGGCATGCAGACAACATCCATTCCTTATCTCTCTTTGTTATCCTCAGGAGAGTGATATCATTCACGGTCACCTGGTTGAAATAGGGTGATTTTATTAAGGGGACGTTCAGAGGTGCCCATTCCTACTCTGCTGAACAGAAATGTTCCCCGCTGTTAGTGATCATTGCAGAGAATTGGGTGTGGGGGGGGAGAGGAGGGGGGTTATTTGGGTTTGTGCTGCACGTTAACCCGGAAACCGCAGCCCCTCCTTTTAAATTGCAAACCCATTTTAAATGGCCAACCCAACGGCCGCTTGGTATGTGAAATGAGGGCGCTGCTGTTTGAAACCATTCCCACATGTTATGAAGGTTAAAAAAGCCAAAAGACTGTGGCTTACCATGGCTGCCTACAAGCCGAATTCTGTTGCCTGGCACTGCGTGAGTGATCTCTCACACCAAACCGGCAGGCCCTCAATATAAGAGGAAAAATGCGACCTTGTAACAAAAGCACATGTGCTGTGTAAAGATTTAATGTGAAAGAGTGTACCCATTGTTCTCTAAAATGTCTTTTTAACTACCACCTCTCCCTTCTCCTCCACCAGCTGCAAATGTTTCTCCTTCGCAGAGGCTAGTGAAGATTAGAAGGCAAAAAAGGCGCACTCGGGATGACATGTTCTCGGAGCTCCAGATGTCCTCCCACGCTGACAGAGCACAGCAGAATGCGTGGAGGCAGACAATGTCAGAGTGCAGGAAAGCACAATATGAATGAGAGGAGAGGTGGCGGGCTGAATTGCGGGCTGAAGAGAGCAAGTGGCGGGCTGAAGAGGATAGGTGGCGTCAGCTTGCTGACAGAAGGAAAGAGTTGATGCTCCGGCTGCTGGAGCATCAAACTGATATGCTCCAGCGTATGGTTGAGCTGCAGGAAAGGCAGCAGGATCACAGACCGCCACTACAGCCCCTGTGTAATCAACAGCCCTCCTCCCCAAGTTCCATTGCCTCCTCACCCAGACGCCCAAGAACACGGTGGGGGGGCCTCCGGCCACCCAGCCACTCCACCCCAGAGGATTGCCCAAGCAACAGAAGGCTGGCCTTCAATAAGTTTTAAAGTTTTAAAGTGCAGTGTGTCCTTGTCCTTATCTCCTCCCCCACCCCACCCAGCGCTTCCCCCCTCCTCCACCCCTCCCGGGCTACCATGGCAGTTATCCCCCTATTTGTGTGATGAATTAATAAAGAATGCATGAATGTGAAGTAACAGTGACTTTATTGCCTCTGCAAGAGGTGATCGAAGGGGGGAGAGGAGGGTGGTTAGCTTACAGGGAAGAAGAGTAAACCGGGGGGGGGGGGTCATCAAGGAGAAACAAACATAACTTTCACACCGTAGCCTGGCCAGTCATGAAACTGGTTTTCAAAGCTTCTCTGATGCGCACTGTGCCCTGCTGTGCTCTTCTAACTGCCCTGGTGTCTGGCTGCGCGTAATCAGCGGTCAGGCGATTTGCCTCAACCTCCCACCCCGCCATAAATGTCTCCCCCTTACTCTCACAGATATTGTGGAGTGCACAGCAAGCAGTAATAACAATGGGAATATTGGTTTTGCTGAGGTCTATCCGAGTCAGTAAACTGCACCAGCGCACTTTTAAACGTCCAAATGCACATTCTACCACCATTCTGCACTTGCTCAGCCTGTAGCTGAACAGGTCCTGACTACTGTCCAGGCTGCCTGTGTATGGCTTCATGAGCCATGGCATTAAGGGGTAGGCTGGGTCCCCAAGGATAACTATAGGCATTTCAACATCCCCAACGGTTATTTTTTGGTCTGGGAAGAAAGTCCCTTCCTGCAGCTTTTGAAACAGACCAGAGTTCCTGAAGACGCGAGCATCATGTACCTTTCCCGGCCATCCCACGTTGATGTTAGTGAAACGTCCCTTGTGATCCACCAGTGCTTGCAGCAGCATTGAGAAGTACCCCTTGCGGTTTATGTACTCGCTGGCTTGGTGCTCCGGTGCCAAGATAGGGATATGGGTTTCATCTATCACCCCACCACAGTTAGGGAATCCCATTGCAGCAAAGCCATCCACTATGACCTGCACGTTTCCCAGAGTCACTACCCTTGATACCAGCAGCTCTTTGATTGCATTGGCTACTTGGATCACAGCAGCCCCCACAGTAGATTTACCCACTCCAAATTGATTCCCGACTCACCGGTAGCTGTCTGGCACTGCAAACTTCCACAGGGCTATCGCCACTCGCCTCTCAACTGGGAGGGCTGCTCTCATCTTGGTATTCTGGCGCATCAGGGCAGGGGAAAGCAAGTCACAAAGTTCCATGAAAGTGCCCTTACACATACGAAAGTTTCGCAGCCACTGGGAATCGTCCCACACCTGCAACACTATGCGGTCCCACCAGTCTGTGCTTGTTTCCCTGGCCCAGAATCGGCGTTCCATGGCATAAACCTGCCCCATTAACACCATGATTTGCACATTGCTGGGGCCCGTACTTTGTGAGAGGTCTATGTCCATGTCTATTTCCTCATCACTCTTGTCACTGCGCTGCCGTCGCCTCCTCGCCTAGTTTTGCCTTGGCAGGTTCTGGTCCTGCATATACTCCAGGATAATGCGTGTGGTGTTTAAAGTGCTCATAATTGCCGCAGTGATCTGAGCGGGCTCCATGATCCCAGTGCTATGGCGTCTGGGCTGAAAAAAGGCACGAAACAATTGTCTGCCGTTGCTTTCACGGCAGGGAGGGAGGGAGGGTGGGGCCTGACGACATGTACCCAGAATCACCCGCTACACTGTTTTTGCCCCATCAGGCATTGGGATCTCAACCCAGAATTCCAATGGGCGGCACAGACTGCGGGAACTGTGGGATAGCTACCACAGTGCAACTCTCCAGAAGTCGACGCTAGCCTCGGTACTGTGGACGCAGTCCGCCGACTTAATGCACTTAGAGCATTTTGTGTGGGGACACACATAATCGACCTTATAAAAATGATTTCTAAACAACCGACTTCTATAAATTCGACCTAATTTCGTAGTGTAGACATACCCTCAGGGGCCTTGAGCAACATAAATTATGCTGGCATAAGCACTCATGTGCACAGCGCTACCGCTGCTCATTGACGTGGTTTACTTATTCCGATGGATGAGCTCTCTCCAGTCGGCATAGAGCGTCTTCACCACATGTGCGCTGTATTGGTACAGCTGCGCGACTGCAGCGCTATACGTAGAGACGTGGCCTTAGAGAAAGGTTCTGGGTCAGGGGTGCTGGCTGAAAAGTTTGGGCCTTGAAGCTAAGAAACTGCTCCTTTTGCTTTTGGTTCCTTCTGCATGTGCAGATGCAGGACTTTGTACACTCCTTGTAAATAAACAAGATAGCACCAAAGAAAATACCAGACTCCATCATCAAATTCTACTCCCAACTGGTCCCTGAACTTCAACTAGCCAGTAGGGTCAAAAAGGGCTAACAAAAACCCTTCATGAGACTGGTGTAACGAATTCTCAGGCTGCTGCTTCAGATACACAGTAGCTTTTGAAAATGGAGATATTTACTATCAGTTTCTATAATACATGTGAAGAGGTACGAGACGTAGTGACAGGGGCACTCTCTGGCCCCTGCTGAAAAACTTCAGTTACACTCTTTCACAGATGCTCAGGGAAGGAGAGTAAGAATGGCTGTTTGACACAGAGGGGAAACAATGCCTTTGAGAAGGACGGGTTCTGTGCCCAAGAGACAACAAATGCTGTGCAATATGGGTCTAATCCCCAAGTCCTTAGTCAAGCAAAACTCCCATTTGATGTTTCTTTAAAGGTAAGAGAATAATTTCCATAGATTGCCAACCATTAAGGCCCACTGTAATGGCAGTATCTGCAATAAATATAGGATATTTATATAATGCTTTATATGTTCACAGTGTTTTGCAGACATTAACTAATTAATGCTCACAGCCCCCCTGTAAGGTGGGAGTGATGGTGTACCCCATAAGGCTTCATGGGAATATGCTTATGAATGTATATATGATATACACCAGGGCTTTGGAGCAGAGCCCGGAGCTGGAGCGCGGAGCAGCTCCGGAGCAGTGGAGCTGCAGGTTTTTGCCTGGAGCTGGAGCGGAGCCAGAGCACAGCTCCAAAGCCCTGGATATAACTGGAATATGTTTTATGCTACATATACCATGTAACAGCTCTCTGTAAGGGTTATGATCTACTGAATCTATTAATCCTATTTGTATGCATGTGTCATTTTTGTATTCGAAGTTATGGATATTGGCTGGGCATTGGCTTGATTTTTAAGTAACCTTTGTAAAACATTTAGTCAGCTTCTTGAGAAAGGAATGTGCAAATTAATTGCCCAATCAAGAAGCGCTTAAGGAACAATGGATCTTGGAATGCTCCAATCCACATAAGAAGTCTACTTGAGGACATTCAAGGTAGCACGTGAACCATGGCTGCTACCTGTAAGTTCTGAGTCATGCAGGGACATGTGACTTGCCCAGGTGACTCCAAAACTCCATATTGTAGCTGGGATTCTACACAGGGGAAGGGAGGGGTGTTCACCCACAAAAGAAAGTCTATTTAAACCCTGGGGAGAACCCTCCATTTTGTCTTCAGCTGGCTAAAGAGATAGCCTCTCCACCCCAAGCATATCTGAAAGAGACTGGAACAAAGGACAGTAACTACAGGGGGTGTGAGTGATTGCTGCACCCAGACTAGAAGGAGACCAATCTGTAAAAGGAAGCTTACTGGAACTGGTGAGGTTTTATCTGTATTCAGTTTTCTTAGACATAGACTTGCGTGTTCTATTTTATTTTACTTGGTAATTCCCCTTGTTCTGTCTGTTACTACTTGGAACCACTTAAATCCTACTTTCTGTATTTAATAAAATCACTTTTTACTTATTAATTAACCCAGAGTATATATTAATATCTGGGGGAGGCAAACAGCTGTGATATCTCTCTATCAGTGTTATAGAGGGTGAACAATTTATGAGTTTACCCTGTATAAGCTTTATACAGGGTAAAACGGATTTATTTAGGGTTTGGACCCCATTGGGAGTTGAGCATCTGAGTGTTAAAAACAGGAACACTTCTGTAAGCTGCTTTCAGTTAAGTCTGCAGCTTTGGGGCACGTGGCTCAGACCCTGGGTCTGTGTTGGAGCAGACTGGCATGTCTGGATCAACAAGACAGGGTGCTGGAGTCCTAAGCTGCCAGGGCAGGAAAGCGGGAGCAGAAGTTGTCTTGGCACATCAGTTGGCAGTTCCCAAGGGAGTTTCTGTGATCCAACCCATCACAAGTATTATTACTCCATTTTACACATGAAGAAACAAAGATGATGTGATTTGCCCAAGGCTACAAAGTGAGTTGGTAGCAGAGCCAGGGTTACAACTCAGGAATTCCTGACTTGACTGAGGCTACAACTTCAATCACTACTGACTTGTGCCTGATTCAAACCAAGCAACCCAGAGGCAAAGGGTTTTATCAGTCCCCTGAAATATCTTACTCCTCACACTGTGGTATTTCAACATACACTACTGCACCCAAAATATGCAGGCACCATTCCACAAACTAAAACTAGTGCTCCTGAAGATTGCCAGTGACAAGAACTGCCCCATTAGTGTAGTGATTAGTGAATACTTCCTTCCCCCTCCTCACTCCAGATGAGAAATGGGCTGTGTTTCAATTAGATTTTCAAGATGACAAAACTATCAGAAATTGCTTTCTAGAAATATTCCAGTTCAGGAGAAGAGATGCTGTACCCGGGCCACTCTCGAGAGAGAGACTATGATCCTGTGGCATTCCCACAGCATCCTTTCTGAGAGTAAGTTTTAAACCAATACAGGCTGCTCTGGAGTGTGAATTAAGTGACTTCGGATGGTCTTACATTACTGATAAAAAGATTAGTGAAAAATGTAGACCTTGAGACAAGTTGTTTCAGTCTAATCTTTCCTGGATTAGAAGATGCTGTATTTCTGACAAGGCTGTTCACGGCCCTGATGCCTCAGAGAAAATATTGAGCTTTGAACACACACACACACACACACACACACACACACACACACACACACACACACACACACACACACACACACACTTTATCTTGTCTATTGCATTGTGCTTGCACCCTACAGCCTCTGAGCGAATTACAAGTGTCCTTCTTTCATTCTGCAACCACTGGAACTCATTGAAAATTCTCTTTTACACCATTACTAGAAACAATCAGCCCCTGGCTAATAACCAAGCACTTAGTCATTTTACAGATTTGACGTTTTACAGTCATATTACAATTCTGACAGCCAGTGCTGTAACTATGCATTTTAGTGCCCGGGGCGAGCAATCATATTTGTGACCCTATTGGCTGCCCGCAATACCCACTCCCACTCCCGTCCGCTCCCACATTGCTTGTTGAATTTTTATGCCACTCCTGCTATTATGGCCGTGGGTTCTGCAGGACCCAGAGGATCCCAGTCCCACAGCAGGGCTCTACCCCCTACGGTTGTTTTTTGTCCACCCCATTTTTCTGCTCCCCTCCTCCCCCAGGTTTGCGTCCTGGGTGGCTGCCCCACTCACCCTGCCCTGCTTACGGCTCTGCTGACAGCTAATACTAATGTTTCCCTAGGGTCTATTATTCCAATAAGAGCTGGAGAAGGCAATGATGAAAAATATGGTTTCATTTTAGGGCCTTTCCAGGCCTTGTTGATGCTTTAGTGAATTTAGAATGCCTGTTTCCTCAAGATATTTTTAAAAGAAAAATTAATCATGTAGGGTGAGATTTTAAAAAGTGCTCAGAGCTGGCAGCAGAGCTAGACCAACACCTGGGGTGTCTTGAGGACTGTGTTATTTTAGGAGCAAGACGTTTTCTGGTGCTGCTTGCAGACTAGGGGGCTCTGTAGGAAAGGACACGATCAGAGAGTCAATCTGAAAAGAGCCAGTTTAAAGCCAGGTAGGGTGAGTAGTGCCTCTCTGCCTTAGGGAGCAGCCTCCTTTCTCTCTCACTGTTGTTCGGTTCAAGTGTTTTCATTTTGTATTCTAAGAAACAGTGTTACATTGCAACCGTCCAGCAAGAATATTTATGCTTCTATCTAAATTTCTCTGTGTGTATGCTGTGAACATAACAGTGTTGAGCACTTTTAAAAATCCCACTTGTAGCAAACAAACTCCACCTATCCCCAAAGCACATCCTCCACTTAGTTTCTGGACAAAAGGAAGAGTCATATTAATACATGGACAAATGCTATTCTCTCCTCTATGGCTGTGCACATAACAACTGTGGTATGTGGAGGGGCAGGAATTGGTCAGGCTACATAAGGCAGAAAGTTTAGTGATGTTTACACAACATTTACTAGATGGTTTCCTTTAGGTGAAGAGACTGTAGCATACCAGTGTCATACATTGTTATTTCTGATATGTTGGATGAAGTTGCCCGTTGCATTAAATTGATGGAAAATGGACAATTGTACACACTCACTAGAAGTGTATTGATATTTTAAAACCATTAAAATTCTTCTTAACCTTGAAAAGATGCATGAAATCAGTGATCAAATCAAATAGATTAATTTCAGATTCATTAATTAGTTTTCATCCATCTGCCGTACTAATGAAATTGATAGCCTTATTAGATTCACCAATTCAGAAGTAAAAGGTTTACTCAGTTTTTCAAACTAGTAAAGACAACTGAGAGCTGAACTTCAGCGTGTTTATTACAGATATTCACTAACCATTTAATGAAAAGGATTACGGAACTGTATAAGGATCTCCCCATCAGCATATCACACACACACTTCAGCATGTTCTTTTTTTGTAATTTATTTTGCAATACAAGAGTGCTTTCTGCAAAATGGCTGCTGTGGAAAGCTAAATTGGTGAGGAAATTAGAAACAAGCTGCCATCACCACTGAAGTCTACTGGATTTACATTCATTTGGATATTAGGAAAAACTTTTTCACTAGGAGGGTGGTGAAGCACTGGAATGGGTTACCTAGGAAGGTGGTGGAATCTCCTTCCTTAGAGGTTTTTAAGGTCAGGCTTGACAAAGCCCTGCCTGGGATGATTTAGTTGGGAATTGGTCCTGCTTTGAGCAGGGGGTTGGACTAGATGACCTCCTGAGGTCCCTTCCAACCCTAATATTCTATGATTCTATGATTTTAGAGTATGCACTCTGTAAAGTGTCTTTGATTCCAGACACACTACGTAAAACGAATTTGCCAGCCGATTGGGGTGTGTGTCTCCCCTTATATCTGCATGCACAATTTTGCCCATAGAGAAGTTTAAGTAACTTCAGAATATTTCATGTTTTTTGTTAAAAAAAAAACCTGGAAACTTTTGTGCAAACTGTAAAACAGAGTTCAGAAAAACTCAAGTGGCAGGATCTAATCTTATTTGGATTATTTTATGCCTAGAGAAATTTCAACTCCTTCCCACCCCCACAATAATACTCTTTGAATAACATCTGAGGATTTGTCTTAGACTTTTTAAAGTGGGATCAGTCCTGCACAGAAAAACAGAACACATTGTTTCCAAAAGATCAAAAAAGACCTCATCCCCATCCCTTCTTTTCAGCTTTGCTAAATGGGTAAGCACTCCATGTGACAAATTGGTTTGGTAACTGGCAAATTAATCATTATGGGGCTCCCCAAAGACTGTTGCTAGTTTTCCTAAGTAAATAATGCACCTTCTTGAGTCAGAGTTTTATTAGTACTCCATTCACAGATAACAGGATTAGGAAGGGGATTAGTAAATAAATCAACCCTGGTGCTTTTCTTTAGAAGCTATACTTGAAAATACAGCATTTATATTAAATATACTGGGCCAAACTGTTTTTAGTTAATGTGTTTAAACCCTTAACTTCAGCGGGGTTGCACTAACTCAGCCCAGACAGAATTTGAGCCGCAATGTGCAAAGCCTATTTAATTTTGAAGGTATAATAAACACAATTGGTTGACCATAACAATTGCCATAGAATAGCTGCAAAGAGTCCTGTGGCACCTTATAGACTAACAGACGTATTGGAGCATGAGCTTTCGTGGGTGAATACCCACTTCTTCGGATCACATTACATTGATGGAACAGTGACAGTGGCTTATGCAAATGCAGCAGTTTTATAGAATTCTGGTCCATTTTGGTTGCTTATGGTCTATCTAGACAATGATTTTGGCCCATAATGTGGCCTGTTTCTGCATCATAATAGGGAGCATGTGGTACTGTACTGGCTCATGGCCAAACAAAGCTGACGGAGTAAAACCATTATCATATGTGATCACCAGAAACCTCAGTAGGTTACTGAAATCCTTGGAATCTGAGTCATTGCAGACAACTTTAAAGGTCTGTAACATTTTTCTTTAAAATAGACTCAACACAGTTCCATATAGTTAATAGCAATGAAGATTTATAGCCCTTAAAGACTCAGGTATATTTCTTTGTAAAGGGCATACTGCTGTAGGATACTAAAGCTGAAAAGATTTGTTATGTATTAGCATGAGTGAATCAGGTGATAGGCTGCGTCTTACTTGAAAAGAAGAAAGAAACACCTTATCACTATAGTAACCAGTGTTAAGAGCTCAGTCCTGTGAATGTGCTGAAGATATCTTAATTGTCAGTGAGCACTGAGGAGTCGCAGCATCACCCAAGTGGTGCTTAGCTCTTGCAAGATCGAGCTCTTAATTCATAGCAATAACATGCTCCAAAGTAATCTAATATTGCAGAAGCTGAATGCACACCAGAGGCTCCACAACCAGGGAGGCAATTTTTTTTGTAAAGTTTGTCTTATCCCAGATCAGCAAATAGTACACAGAGTATTGTGTACACAGTATGGAATTTGTAATTATCTCATGATCCTGAAAAGAATTCCCCACTTATTATAGAATCTACTGCTGAAATGCAGAAAGCAAACAGACTAGTGCTTTGGTTAAACAAGATTTATCAAATACATATTTTTCATTATTACTAACCTCAATTTGGTGGTATATCAAATACACAAAGTTTCACACTATAAAATATTAATTCGTCTGATTCAAAAATATCATCAAATAACCACTTTTTTAAAAGCTCCCCAAAGTGCATGCAACCTAAAATTTGTGTGCACAGAGGCATATCTGTTTCGAATGCAAAAAATATTTATACATTGACATGCTTATGTCTACACACAGGTTACTTTTTTTGTACTCAAACAGGTGCAGGCCCTTACTGGCGGAGTGAAGTGAGGCCCTACATTCAACTCGATGGCGTTTCTCTGTGTCTGTAACCTGGTAGTTTTTGAAAACTATATTTGATCAATTCCAAAATTTCAGGGAATGGTCTCAATATCAATGAGCAGAACCCTATGGAGTCTGGTGAAAATAAAAACTGTGGGAAAAGCTTGATTTCCACAAAAGTCACGATTTGGTCACTGAGTAGTGGGGAGGCAGAGACTTCACACAGGCCATTGGGAGGGGAGCTGAGTCACTCTGATTGCAGGGGTGAGGCACTGACCCTAGGGCTAGGATAATGGATTACTGTTAGAGTCTCAGAGAGCTTCTTCTGTTCGCAGCACCAAACGGGTCACTCTGTGACCCTGATTTTAATAGAAATGAGGATGGTGAAAGTCTCTCTGGCCAGCCCCCGGATCCCACCTTGTTTCCACTCTAGTTAATCCCCCCGTCCTGCTGTGCCCTTGTCTCCCACTCAGGTCAGGACCCCACCCAAGTGGCTCCTTGCCTCACTCTGGACAGCCGTCCCTCAGCTGGGCTCACCTCACAGGTCTGGCCAGCTCCTCCAGCCAGACCTCTTACTGCCCCCCATCTGGCCAGGCCCCTTGCTCCCCCACCCCCAAACTCTGTCAGACCCTTTCTGATTTTCACCAAAATCAGCAGAATAGAAAAGCCTGTAAAATCAGTCTTCTCTGGTGTTCAGAGGGAGGAACAGACAGGGCCGGCTCCAGGCACCAGGCAACCAAGCTGGTGCTTGGGGCGGCACCTGGAGGGGGGCGGCGCGGCGCTCGGGCCACCGGGGAGAGCGGGGCCACAGCCGGGCTCGCCGCCCTCCCCCCGGCGCTCTGGCCGCCCTCCCCCCCCGCGCCCTCCCCCCGGCTGCCGGGGGTAGAGCGGCGAGCCCAGCCCTCTCGCCGCCCTGGCCCCTACGCTCTGGCCGCCGGGGGGAGAGCCGAGCCCCAGCCGGGGCTCGCCGCCCTCTCGCCGCCCTGCCCCCGGCGCTCTGGCCGCTGGGGAGAGAGCCGAGCCCCAGCCGGGGCTCGCCGCCCTCTCGCCGCCCTGCCCCCGGCGCTCTGGCCGCCCGGGGGAGAGCCGAGCCCCGGCCGGGGCTCGCCGCCCTGCCCCCGGCGCTCTGGCCGCCGGGGGGAGAGCGGAGCCCCCGCCGGGGCTCGCCACCCTCCCCCCGGCCGCCGGGGGGAGAGTGGAGCCCCCGCCGGGGCTCCAGCCGCCCTCCCCCCGGGGCTCCAGCCGCCCTCCCCCCCGGTGCCCTCCCCCCAGCCGCCGGGGGGAGAGCGGAGCCCCCACCGGGGCTCGCCGCCCTCCCCCCCGGGGCTCCGGCCGCCCGCCGGCCCTGGGAACAGACCAAGTTGGAGGGGTGGGGCAAGAGTCCAGCTGTTACAAGCTCAGCCTACGTAAGCAATGAAGTGTCTGACCCTCTAATTTTACAAGCCCACAAGTTGGTGGCTCTTAGAAAATCTGACCCATAGTTTCTACCAGGCAAATAATATATATAATACAAGCATATAATATGCAGCCAAGACTAGATAAATATTATGCTTAAAAATTTATAACTAGAGCAAACCAGGTGGTTTAACGGCAGCAAAACAGGAGGCCAATTTTCAGGTCTCTAGTTCTAGCCTTTTCTTCTAAACTAGCATGGGCTGTTACTGCTGCAGAGAGAGGAGAGGTTTGCCTAATGTTGCATTAGCAACCCCAGGATGGTTTGGGGCGTCTGCCTATGTACAACTTGTGAATCCTTGCTGAAGCTATGAAGTTCTTACTGTGAAATTGTTGGATCATTGAATACCTCAATGTGGCCGTGGAGTCAGCTATGGCCGGTCAGGGTTGCAGCATGTCCACCCTAGACACAATTGTGGGCCCTTAGACCTTTAATGGTCACTTATTCAGGTGCAAGCACCTTGGTACAATGGGTTGACTGAAGCTTAGGGAACCAAGTTTGATAAAGTTTCTCTGCAGGGGGCTGGGAAAGTGGGGAGTGGAAAATCCCTAGCATCAGAGAAAAGAAACCCAGGTATTGATGTTGGCCTTTAAAAGCCAGAGGCTAGGTGGGTAAGAAAAGACACAGACACAAAGGATGCATGGGTAGAAGAGCGGAAAGGGACTGACCGCAGAGGTCAGAATCAGAGAAACTGTGTGTGCAAGAGGGGAAACCTGGACTCCACAGAGGACTCAGCCCTAAGTTCAAACTATCCAGTGGGGTGAGGAAACTGAGGCAGGGAAATGCATACAGGTGTGCTTATTTTATCTACTTCTGTGTGTTTCTCATGCTCAGTAAAGAGTAGTGGTGTTTAGAATCCTGTGCAAAATCGGTCTGTGCATCTGTTTGCTCTCACTGTCACTTGACCGCAAAGAGTTAAACTGTAAACTCAGAGCACCCACATGCTTGGAGTGCTGGGAGAGGGTGTGTCTAAGAGCTATTGGGGAGCCTCAGGGACCCAGCTCTAGTCTCAGGGTCCAGGCTGTGGGATCATAGTATCTCAGAAAAGGGTGCTAGACAGAGAATCTATACAGAGAGTGCACCCAGAGATAGAGAGAGAGACACACAGAGAGACAGACATCTGCTTAATCTCAAAACAGCTTAAAGGGCACATGAGACCAGTGAGGTAGGCCCTGAACACAACAGCCAAAAGGGAGCTCTACCAGGGCTGTATGTCTGACAAACCCCAACCAGGCCAAACGAAGGACTAGCTCAGCAGGAGCGCCGCCAGCTTTTCTGCCACCCTAGGCGGCGGAAGGTCCCACCGCCGAAATACCGCCACGATCGCTGCCCCCGCAAATTGTAGCACCCTAGGCGATCGCCTAGGTGGCCTAATGGTTGCACCGGCCCTGTAGCTCAGGATAGAGCTGCATCTAACTCTCCATGACACAAGGAACATTGCTGCAATATGGACAGCCCTTGAGGCAAGAAGGAAGTAAAATGGGGAGATTCCAGAGAGAAATTGCCTATATTAATATTTGCATGATAGAGTTTAACCAGGGTTTGGTTTAACACATCACCTTTCACACAGAAGCATTTCAGAGTACTTTGAAATGAATTGAGTTAAATACATGCATTGCAGTAACCATCTAGGCCAGCGTTTCTCAAACTGGGGTGAGGGTACTCCAGGGGGGTCCGCTGGCCCCACTGATCAACTTCTCCTCCTCCCTCCCTCAACTCCTCCTCCTCCCTCCTGCACACCGGGAACAGCTATTCAGCAGTGTGCAGGAGGTGCTGGGAAGGAGGGGGAGGAGCAAGGACAGGGCATGCTTGGGGGAGGGGGTGGAAAGAAGCAGGGAAGAGGAGGGGCAGGGGGAAGTGGGGGTGGGAAGAGAGGCGGCAGGGGGTGGGGCCTGGGGCTGAGTGGGGGGCTTGGGGATCCATGAAAAATTGTAAGTCAAAACAGGGGTCTTCGGGTTGCTAAAGTTTGAGAACCACTGATCTAGGCTAATATGAGAAAACATTATGGGACAGAGCCGGTCATGCTTACTCAGGCAGAATCCCCATTAGAGTCAGGGATCAAGCCCTATGTGCACAAGGACAGTTTACACTCAACCTTGGACATTAGAACCTTTATTGAGAGAGAATAATTTAGTAAAGACATTGGGATTATCCACTTTCCAATACGGACATGTGAATTTTCTTCCCAGCCAGCTGGCAGGCAGGAAGAATCTCAGCCAAATGTGCCACCTGAAGGATAGTGCCTTTATCTAGCAAACCTGCAGCTCCTCATAGCATTCTAGTGTTCTTACACTAACAGGTACCCCACCTTAAAAATCTCACCAGGTATATGAAATAACTACAAAACTCTACCACAATGTTTATCATATTCTCTTACTCCCTGGGGTAAGAGTAGGAGAGTATAGGAAATACTGAGGTAACCTTATTTATTGGCAAGACGAGCAAGGTTGGTGGTGACTTAATATGTTATCAAGTCTCGTGGAAGTGTTGAATCTATGACTTCACCCTCAGACAAAAGGACCCGAATGTGACTCATTCAGATACTAAATATAATGGCTCTTTTCCAGTATTCTAATTGATCATGTAAGTTACACTATCTTTTAAACCCTAAATAACATTTAAGATATGGATTTTGCCCATTCCAGGCTCTCAGGGAAATGTGGGTCTAACAGTACAGATGTGTTTTCAAGTAAGGCAACTTACAGAAAAAAGATATCATGTAGTATCAATATGGCTTCTGATTTTAGGTTTTAAATTGATAAAACACCCCCAACACAAAAAAACAAAAACAAAAATGAAGTCAGTGTTTATCCAATAAATGGCAGAAATTGTTATTTGTGGGCTTGTCTACACAGAGCAGTAATGCGAATTAAGGGTGTTATGCATTAATTGGTCCGTGTAGACCCTGCTGATGTGCACTACAAGTTCTCTAGTGTGCTTTACCATTGTGCTATTTCAAACAGCACTCTATTAAAGTGCACTGGAGAACATTACACCTTAGTGTATACTACTGTAATCTTTGTAATGAGTAATTTATATAAATATACATTACTCATTAAAGTATATACAAAGAAAGCATTGATCCCCTTGTTTTTTTATATCTATATAACAACTCAAAAATTGCTACAAAAACCCCAACTAACTAACTAACTAACTAACTAACTAACTAAACCAACCTTGAAAAACAGAAGCCTTAAGTATAAATAATGCTAAGTTTGTGATACAAATACCAAATTTCAAAATTAGAGTTAACATGCCTCTGGGAAAGGCTATTGTGCCTCTTAACAATATCCCATTTCCCCCACAAACAGATGGTTGAGGATGAAATGCCTCATCCATAACTTTGATTTTCCTGGCTTATGCTAGGTATGTGTCACTGTGATGTTACTGGAGTATAATATTCTGAAGAAGAGACGTGTTTGTAAAGAATCTTGCTACAGATACAGGGAAAAAGAAAGGATCAAACATGGGAACGTAGGGATTAAAGTGCAAGTTTGCGGATGAGAAACCTAGTGGGCCCCTCCTTTCCTCCCACACAGACAAATTTCCCACTTTGTTCTTTGAGGGCTGTGCTCCTGACCTTGCAGCTCTTCTCTTTAACATGATCCTAGCCTAGAGAGGTACCGTTCATCACTGA